>NW_027225596.1:1150333-1513000 GCF_038994185.2 Dermacentor albipictus
AGGGCCTTCGCCACCTTCACATGTTCAGCGTCTTTGTCTAGGCAGTCTTCATCGGTTGTGCACCTCTGTTTTCAGATTAGGAGGTATCGGCCATCGCGATTCATTGTGATGGTGTGATGGTGTGATTCATTGTGACTGTGCCCCACCACCACATCGGTGGTGGGGCACAGTCAGACCCAGAGCTTCGACTTGGAGATGGCGTGTGCCCGCAGCAAACGCCATCACTTTCTGACATGCCCTACTGCTTCCAAATCGCAGTGCACTGTTGCTTTCCTTCACTTTTGTTAGTTCGAACTTTCGTTAACTCGAACTCAAGAGGCTTCCCCTTGCGGTTCGAATTAACGAGCTTTTACTGTACAATAAAGATGCCGCCCTCCACGTCTTTCGTGAATGTCACATTCGGCTGCGGCATGGGAGCACGGCTGCGCATGGGAGCACCGTTTCCCACCGAGCACCAGTGGCCAGAAGAGCGCTAATAGTTCTGCTATTTCTGCTAACTGCTAGTTCTGCTAGTTAAGCCTTCAGCATTCTTCACTTTGCCTTTGAACCAACCATAGGGACAGCAGATCACAAATCGCAGCCCTTTGCAGCCTCCTCCTCCATCCTGTGTGGACGACAGCTTTCCCTTTCATCACACTCCCTCCACCATACGTGCTTCCACGGAAGCGCCTTATATTAAGAGCTTTTGTGGCGCTGAGTTATCGGCTATTTAGGCCTGGTTGTGGGATGATCTAGGCCGCTGGTTATAGCTCACACACTAGGGCGATCTCCAACTACAGCCACACTTCCACGCACTCACAACACATTCTCGACTAAGTCAATGTCAAGTTCACTTTATTTCAACACCCAGCACTAAAAAAAATACAACGACGCTTAGCGCCGTATAGGCGAAGGGCCGCAGAAGGATCGACAGAGGCCTAGACGCGTTTAAAAGACACCGGCAGCAGTATGCTGCAAATGACAGTGTCCGGTTACAGTCTACTCACAAATTAAGTTCCTGTAGAATATATTTTTGGCATATTTAGCATTTACAGTACAAAAATTAAGGAAAAAGTCCACTCAAAAAGACGAAAATTAACGCACAATAATAAACAAGAAACTAGACGACCACGTGATGAATTTTCTTTATTCGAATTACAAATTGTTTAGTTTAGTTGGTAACATGCACTTTATCATTTGCTTACTATATGTGGTCCTTGAGAAGAGTATACTCTCCCGTTCCCTTTGGCGCATGTATTATGCATATTTGTTCCTTACGTAAATTTGCAAGTTCTGAGATAAATGGCACATTATGTTCGACGTCTACATTGTAGCATTTGTAAAAATGAATTTATGTAATTCAAACGCAGGTAGCCACAGTCTGAGGTAAATAAATATAGGGTTAGTGTGGGAGTGATAGGAACATTTACGATTATTCTCACTGCTTTATCCTGCAATCTGTGGAAGTTTAAGTTTGCGATGGTAGTCATGGTAACCTCACTACTGCACGCCGTTCCCGTTTACAGACTACTTTATTTCGTGGACAGGGGAAGCTATACAAACCATGTGCCGACTACAAACGGAACTTATTTAGTTTCTTATTTACCACAATTTTACCTTTAAAAAGTTATTCACTGTCATAACAACGTCAGTTAAAAATTATATTATGGGATTCTACGTGCCAAAACCACTTTGATTATGAGGCACGCCGTAGTGGAGGACTCCAGAAATTTCGACCACCTGGGGTTCTTTAACGTGCGCCTAAATCTAAGTACATGGGTGTATTCGCATTTCGCCCCCATCGAAATGCGGCCGCCGTGCCCGGGATTCGATCCCGCAACCTCGTGCTCAGCAGCCTAACACCATAGCCACTGAGCAATCATGGCGGGTAACTACTTTAGTTGGTAGTCAGCACACGGCATGTGTTACTTCACCTGTCCATGTCAATAAGTGGGTCTGTAAAAGAGTTAATGGTACCAACTGGCCCAAATTAGCAATCCTAATAAGGTTTGATTTTGAACATCTTTATATAGAAGTTGTAACACGCGCATTTTCACGGCCTGTGCGACTGCTTTAAGCCTAAACGCAATATTACTAGCGAGTTCACATTTGTACGACGCCTTTATATGCTTTATAATTGTTTATCGACTTACAACGCATTTTTAATTGTTGCGTGGCATATCAGACGCGTACAGCCTTCAATACTGTTACGTAGACAACACCAGTGCGCCAACTTTCAAAAGCACGAATCAGCGTTACGACGTTATTACTGCGAAATGTCGCACCTTGCTCACCTACATCACACTTGAGGTACGTCGTCAGTAGGGGCACGAAACAGTTGACAAAATCGCGTCGCATTATCACACGTGGAACATTCCTCTATAGTACATGTGTGCTACTTCTAAGAGGAAGTAAACTTTTTAGTTTCAAAAACTATACCTTAGGAGTCTTTTAGTCGCTTTACGAATCTTACTCGTACATATTTTACGCGTTTTTTTTTTCTAGTTTTACAAAACGGAAACGTAGCGCTAGCGACATAAACATGAGGACAGCAGCACGCGGTCAGGTGCCTAGCGACCGAAGTCGATAAACATATGCGCAGTCCTCGATTTTCTCCCTCGCGGAGGGCTACACCCGAAAGCTGTGCGGTACGCCCGCAGTTTCATGACGGGAGCGTCGCACATGCGACGTGCCGTTCCCGCTGCATCCTCTGCGTCGCAGACGGCATAGCACGAAGCCATGAAAAACAGTCGGTCTACTGCGGCACTGTTGGTGAATGTGTCCACGTGACCGCCAAGAGCATCGCGAAGGGCGCGCAGAGCCATTGACACGGCCAGCTGTTCGGCCGCTTTCGCCGAGGCGTTAGGCGAAACGAGACCGAGGAGAGCCCGCGCTATTAGCCTTCCGGCTCCCCCGTAGTTCAGCACGGGATGCAGCTGGGAGTGGAAGAACGGGTAAGAGAAGACGAGTGGCTCCACCGTCAGGTTCCGCTCCTCGTGCCACAAGTCACCTTGCACGCAGTCTATTCTGAGGATGTCGTAGAGTCCCGAAGCTGTCAGCTCGCGCCTCGCCTCTTTGAACGCCACCCATTCGGCGAAGAACGAGTTCTGCGGGGCTGGAAGGTCGCCCAGCTCCACCGACGCGTCCGCAGGGCTGCCGATGCTGGTTGGCGAAGCCTTCCCGGGAAGAATCAAGGCCAGTGGTTCGCGAGTCGAGTGTCCTTCAACGTGCGGGGCCGTAAGCAGACTGAACCAAGCGAGTCCCGTCATCCGCTCCACCTCGCGCAGACACCGGTTCGTCATCCTGGCCGGCATTAAACGAAGTGGGCGGTCACCGACGGTGGAGTTGCTGCCGTCGACCATCCAGCCAATCTTCGTGAATGTCCGATAGGCGATGTGTTGTGCCACATCATTTGGCCTCCGACTCCCAAATTCCAGCAGGCTGTTCAAAGTGTGGAGGACCCTCGTGCTCTCAACGCGGACAAGTGTCTTTTCCGAGATGTTCACTGCTGGAGGCACGGCCGCACGGAGCGCATTGAGCCACGCCTTAGCAGAAACTGCCGGCGTCAACGTTTCTGCCATCGTCTCGAGGTGCAAGTCTAGCGGCCCTCTTTCGGGGATCATCTCGGCGTTCTTGAGGAGAGTGCTGACAAGCGCGTCCATCGACCCCTTCTGCGTCACGTCCGCGGCTACTTCTTTATCCAGCAGACCTAACACTCTGATGGCCCCCTCGACGCCCGCTCTGTATTTCTTGGTTTTTCCGGTCCTTCTGAAAACATCTGCCCATTTTCGCAGGCTCTTGCTACGGCTAATGAAAACTGTGGCCAACTCGTTTTCGTACGAATCAATGCGCAATTGGAACCACACGTGGATGTCCCAGTTTGCAGACAGGTCTACCAGTGTACGTAGCACTGCGTGAGGGCTGCTACGCCACTTATGATGCAGAACGCCGCGCTTCGTCAGGAACGCACGCAGTTCGCTCGGATCGCGTTTGGCCCGCAAGCAGGAACTGACCAGGCCAGCCACCCTGTCGGAGACGGTGTCCGGTCTGACCGAAGGCGTGACCGAGTTCGTGGCGAGGACGTTGTTCAGTGCCTCCTTGAGCAGTCTTGCTTCGACCATCTCTCGCACGGACGGGACGGCGGCTCCTCGTCGCCAGCGGCCGCACACGAAGTCGTACAAGCTGCGGCAAGGATCGCGGGACGTGTCCAGCGACGCCTGGACCTCCCAGCCGTACTTCTGGCAGGCGTGGCTGTCGCACACTGCGCGCAACGTCGACAGCAGGTCGTAATGGCCGCGCACCAGGCTGCGACGTGCGGCGACCGTCTCGTTGGCCAGAGTCATCAACTTGATCAACATGGCGGCGCCCAAGAGGATGGCCAGAAATGTGGCCGCCTTGGGAGCATCCCGCAACAGCGTGATGCTGTGGTTCACCACCCGGTCACGCAGCCTTTCACCGGGCTGCACATAATGAGTTTCCTGCGGTTACGGGGGGGGGGGGGGGGGAGGGGGGGCAAAACTTACGGCGATACGAACAACGAACGCGAGCACATTGCAACTAACTTTTGAAAGTAATCGGTTGCATTCGACATTGGCACTAAATTGGCTAGGAGATGGAATTCGCAGCGCGCGCGCGCGCGCGTGTGTGTGTGTGTGTGTGTGTGTGTGTGTGTGTGTGTGTGTGCGTGTGTGCGTGTGTGCGTGTGCGTGTGTGTGTGTGTGTGCGTGTGCGTGTGCGTGTGCGTGTCTGCGTGTGCGTGTGTGCGTGTGCGTGTGTGTGTGTGTGTGTGTGTGTGTGTGTGTGTGTGTGTGTGTGTGTGTGTGTGTGTGTGTGTGTGTGTTACCATCGTTACCTCTAGGGCAATGACAGCGTAAAGTTTCCTTGCACTAGACTGCTCAGCAGAATTCTGCTACACCGATTTGCACATTTTCAAGTTAGAAAAAAATGGGGTATTCCTTGAGACATCACTTACAGAGAGGCTGACACGTTTAGAAACCCCTCGCGCACTTTCACGCCCCCTACAAAGAACGTTCTGTGCGTATTAGGTCATACAGGTCAAAATTTGCCGGAATTACTTCACGCAATTTGAACATAGCTTCGCCAAGCCTTCAATTGAATTACTAGAGAAATCGCTCTTCTCAATTCAGAATCGCATAATTCCCACTTTAGAAAGGGATAAAAATTTCTAGCAATATCGGTGCTCATTCTGTTCGCAATAGCAAAGGGCAGCGCATATCCAGCTTCAGGCGTCATCTGCGAACACAGAAATCTCTGCCTCTATGTTGTCACGTTGCAGTGGCGGTGAAAAACACAGTAGCAAACAACTGTGAATCACGACTCTAACCCTTTGTTGTGGGAATCTGTGCCCATAAAACACGTTACACTAAAACCATAACGATAGCGGCGGGCCCAGTCGGCGATCGTCGAACATCTGACCTGTGGGTCAAGCGCGTTGGTTTTTCCACACGACGCGTCAAAGGTTCCAAGGCACGACTGCACGATTCACTGGTGTCCGCGTGCCTCTCAGAGAGTACTCCACAATTCGTGTCTCACGTACAATCTGATTATACAAGGTGCGGTGAGAACATACGCAACTGATAGAGTCAACGATAACGTTCGAGTAAGTTCCATATCAATCACGCCCGTCTTGCGCCAAGCGATACCTTCAGTTTGCTAGCGGGCGAAGTGCAGTCCTCGAGAAAAGGACAACTAAGTGCATGTTTCAAGGCATGGCAATGTTGCCTCTTCGTAGAAAACTCGCTACATTTTGCTGTTTAACTGCGAACGCTTGCGAAGAATGTCCGCACTAGCCCACTGGAAAAAAAAATCGATTCCTTGCCTTGCTGAATTACGGGCGCAGTTGAGCTTCAGAACTCCGTTGCTTTTACTCTTGGGGGTTTTCACTTTAGCTCATATTTTAACTTGCCATATGTAGAATGGAACAGTGACATTTTTATTCATAAGCAAGTGCCATGCGTTGAAACCTGTTCTGAAGATTTTAGTTAGCCTTATGTTTCTTACTCCAGCATCCTGGACTCTTAGGAGACTCTTTGAACGGCTTCAACATTCTCAGTATGTTGAGATACCAATACCGCTTGTGATTTTATTCTGCCTGAACTTTTGCACCAGGGAGAACGACCTTTTACAGCTTTATTCAGCAACCCTTCACCCTCTATCTCCGAAGTTCGAATTGCAAACTGAATCGACTCGCCTTCATCTTCTACGTGTCTGCCCTCACTTCAGTGATCGCCGTGTTTGCTGGAAAAAATTGACACGCACGCATTGTTAATCCTTTTTCAGGTGACCCCTCTTCAACCTGCTAACAACTGCTAAGGTCCAAATCCGCGTACACTTGCCAGCGCGCAAAAGTTAGAATTCGGCGCGCGCGAATTCACCCGCCTCGCGAGCAGTGACGTTTTGAACTTACAAGCGCGCGCCCACTTGCTTCAGTTGTTTCACTGTATTCATTGAGGTAGACAATGCTTCGTATTTTAACGCAATAGCCTGAAGGGCTGCGTGTCGCAGAAACTCCAGTGTCGGCATACTCGGAAGTTTCAGAATGACAACCCACAAACAAACCTCCTGGAACAAAACACCGACAGCTCACGCATTTTCTGTTAAATCTTCTCAGACATAAGTACTGAAAGTGCGAAACAGTAACAGAAACGTGAAAATGACGTATTTTGACGTAATTTTTTTTCATGCAGCTTTGCACAGCCTCCCGGATTAGCCCATGCAAGAGGCCGCGTTTCTACCAGAAAGCTCACCTTCGTGCATAGCGTTCACCGCCAGCGTTTCCTGGTAAACATTACGGTTACATACGCTGCAAGTGCATGGAAGCGTGAGAAGCAGTCAGGGACCTCTGAATACTATCGCGTTCGAAGGCGAAGCCTAATCGTGCAACAAAGCTTCTTTTTGTTTTGTTTTTTTCTCAGGCAGGCAGAGCACATCTGGAGGAGGCATGTGTACTCGCGCCGCACTTCGACGCGTGTTATCTGTCTCGCACTGTCTGCGCACCCGTATAGGCTTGCGGGCGCGAGCTTACGCCTGCCGGCAAGCGTATGTTTAGTTTGGCCTATAACTTTATCAGTTAGTGCAGAGCGCGCCGGCATATATGTCAGAAAACTCTCAATTGCTCACGCCGAGATTAGTGTGATCAGATTGTATGCGCGACGCGACAGTGCTGTGCATTCTGAGAGGCACGTCAGCACCAGCCATTTGTACGTTGTAATCTCTGACGAGTCGCGTATAATATAGCTGACGTGCTTGAGTCGCCTAACGAATCTTAAGATCGATCGCCGACTGTATACTCATCTTATCTTTGTGCTTTGAGTGTCCCTCGTTTTTCGGGGCACAAGTGCGCTCGCTGAGGAGTTAGTTTCGTAAATCCGAGTTCTCGCTGCTGTCTGCTTTCTCGCCGTCGCGACAACGCGACCATATCCTCGCAGAGTCCGTAAACCCGTTTTACCACAGAGCTGCGATTGCAAATCATACACAAAGTGAAGTTGCTAACTCGTTTCTAGGCAATCTCCAACATTCGTACCGGAATAAAACGCGCAGAAGCCTAACGAATAAGCAACGGTCGCCTGGAGCTCGGTATCCGAAAGCCTTGCAAGCTTTGGCTGCAGAAAACTTCTTGAAGAAATCTCAGACGGGATGACTTGAACTAGGGAACAGCGCGAAAGACGAGGGCGAAGAAGAAGCACTCGGTCAAACGTAGCGCTGTTCCCCAGTTCAAGATGTTCAACCGACTAGCCGACACGTTCGCTTTATTTACTCGTACAGAAATTAACACTAGCGATAGTGAGAATGCGTGCCATAAAAGACAATTATTTCGATAGTATTTGCAACGAATGGCACATTGTCTCAATATTTCTAGGTCAGTGAGCGCAAAAGCTTTTTCTGTATTTTTTTTCTGCAACAGATAGACTAAGGAAGGGGTGTCACTTGACGGACCCATATACCGCAATATTGTGCTTACCTGGTCGTGCAAGCATCGCAATCAGTTCCTTGAATGTGAGCAATCGGCTGTCTAATATCTCCCATTACCTTCTGTGAAAGCAAACGTACGAGACAAAGCGATGACTGTTTTATTAAAAACTAGGGTAGCCTATTCTGAATGTAAAGAAGTACCACGACGATCAAACCTGTGTAAAATATCACTAGTACTTTGTTTAAATAATGCGTATTTCTAGCTAGACAGAAAGCTAAACTAGTAATTCTGTGAAATAATAAAAACCGAAGCTATTACAAGTAAAAAATGCATGAGAGTGCAACGTCTGTCAATTTATCTGATAAAGACATGAGGAACAGCGTGATGCTTTGAACAGGAGGGGTGCGAATGCACAAAAAATATGCATATCATGTCCACATTTCCAGTGAAATAACTTTTGAAGTTATAATTATAGGCGCACCATATTGGCACAAGCTCCCTCTTTGTCTTCTTGACTGCTCACGTTAAAGTGTTCTCTAGGTACACTTACCGCATGTATGCGAGCGCTTAAATCCGGAGACCACCTAGCAGCTTGACGTCGAGGCGTTCTTGAAAGCCCACAATTTTCAGCTCCGGATCGACCAACTTCCTGACACCATTTTTCTAAATATAGGTGTTTACGTGTTTATGATAGGTGTTTACAAAAACACCTATCAGGCCTTGTAGTGCAGCGATTACTACAGGCGAATGAACATCTACCCTCTAATATCAAAGCTAGACCGTATATTAACGCGTACAGCTGCGTCGTATACGAGATTTCTTCTCACGACGATCGCATCTTAATTCTGGAGTTTTTTACCCGTTTCGCTATTTGGCAGAGATGCGCCTTAAATTTTGAGTAACGGTACTAATACTATTTAATAACAGCCATTTTCCTTCACATCAAGAGTACCGTTCTTATAGCTAGTGTAGCAGTTTAAAAAGCAGTGCGACTTCCTAGCCGTTGTTTTCACGCACAACATGTATAGCGCTACAACCTGCTGGTTAGGGAAAGTCACGTTAATGACTGCACAAAATTGTTTCAGAATTGTCACGTATATCTCTTCAAGACTGACTTCAACATTTAGTAAAAAAAGATCGATTCTTTTTAGAAGAGAAAATAAGGCAATAGTTTTTCCTTTTGAATGTCGCCCGCATAATGCAGCACCCGTATTTCAGTGTCAAGTCATAGATTTAAAAGTATTGTCTCATGTTTTTCCGGTTCCTCTGTAGAGAATACTAATGAAAACTCGCTAAGTTCACTCTTTAGTATATTTCTCATGCAATGCAATACTTCGTCGACAGAATATTAGAGTAGGCGCTTTCCAAATCCGTGTCGGCGGCATCGTCAAAGTGGAGCCGTCACTCGTCTTTTGTTCTTGCCCGTTTTCTGGCTTAGCAACTGTTCTCGCGCGGTAGAAGGGATATTTTCGGGTGCTCATTTAGACAAGACGAAGCGCGAGAAGCACAAGGTCAGCGCAAGTCAGGCACTAATGATCTGCATTACATATACAGCATTTCTGTCACATAAAAGTTAGTTTCACACAAAAGTTAGTGAAAGTCTCTCTTTGGACATTTCGTGAACAGGTGCAGCGCTATTGCGGAACTGGGTCGTTGCACACAACTGGTCGACTCGGTTGTGATCCTCTGCTGCAGACCAACTAACAAATAGTCCTGGTAGTAAGGAGCGTGGCTAGGATCACCGGCGAAATGCGATTATGGCACAATAATTTGAATAGAATCGTTGTATTCTCCCTGCCCAGTTAGCTTTCTTTAATCGCAAACACATTGGGGTCAAAGCATCCGATAGGCTTTTCACATTGCATCTTCAAACTCGCACAAGAGGAATGTGCGCGAATATATTCAGACCCTATTGAAATGGTGGGCACTACAGGGCTCGCACGAGAACGGCAAGTGACGCAGCTGACCTGCTCGTTTCTCGCAGCGTCATCGTGCTCTTGATCGAGGCGGGCCAGGTTGCGCCAGGAGGCGACGACGGCCACCTGCGGTGCTTCCGGCTGGCGGTCGCCGTCACCCCGGCCTCGGTCGGAGCCCGGACGAACAGGAACCTCAACCGTCGACATCGCGCGGCGCTGCACGAATCCCACCTTCGACCTCTTCGTCTTCGCGCAGCGGCAAGCACTCACCAGTTTTCATTACACTTCTAAGTGGCAGTCCTACAGTCCCACGCCCCACTATTCAAATCTAGTTTCGCTTTACTTCTAAGCATATGGAAAACCGCCTGCTTCTTGGCCAATCCTCCCATAGTTCTTATGCGCCACAGTTTAGGATACAATACAAGACAATTTTTTTGATTGAATAACTTTGGTCTTCTGCACAAGTGACACATACCCGCCGTGGGCTTTCGGCCAAGAACTGGGCGGTTGTTGATTTACTTTGACAAACCGGTAACACACCTTGTGCTTAATGCTAGTTCCCGGACCACGACACCGGGCAGCGGGAATTACTTAAAAGTGATAAGTGAAAGTGTTCATGATGCTCTCAGCAATTTATATTCTTCAAATCAGCCGTGTTGGCATAGTGCTCATATCGTTGCGCGGTTGAGCTCCACGGTGCGGGATCAAATCCCGGCCGCGGCTGCCTCATTTCGATGGAGTCGAAATGCAAAAATACCCGTGTACTGTGCATTGGGCTCTCGTTAAAGATTCCCAGGTGGTCAAAGTACTCCCGACTCCACCACTACGGCGTGTCTCATAATCATATCGTTGTGTTAAAACGTGACATCCAATAACTTATTTTTATATTCTCCGTGTCTCCATCGCGCACCGTTACAAGTTACACACTTTGTCAAGAGGATCACAAGCCAATGGAGCGGGCACAAGGAGTAATACACGCTAAGGATAATCTAAGCTCTTCTAACTGACCGCATCACCTATGAACTTATCCGCCTAACACTCAAACCGGCAGAAATCGGGAAACTAAATATCGTCATTCGAAAGGCAATCGAAGTCGCCTTGACGCTCGCACCCATGGCACCAACGAAGAAACTCCACAAGCTCGGCGTGCACAACACGTGGGGAAAGCTCGCCGAGGCTCATAAAATCAACGACCCAGAGCGGCTCAGACTCATACCCACCGGCCGTGCAGTTTTGCGCGATCTACAACAAAAGCAACATCACCGAAAGAGACAAAGCAAGAATCACATCGGCACTGCCCTGCACGTATCCCCCACAGTATACATCCGACTTGCCACAAGGAACGCCGGAAAAGGAGCAGCCGCGTGCTCAGCAAGAAATGCGTGAAACACCCGGATAAGAGGTGCACCGATGGGGGGATGCCCGGTATACTAAATGAAATGCCTTTGCCATATATGGGTCACAGATCACCAAGACAAAGAGCTCGCAGCTGAGTCGACGAGACGGCAGAGGAGGCGGAAATCGCTCTGGCGATAACAACTTGCCCTGAAGTACACTGTAAACGGAAATAACTCCGAGGTGGGAGTATACTGCTTGTCCTCTAGCGACCCCCCGGTTCGGAGTTTATTATGCTCCGTATGATCGGAGTAGAATTTTTACTCCGTACGAGCGGAATTTTTGCGTGAACTTATGGGAGTTTTTTTTCTGTCTTTTCTTTATTTTTTGCTTTGCGATTGACGGAGTTTTTTCGAGGTGCAACGGGAGTATAAAAAGAGGCATCGCGTGATTTTGCGCGAACATGTTCACATGCAGAGGCTGCTGGTCAAATTTCGAAATATGCACACGAGACCGCGTGAAATTCGACGAAACAAGTCAATGAAAGCACATATATCATGACATACATAAACATTCCAGAAACACCCAATGCAGAAATTTGAAAGACATCCCACGTACACGCAATACTCAAGAAGCAACGGTGCCAGTATATATAGCCACGATACTGTGTGCCTCGAAACCGCCTAGGGAGCAGCTGTGCTGTTTTCAGAATTACGACTCACATGCTCGTTCATACGAGATCTGCCTCTTTGAAATTAACAGAATACCTTAATCAACACAAAACTGTTAATTCAAAATAGTGAGAAAAATGTTAATGGCGTTATTTTTCAAAATTATCATGCCATTCTGTGAGTGCTGAAGCGACTTCGCACACTGCCGGCGTTCGCGGCCAAAAAGTAGTGCGTTAGTTACAGTAAGCAAGAAAAATGTAAGTGCATGTGCTGCATAGCAAAATTAAATTTTTGCGATATAGTGGTAGCGTAGCAAGAAATTATTACGTGTGAGCATGACCCGCAGCAGCCGACGTAACACCGAAAAATGCACAGACATACATTTTATACACCGCACTACTTGCTCTGCGTCCAAGCAATCTGTCTCGGTTGCGAAAAGGAGCTACATCGCTGATCTGTCGAGTGAATCCCTAAACTCGGAGCCAGCAGGCATGCGTCTGAATCAGTGTCTCGGATAGAGCGTAATGTTAATGCAATATCGGAAGCAACGACATGACCAAAACCTATATGCGCGATAACAATTCGATTCACATCGCTCAATAAGAAGCTTTATTTTCAGCACGCATATTTATGTCCTACCATTTTTCTTCGGGCGAGGATATCCGTTCACAGATAAATAAAAACAGTTGCTTGCACTCCGGTCCTTCTCACTGGCAACACAGCACCGCAACGAACTTGGGTTACGCCATTCATGCGCGACTAGCACGGATGTCGTCGCTCGAACTGTGGCTGCTGTTGCCATTGCTACGCGGTCCTTTCAAACACTACACTGGACGTTGTCAGCATATACTCAAACGGACATAGAAGTCGCATTTCACGTACTGAAGAACACAAGGCAGGGTGACGCAGCACGAAAACACAGCCAGAACGTGAGCCGACATCACGAGCCAGTGAGCAGCTTCGAGGTATACCTAAGCCTTTTTCCGCACTTGAAAACGTGGCTCTTGCAATCATCGTTGTCAGCAAAGTGATCACAGCTAATGTACTTGAAGCTGAGATACAGTGAGCTTCAGGCATGCCTATAACACTTTCTGGAAGGAGATACGGGAAAGAAATTGACGAAACGCTGTCACGGAACGACACTTCACAGACGTAAACAAACCGTCAGCCATGAGCACTGCCCGTGCCGCCGAACGCGCCCGGTCGCTGGCGAGGCGCACAGCCTCATGGGAAGCGCCACGTGACCAACCTGTATCGGTGAAGGGGAGTTTTTTAAAACTCCCTGTCGGAGTTTCACGGGAGAGCAAGATTTTTATGCGGCGTAAAATCGCGTCATGTCGCCTTAATACTCCCGCAACTAACCAGCGGAGTGAAACGAGGGAATGGCGCTGTTTTCCTCCCATACATCGGAGTAAATATTTGAGGAGGGGAGGTTTTAGGGCACATCACCTCCTAAAAACTCTCAGCTGGGTTTATTTTCGTTTACAGTGTAGTAGCAGTAATGCGCACACTCTCCCAAGCAGCAGATCGCAACTATCAAAGAAGACGCGTATCGGAAAAGACACTCAAAATACTTCAGCATCTCATCGCAAGCGCCTTGCTCCCCGACCCTCGCATCAACTGGGTTCCAGCTAGTACACCAGCACGTGGCAAGAAATTAGGCTGAACACGCCACTACCCGCAAGTATACCAGCCGGGATTTCCTGCCATCCAAGACCAGCCTGGCCACCAACGTTGATGACATCGCCCTAAGCTATCCTAACCTTGTGTACCTCCACCCACCAAGCAAAAGAACACACACTTCATCCCACAGGAACCTGAGCAAAGCGGGAGGAGTCTTCCTCCACCGCCTATACGGAAAAATACCCACACACGTATTTGCACAATTTCCTTCCCATTGAAGCACAAGAGCACCTCAACCCAACGCACTCCTATGCCACCGCTCAAACTTGGGAGGCCAAGCTTTGCTCTGACTACCTGGACGACCAGTGCACTCTCGTCACCCAAGCTAAGGTGGTAGCCCAAGCCAGAGGGTTCATGGAATCCTCTGACCTAGGGTGAACTTGGTCCTGACTCAAATTACCGCTCCAAAAAGTAAAAAATTATCTCTATCTACCTCAAATGCAATCGAATCAACACTTATTCAATATATGTGACATGCAGAGAGCAGACAATGTGAATTTCCAACTTTTATTTCTTTTTGCATCTTATGCTCAACTTGTTTTCAGGTTTCATCTTCTGCTGTTTTCTTATGCCAACATATCGGTTACTTCTGATGCAAGAAATCAACTTTTCTTTCAATTAAATTCAGCGCCTGAAAAAACATGTTCTTATTATTATTGTCACCCCCGTTCCTATTACCAGAGTACGGTGGCCTGGACATGAACATAAATAAGTATGAACCCACCTTCACTAGGATATTGCTACAACGGACTTGCTCTGCGTTTTTTTCGGGATTGCTCTAAGGGCTGAAGCAAAGCTGTCGACATGCCGTGGAGACTGCCACGGGAACCCTTGTACCTCCTGTAAATGAACTTCCAGGAATAGCTCGGGCGCATAGGAGACGACTACGGAAGGGCTCCGGGGCCCGAACCCCCTCCGAAGTTTTTCAGGGGGAGGAGGCGCAAGCCCCCTCTCCGGGCGCTGCCGTCGCCTTCCCACTAAAGTGTCATTACCGGAGTTTTGTCACCCGCATCAATTGAGGTTTCTTTTGAGTTGCCTCTGCCTTTTCACCTAATATTCCATTGCGGCTAAAAAACTACTGCATCATTGTTGGCGAGGATGTGCACGGCTTTTAATTCATACTAACGCTTAATTTCCGCAAATCCTGGCAATAGGAGGAAAAGGGCATTAAAATCACCAGCGGCCGCTACCTCATTCGTATTTGCGCACTTCAGCCTTTTTTTATTTCCTCTAAACACTGTGCAGAGACACAACATATTTAAATATTGCTACGATGCGCTGCTGTAGCGAACGATTATGAAAGGACTGACGAAGACTACGATGGCAGTGTAGAACACTTAACTTTATTAGATATATCGCGAAATCTAGAAATTCCAAATTATTTTTCAAACTGGATTGGTGGCTCTTTGAATGGAAGAACATATTACTGCTGCCTAAGAGGCGTTTCCACGAGTATAGATAATCAATCACGAGGTGTTCCTCAAGGAGCTGTCACTTCACCATTACTATTTAATATTCTGATGTGTTCCATTTCTTTTCATCAAGATGTACAAAGATACGTATACGCGGATGGCATTGCTTTCTTCGCATCAGAGAGTGACATTCACTCTCTATATTATAGACTACAGAACTACCTCAACACCATAGAAACCTGGTTAAACAAAATTTGCCTTTCACTTAACGTTAGAAAATGCTCGACATTGGTTTTCCCCCTTAGCAATCCCGTTAACATATCGATATCGTATCGCCTCGAGACTATACCTCAAGAGGAGTCGGTGAAATATTTAGGTGTAGTATATGACGGCTCCCTCAGCTGGCTCGGCCATATTGACCATATAGTTAAAAAAGGAGTGCGAGCAGTTGGTATGCTACGTAAGCTGTGCAACAATCGGTCCGGAATGCGGAGAGATCCACTTTTAATGATATACAAAATGTATGTGCGGCCCATTTTAGAATTTGGATGTGTTTTATTTTCTGGTGCTCCAGCCTATAAATTACGTTCCGTTGTTCTACCTGAGCGGGAAGCCCTACGACTGTGTTGCGGATTACCGAAATGTGTTGCCAATAACATACGACACCAAGAAGTCAGGTTGCCCTCAATATTGTGTAGATTTCGTTTACTGACGGTGCAAACAGTCTTAAAATTGTATGAATCCCCTATTATAAGATTGGAATACATATTCATTTCTCAGCCTGCACTATTCTTCGGAGTAGACTGGCATCGTTTTCTTACGCCACAGGTGGTCTTCGTACAAACATTGATCAATCCCTTAAATGTGCGTCTCTGGGAGGTACAGAATATTTGTGATGTGCGAGAGAACCTACAAATTATATTCGATGACATCTACCCAAATAATGCAAAACTTCTCCTTTATAATATATAAATGGATTATTACAGGACCATTTATTGAGTTTATCTATAGACCGTTTCATCGGGTGAGGAGGATAGGGCGCGCGGAGAGCCTTTCCTCCTCTCTGGCTCGGGCGATCCGGCGCGGCGCAGCTTGATAGTATTGGTGTCGCGTGCTTCGGAACGATTTCTTGATGTTTTAGATCGTACTCTGTGAAATTTACGCCGTGTCCGTTCATATAAGGTCGTCAGGGAAGCCTTTCGGTGCATTGGTAACTACAATAGGCGGAAATATCTTTTGGGGGCGCGAAAATGTGACGCGTTTTATCAGCCGCGGTGTACGCACATTATCAGTCGCGGTGTGTGTATGTGTTGTGAACTATTTTGCTTATATCGGTTTTAACTCAGCAAAGAAAACCGGTGTCTCTTTATTAGAAGCATGAAATGGTAAATCTGCTCAATATCTGATCGCTTGGCGTAGGGAGTAAAACATAAAGCATAAGAGCGCATGCTCTGCACGGCCAACCTAAGGCAACCACGAAACATCTAACCGACAGGCGCAATCAAATATTTGTGATGCACCGGCATCGTTCTCGCGCATTTCAAGTCTAGTAGGCTTGAAATTATCATATGTCTACGCTAGCCTTCCTGCATGAGGCCGATGGCGCTGCTCAACACAGCGATCACTGCGGTTGGTGATCCAGCACGGTACATATGTAAGCTGTGCGCTTCGGCATTCCCTTTTTGGCCTGCATACAGCCATAATATATGAGGGATCGCATAAAAAGAGTGCGATGCCTATTTTTGAGGACAAAATTTCCGTAATACGTGTGAGTGCGTCGTAGAGAACGGAACGAACACAACCGAAAAAGAAATTCGGTTATCATCTTCTTTCTAGAAAACGCAAGAGAAAACGGGCTAACACCGCAACAGGGCCTCGCATAGTCACGCCGCACAACGTTTATAAATATATAACCGCTGATGCGGTATGCTTGGACGAAGCGGTATATAGAACAAAGATATATGTAATCCAGCACCTACCACTGCTTAGGACGCTCGCGCAGTTCGTAAACAGTCCCTTTGCTGGACAAGCGTAATTCAGACTGTAAGGTATGCTGCTATCACTTGTCAAAACTAATTTATTCAGGGGCGGAAACCTCATCCATCGAACCAAGTAGTCACGCAATGTAACCTGCAGCGAACAGTTTGAGCGTTTGTCAAAGTATAACATCACAGCTCCTATCGTACCCACGCTCACGCTGTTACGATCGTCGCGTATGTTTCATGGCTCCTAAACCGCAGCTTAGAAATAGAGGATATTACTGCAATAAGGTCACATTAGTGACTGGAACATTCAGAAATACACAATTCATCTCCGAGGCAGATTGTAGACTCGAATATGCGCGCATACATCGCGCTGCGTGTTCCGTCCACCTCAACGCCAGCAGAAATTCCGGCCATGACGCCTTGAATCACTTCAGCACGTCTCACAGAACCGTTTCCCACGTAGAAGACACACGTAATACTAAACAGGCCGCACGACGGCGAAAACAAACGCCAGAACCTGCCGCCGAGCGTATACCTGCCATGCAAAAGACCGCTTTCACCCAAGCCAGTATGGCGCTGCTCATAGGCGGCGCCACTGCGCTCACAATATGGCGGCGCCTACGAAAAAACGGTCTATAAGTACGGTCATTGCGACAGACGCCTCGCAGTGTGAAGAAAAATCTGAAATTGGCATTTTCTCGCCCGCTCCAGACTGGTGATTTGCAATCAGGATTCTGGACTTCTTTTCCGTATTTTTGGATGAATTTATAGCTGTAGTTCTAGCCTTTCGCAAACTAAATTCGCCAACATCGGCGGTAGTAATAATAACGGATTCTTCATCCTCATGCTCCTCGCTCACAGCAAATGGTCTCACTAACCTTTTACGTACATTTCATTTTCTAGTGCCCGTCTAGTCGTTTTCGACGTCGCCGTGAGGTCCCTTATGGAGTCCAAGTGCGATTAGATCGCGGCCGCCCGCCGTATGCGTGCGATAGACGCACGGGAAAGTGTGCGAGGGTGAGGGGAAGACGATGCCTTGATGCGCGGCGTCTTCATGAGTGCGCGGGGGGGAGGGAGAAGAGGTCGCACGCCGTCTTCTTGCGAGCGCTAAGGAGGAGAGCGGAGAGATGAGCGCGCAGGGGGGCTGATTAATTCTCCTCTTCTACTGGACGCGGTTGCACATGGCGAGGCTGAAAGCGGCCGCACGCGCCCTATCTTGAAATTAATATGCGGTGGAAGTAAAAGGCTAGCCGACACGAAATCGCTGATGGCTTCGGGTGTGCTGTGTTCTCGAGTGCCGGGCTTGCGCTGAAGTGACATGCAGTGCGAAGGTGGATTCGGTCACCGCTGCTGCTGCTGACTTCCTTCACCACACCACAGTTGTGACAGTGAACACATCCCCGCGGTCACCTACGGGGATGTGTTCGTGTTTCACCGTACGCTCTCGACAGCATGCTTGTAAACTTAATTCTAACAGTAGTGAGCGAATGTTCACTGCAATATATACGACGTATAGAACTACGAAACTTGTTTCACCTAGGTGAATCATGCTTTGCTATCACAATGTTTCGCCTTTCAGGCAAAGCTGCGACTTTTTGTTGTGACCAGTCGTCCCTCATTAGTGTGGGCACACAAGTGATAAACACGAGAAGCTGTACTAGGATGAAATGCACGAACCTCCCGCCGTTACACACCGAATGCGAGGGAAAGCACGCGCGGGTTACCAAGAAGCATAGTCAGGGGGGGGGGGGGGGACACTCCCCGGCTTCGGTGGCACAGGAAATTGGCGCCATCTCTGTAATGGGCGAACGCAAAAATCCGTTTCCCTTGCATGGCCTCGCAGATTGACGCGCGCACGCGCGCCGATCCAGGTGGCCAATCCCTTCCCCCCGCTCAACTCCTCCCCCTACGCTCTCTCTCGTAACTCCCTCACAACTCCCTCACCTTCGACTGTGTACGCGCCCGCGCCGCCGTGCCGTCCCCGCCGGCCCGGCGGCTGCTTAGTCCGCTTAGTAACGCTTTTTTGTTATCTACTGCCATCGAGATGAGTGCGCTGCTGTGCGTTGACCGACGTGGCTAGTTTCGTCAGTTCTGTGGTCCTCGGTAGCTATGTGCTTGTGCTCCGCTATGTTTCGCCCGTTTCACGACTCGTACCGCTCGTGCATCGTGCAGTGGTGCACAAATACCTCAATAACAAGTCCTGCAAGGTTGTTCCGGCTGCCTAAAGACAACAGGTGAGCGCTCAGACCCAAAGACATCAGAAGGCGCATGTACGCGAACACAGCCCTGTCCATTTCTGTGCTCCATGAGGCTCCGGACGTCGTTGCGCCTTGATTCTGCTACACTTGCCTCTTCCAGGTAGAGAAAGCTGACAAATAGATGTTCCTCCTCATTGTCACCTGCCCTGTGACTTGTGTTTTTCTGTGCGAAGTCTCATTCTGCAACTTCAGTAACTTGCCCAGCTCTCCATACCGCCCTCAGTGCCTTTTCTGTGTATCACGTTCTAGAAACCTACTAACAGCTGAAAAATTACATGTCACGTATTTCATATGCCTTCGTGCAGATTTATAAGTAAGCTTTCTTTTGGTATGGCCCTCAATCAAACAATGTTAGCATTTTATTCCATCTTTCAGGTATTTTGCGTGTCTTTGTTTTTGCCATTACCTGTGAGTTTTCCCTTTCTATAGTTGTGATGACTGTCATACACGTCGTCCAATTTTGTGCAATATCTTAGTGCACATATCAGGAGCTCGTCTACATTTAGGTCTTGAGGACGTTATATAAAAATCTTGTTTGTATAATATTTGTATATGAAACGGCCTTCGCGTTTTCTACCTGCCGTGGTTGCTCAGTGGCTATGGTGTTGGGCTGCTGAGCACGAGGTCGCGGGATCGAATCCCGGCCAGGGAGGCCGCATTTCGATGGGGGTGAAATGCGAAAACACCCGTGTACTTAGATTTAGGTGCACGTTAAAGAACCCCAGGTGGTCGAAATTTCCGGAGTCCTCCACTACGGCGTGCCTCATAATCAGAAAGTGGTTTTGGCACGTAAAACCCCATAATTCTTTTTTCGCGTTTTCTAGCACTTTCTCTTGTTATTTCACCATCTGTGAACTTTTGTCTTTAGTACTCTTGTATATGTCATGCACCTTTCAGTTTTGCTCATTTTTTGAGCGTGTATCACACCACGTTTTAAGAAAAATCTGTTTTCGGAAACGAAGTCAATAAAGCGACACTAAACATCTGTTGTGTTGGAAGTGGAATTTTTTTTATGTCCCGGCACATGCTGATATAAGTATGGGCAAGACTGTGTGCGTGCCAACGCATAGCCCACGGCGCACCACGCCCCAGCTCGCAAGCAATGCCAATGCGCTCCGTAGCGCGTGCATTGCTTGCGAGCTGGCGCGTGAAAAAAAAAAAGAAAAACGCGCCGCGTACGGGTAAAAAACAAAAAGTGAGCGGCGCGCGCGCCATGGGGGAAAGGAGAAAAGGGAGTGGAGCTAAAGCCCCTCAATCTCGTGGAGTGGGCCGGCATAATAAAAACAAAAAGTAAAGAAAAACGTTTGGGAGAGGAGGTGCCACACGGCTGCTGTTGATGTGGCCATGACAACGCAAACAATCATGTGCGCCGCCATTTTGCTGTTGCGTCGCCCATTGGTTAGGGCCGTAACTGAAGGGGACCTTTGGCGCTAGCGTCGAAAGAGCGTCTGCTCGGAAACGGCCAATGGCAGCCATACGGAGTGTCCCCCCCCCCCTCGCACAGTGGCTCGATGTGCGCCGTCTTTCCTCTGACTCAACGGGGGAGGGGGCGGCAGTACGCGAAAGCATATCTTGGTCGCACAGCCACGCCCTTAACGTTATGCGTAACATACACTCTACTAGTGCACAGCAACATTGATTCTGATTTTAGATTCTATGGTGGGGGCTGTACCCGGCTGCAGTGCAATACCAGGACAACCCGTGGCGCTGGAGGGGCAAGCCCCGTCCAAGCGCTGCCTTACAAAAATAGGAATAATATCGTAAGACCCATGATAGGGCCGTATCAGATATTGAGCTGATAAGAACAGATACTACTCCAAGGGAAGTTTTTATTCATTCATCATATAGTTTCGTGCAAACACAGATTAACAATGTACAGTTCACTTGCTGTTATACAACATTTAGGTGCACTCAGAACCGTCGCACATTGCTGGGCCGTTTTACAAACAAGGCTATGCTGCATTATACAAAGCTATGACTACTAAAGGTTCGTAAACTTTCATTGAAGACAAGGGAAAAGTTATCGAACAACCTTTGGACCTTATGTCTCCCATACGTATTCCTGTGGGAAACTATTGTTGCGACACTGGGGGCTGTGTTCTGCACTACATGTTTCCGGAAATGGGTTTAATTCCGTGTGAGCTGCTGAAGAGGGCACATTAATACGGCATCAATGGGTACGCGAGTTGCCCATTTTTTTGGATGAAGAATCTTGTGTGCCATCGACGGAGGAAGCTTTCCTCCCCTGTTGCATCAAGTTCCTCATTCAGATGTTCCCATAAGAGCAAGGCTTATTCTCTGGAGGGTGGGGTAGGCCGCCCTCACCGGCACTCTCCTTACCTCTGCGAGGCATCTGCGTTTCCATATGACGTACATTGTACAGATAAGTACCAGGTTGGCGAATCTGCCTTTAGTTTTCTGCGCCCTGGCCTGCGGTCGTACTCCGAAGATGTTTAGTACCAGTCGCCATACGGCTATCGCGGCGACACACTCGAATAGTGCATGGTCTGCAGTTTCTGGGTAGCTGCAGTTGGGGCAACGGTCGTTTGGAACGATGCCCATTCTGTGCAGTCTCTGCCGGGTCGGGAGCGCCTTCCATTTCCGTTTGACGTCAAAGTCCTGTACTTCTTTGGGAAGTTTTATCTTTTTTGGTTGGGTTGCCTTTATGGGTTCCATTTTTCCTTCGTCCTCAGTTGATAATTGGGTTTCTGTTATGGTCTCGATGATTCTAGCGGGTGAATCCATGTCTATGTTAGTTCTGGGTGCCTCCTTCTCTAACATAGCTTTCGTGACAGCGGCAGTCTTATAGAATTCTGAGGGGAACTCTGCTTGTGGTCCTGGGAGCCTGCTGCAATCTAGGACACTGCGACTTGTACTGCTCCAGTACAACATTAAGCCCTTGCCTATGTAATCGACTGAGGTGCCTAAGTACCTGACTGTTTTTAGGGCCAGAATCCGTGTGGTTGTTTTGATGTGCAGAAGTCCGAGGCCTCCGCTCGTTGTTGCTAGTTGCAGTATGTTTCTTTTTAACGGGGGTGGCTTGTTTTCCCACAAAAAGGCCGTGATAAGCTTGTTCAGTTGGGTGATCGTTTTGCTGGGCATGATGCCAACGCGACTAGCGTAGTTGGCAAACCCGCATACTGTAGTTCTTGCTGCGAGGGCTTTCTCTTGCAGTGTTAGGTTCATTTGTTGTAGATGGGAGATTGCTTGTTTTGCTTTGGCAATGGCAACCTTCCAGGTGGGCTGCGCCACTTCTTTCTGCGTGAAATAAATTCCAAGAACTTTAACTGTGTCAACCCGCTGTATGTTCCTTATGGCGTCCGGTGGGAAAGATCCGAATATGAGAGCCTTGCTTTTTGCTTCGTTTAGTGCAGCGCCAGACAGGTGTGCGCCCTTTGCAAAGATGATTCGGAAATAATGCAGGCTTGATTCATTTCTTACGAAAATGGCTAGGTCATCCGCGTAGGCCGTGATCTTTACTTCTTCCTGTCCCGTCAAGGGGAAGCCGCGGATGCGTGTTTCGCCGTTTATGCTAGCGATCAAAGGCTCAAGCGAGAGAATGAACAGGGTTGGTCCTAGGGGGCATCCTTGGCGGATTCCTTTTGTGTAATTAAAGCTCTGTGTGATGGACTTGTTTATCTGGATATGGCATGTCATGTTGCTATAGAGGAGTGTGATTATCGCGACAAAGTCTTGGGGAAAGGAGAACTGTTTCATTATTGTGAAAAGATACTTGTGCTTTACCCTGTAGAAGGCTTTCGCTTGATCCAATGAAAGAAAAGCGCCGCTTATCTGTTTGCTTGTTGCGTATTCGAAGACGTCACGGGTAAGTGTCAGATTTGCGAACAATGATCTGCCAGGCACCGTGCATGTTTGGTGGGGAGATATTATCTGTGGTAACACGCGCTTGATTCTGTCGTTCAGCACTGCTGCTGTAATCTTGTAATCTGTGTTTAGGAGGGTTATTGGTCGCCACGATTTGGGGCTATCCGGTTGGGCACCTTCTTTGAGCAGTAATGCGATTCTCCCTTTCCCAAAGGAGGGTTTTTTTTTCTTTTCGTTTATTATCATATTGATCATGTCGCACAGTTTCTCGCCTACTTCTTCGAAAAAGATATTATAAAATCCTGTGGTGATGCCGTCGCATCCTGGGGCTGTATCTTGCGACATGTTTTGGACGACGTTTTTCAATTCTTCTATGGTGACGTCATTACAAAATTGTGAAACCGCTTCTTGGTCGAGATGCGGTAAGTTTTCACATAACTTCTTCAAGTTTTCGGTATCCGCAACACTGTTAGTCTGGTCCTCCTCGAATTGATTCCTAAAATGCGTTAAAAAAATGTTTTGGATTTCTTCTAGATCGTGTGTAGTCGTTCCATCTTCCCTCACGGCCTCTACGATCTCCCTCGCATCATTTTTCCCTTCTCGGTAGTTATGTTCTTCTGTAATGATGTGCATTTTACATGGATCGCGTTGTGCCTACCTAGTTCGTTTTTCGAGGAGGCGATCGTACCTTCTTTGCAGCGTCTGTAGGTATAATCCGGTGCGTGAGGTTACGGCTTCCGCCCTCGTTATAATTTGCATCCTCCGCAATAATTCCTTTAGCTCGGCGGTGTACCTCCGGTGCCGCGCTTTACCTTCGGCTTGTAAAGCCGTCGTCGATTTTCCTTTTAGTTCTTCCCAAGTCGACGGACTCATCTGTGGTGCTCGTTCGGTTATTGCTTTGAGGCTTTGCTTGAGGTTATTCTTGCTGGCGTCATCTTGTAACAGGGCAATGTCTAGCCGCCAACTTCCGAGGTGTGTTTCCTGTCCTGGGTGGCCCCTGATTGTACATATTACTGGGAAATGGTCAGTCCTTTTCTTTAGAGGGTCTGGGAGCGTCGCCACTGCACAGGTCTGGAGTTTGGGGACGAGGCAGTCGGGCACGTAGATTCTGTCTATTCTACTCGACGTCCTGGTGGAGACGCGAGTGGGCTCAAAACGCTCATCATGGAGAGAAACCCATGCATCCGTAAGGTACAGGTGGCGGAGGATTTTGCAACATTCCCGTGCATTGTAGGTTGATCCCCCTTGCCCGGGGCCTCTGATGTCCCTAGTGGAATTAATAACACAGTTGAAATCACCTAGGAGGACGTGCGGAATTTTATCAAGAAGCAGCGGGTGAGGGACTTTGAAGAAAGCGTTTGTATCCGACCGGGTTGCCGGGGCGTAGATGTTTACGAAACGAATTTTCCTATTATCTATGTAGACGTCCAGCACCAGAGTCCGCCCGTTGGATCCGTAGAAGCAATGCGCTCGCTTTCGAAACCGTCCCGTCACGAAAATGACCCGCACGCCGCATGCTCGGGCGTTTGTCAGTGAAAAAAAGCTACTTGAGAGTCACGTTTTAATGCCTCCACGTCTAGTGGGGTCCGTAAATTAGCTTCTTGGATAAAAAGGATGTCATGTGCTCCTCCCTCGCAAGGTTTAGGATCTCGCGTTGCTTGTTTTTCTCGCGAAAACCTCTAACATTGAAAGTGGCAAAAGTAATGTGAGCCATGTGCTCTGCCTCGTTTTCCAACCTAGGCGTTAGAATGCAAACAAACACAAAGGAAAACACAACAGAAAACCAACGGAAAAAACAGGGGGGGGGGGGGGGGGTTCTTTAGATGGCGCGAGCGTTGCCCAGCCATTGGGGCGGTCTCTGGGTTTTTTTTTTGGGGGGGGGGGGGCAAAGTGATGGGCGGTTTTTAACGAAAGGTTGTGTAGGCAACCGAGAGGGGGGGGGGGGGGGGGGTGTATACTGCGTGTCTCGTCGCGAAGCGCAACAGCTGTAGTAAGGCGGTTTTTTTTTTTATTCATTGCAGTACTCCTACAGGCGAGGGAAGATGAAAACGCGGGTGGGCGTGGTGTATGATTTCTTTGTTTTTTGTGCTGCTTGTAGTATCATGCCTTGATCAGAGCGCCGGACCTTCCCGGCTTGCTATCGCTTCTGTGACGTCCATGTCGGTCTCGTTCGTTTGCATAGTTGTTTTCTTTTGCGAAGGGGGATCCTTTCTGGGTAGCTTTTTCGGCGTCTTGGTTTCGCTGTCGCTGCTGGCTAGATCATCTTTTGCTCGCCTTTGGGTTTCTGGGCTTGTGCGGTCTTTAGCGTGTTTTCGTCCTTCGCCTCCCCTTTTGTTTGAAAGAGATCTGTGTCTTTGTGGTTTGGGTGTCTGGGCGCCAGCGGTCGAGGCGTTTGGGATTCGGCCGCCTCGTCCTTTGAGTGTGTCTTTCCCGGCGACGTTTTCTACGTCCTTTTCCTGCTGTAATTTTTGCGGGGGGTTTTCGGCACTTGGTCCGCTGTTAATTGGTTCCTCGTTTAGCTTTTTAGTTTCGAGGGAGAGCTTGCCCTCCTGTGGTTTGGCTTCCGGGATTTCATATTTTCCGCCGCTCACTATGGGCATGTCTTCCAAAGTATGGCTTTTTCCTGGGGTGTTTTGTTTAGGCTCGGTCTTTTGCGCCTCGGCGCTGGTGTTTCCTAAATCAGTTGTTCGACCTAAGGGGCGTGGTTCGCTTGATGTGCCCGTGCTGTCTGTTGTTTCGGAGACTGCGGTTAGATTTTGGGACGCTACGTCATCAGTTATCTCATCGCAGCTGTCTTATGGCGAAAAGTTTTCTGGCCGTCGTACGTTCGCTGCTTTGCACGCGCTGTTTTCACTTTCCGTTGTGCTCTCCGCACCTTCCCAAAAATCATGTGATTTCGTTTTTTTTTTGGTGGGGTTGCTTGATTGGAGCACTTGCATCTTCGGTGTTACACTTTCGCTAATCGTCGGGAAAGCCTGGCTTAGTTGCGCGTTTGCTATCTGGGCTTGGTCCGTGGGCGTGTGTCGCCCAACTACGCCTGCGTACGACTTGGGATACGCCCTCCCGCGAAAACAAGCTCTCGTGCCGTGGCGGCCTCCGCACTTGTGGCATTCTTCCTCGCAGCCTTCCGTTTCGTGCCCGAAAATGCCGCATCGTTTGCAGTATGGGGCGGTGCACATTGTGGCCATGTGGCTGTCAGCACCACATCTCGCACACACGCGCCTCATGCCTCGGTACTCACACATGACTCTGTGGCCATGGACAGTCATGAAATTCGGGATTGGTCTGCCCATTTCTATTCGCACCACTCGGACACCAATTAGCTTATTTTAGCGGTTAGCCACTTTTGCAAAGGTCACGCTTTTAACTTTGCCGTATGGTTGTGAGGCAAACGACAGGGTATCTGCTGACATATAGATTGGATAGCGATACACATTTACAAAAGTGACTGGCGGGCCGACAGCGTCAACAGGGACCTTAACGTGGTTTACGTGAAAACCTTCCGCGACCATTAGCTTAGTCGCCTGTGCAGCGTTTCTCGTGCAGATTAGGAATTTAGCGCCTCCGATATGTTGCAACGCTAAGGCGCTGTCGTCCCCCGCAGTCGCTTCTACAGCATCAATAAGATCACCTATGGATACATCGCCCTCAGGGGCGTCGAAAGTAAAACAGTTCTCCCGCAAAGGAGTCTCACTGCTTGCGTCCATGGTGTGGGGGGCGTGGCTGCTTGAAGCACGGCCTCCGGGTTTCATGGTTGTACTGGTTACTCTTGTCGTTTACAGCTGGCGCTGAAACGCCGCTGTACTCTAGTCTTGAAGGGAGTTCAGCAGGTGGCGCTGGCTCCGCTGTAGCAGGAGGTTGGCCGGCGGCTCGACAGGGGGCGTTGGCAGGGGTGCCGGCTCCCGAGACCATGGGTTGCTCAGCAGGCGCTGGAGGCACCCGCCGGGTTGCTCCGCTGCTTGGCAGATGGCGCTCGGGCAGGTAGGCGGGCAGGCGGGTTGGTCCTGGTAGGCGCTTGTAGTCTCCTGGAGCTCCGCCGCGGTCCCGACGCGACCTCCGGGGTAGCAGGGGTGTCTCTTAGGAAGAAGTCTTCTCGGCCTGGGGCAGCGACCTTAGCCAAAAGGCTGAGAAGCGATGCTGTAGGTCACGTCATAGAGAAAAATTTCAACAAGAGCGGACACTCCCATAGAGCCCAGCGGCCGAATTGACTGTAGCACACCAAGCGGATGTTGTAGACTCCTTCCGGTTTCGGTTTTGGGCGCGTGCGTTTTGAAAACCAGTTGGTACACGCCGCGCCGGCTCCGCTGCTCGGCGCGGCATTCATTTTTTTTTGTCGCTTCTGCTGAACCTCGCGTGGAATCGTTTTAAGTAGAAACGATTGCGATTGACCTTTACAAGAGTGCGCCGAATCTGTCAGGTGCAATTTCATAAAGTAAACGAAAGACGTCTTCTGAAATGATGGAATGTTTATTTTGCTCTATATAAATGCTCGTTCCGGGCTTCTGCATTCATCCAAAGTTGTGGCACCAGGTAAGCAGCAGTCGTTGCCGTACGATGCTCCACCGGATGCCATCAGCTGAAAGAAAGTAAATTACAAGCATGTATGATTTCCGTATATTGACCTAACAGGAGTATTGCGTGTAGAGGCGAAACGTGCGTAAGTAGTGAATGAGCGGCATTACAGATAAATTCACTGTTACGTACATTTCGCAGCAAAGACTCCTCCGAAACAATGCCATAAAATCTGAACATCCGATTTTCAAGCACCCCTCCTTTCCCTGGCATTATTTCCTGCACTTTAAGTGCACAAATACACGGGTGACTGCGCGTTTCCAAAACAACTTGGCCTCGGCCGACACGATGGTACGCCAAGTACACAAAGGTAGCTACAACACAGGCTAGGCCAGACCATGTTACACGCTCGCAGAATGCCTTCTAATCGCACTCAAGTCAGACTCGTCGGTGCAATGCCTGTTTTCAGTCGCTCAGAATACATAAATGTCATGTTCTTGAGCTCCTCCGTGTTATCTTTTACGCGTCCTGCCGGCGCATGCAACACTCCCGTGTTATCACTCTCGGCAATCGCTCGTCGCGTTTTCGAGAAGCATGAGTACCGCAATAATGTATATGTTGTTGCAGGGCTATAAAATGCGTCACAAACTTGTCCCACTAAAATTCAGTACACGCAAAACTAACTCACTGTGGCCGCGGCTTGCTTTTTTCGCAAACAGCTTCACAACACCAGGCGCGGCGAGCAAGCCTCAAGGTATCCCAAAAAGTTACCAAATAATTTACAATACTTTTTTCGGGTCAGAGAATGCGTCACGAACTTCTACCAGTAAGATTCAGTACACGCGAAACTGCGGCACACAGCCGAGCTGCTTTTCGCCAACTGCGTCAATAAGCCGGGCGCGGCAACCGTGCTTCTAAACTACCCCAAATATAACGACGTTAGTTACAATAATGTTGGGGGCCACAGAATGGGCGAAAACTTGTCTGTCTCAGGCGCTACGACGTAGTGCACGCATGCACACGCGCAAATGCCTCACACGGCCGAGCCGGTTTTCGCTTACTGCGTCAATAAGCCAGGCGCGGCAAGCGTACCCAAATACTGCCGAAATAAGTTACAGTAATGTTGCGGCTCATAGAAAGCGTCGCAAACATCTCCCAGAACGAGGCATTAACTCAATTTAACTGCCCCAGGACGGCGGTGCTGTCTTTCGCTAACTGCGCCACTCGAACTAAGCCTAAAGGTGATTAAAATGAGCCGCACACTGTCAAACACAATTTCTCACCTTGCCGTAGTCCAGTAGTGCAGCGGTGCCGTGTCGAAATGCAGACGACACGCAAGAGAAGCATTGAGAAGGCCGGGAGCCCAATAAAATGGGCTGTATCCAAAACAAACGGGTCGCCGAGCACGCGAGATTCGCACGTACGACAAGCCTCGCTCACTCCTGCGGCTTGTCGGCGCATGACGTATGCATGCGTGTCTGGCGTGCCGCTAGCTTGTTGCTAGGCAACGCAACAAAAAGTTGCAAAGTATAAGTTCATTTACACGCAAAACTTTTTCACTTTTAGTGGGAAGGAATGAAAAAAATGAAACGTTGTCTGGAAGTTGATTTCACATTCTTTTTTTCTGATGCTCGCGTCAACTAACGGACGTTGTTGAAACTAGGCGTGACGTGTTTCCTGTACCGTTGTCAGATGGGAGGAGGACTTGGCACCTTTGAAGGCACCGCGTCCATGAGCATACATATCTCATCAACCCATCATCATCCGATACGTCGACCCCGGTACTCCCCCACAACCCGGGTTGACTGGGTGGGGGGACTTGGTTCGGGCCAACGGTCCTTCCCGGACAAGGGGGCTGTTGTGGTGCAGCAACACAAAGTTACCGCACGCAACACACAAACAGCCATGCTGGTCGTACAGGACTCGAGCCTGACTGACCTTCGGACTGCCTCGGCGCAAAAGAGGCTAAGGCATACAACCATGCAGAGCACCAAAGCCGTCCACGGAGCAGCGCGACCAACCAAGGGTGCGCCGCCACCGGTTCTAGCTCTGGGTTCCACTGAACCAAACAAAACCCCGTAGATCGACTGGCGCACACGGCCGAGTCGAGCGACCTTAGGAGCATGCATCATAACTTAATGGAAAGCTTTCCGCCTGACTCATCAAAAATTACCGCAGGACGGGCCCACACTTCGAGAAACTTCTTCTCGCCCAAGCGGTGCCGCTCCCGGGTGAGATGGAACCAGACCTCCTTCCGTGCTTTCGCAAGCACTTCGTGAAGGCCCGGCGCCCCCCTCCCGAAAACTGCACCGCAGCGTGCCAACCAAACTTGGTAGGAGCACTCAGCGAGGAGAAGCACGAACTGGTTGACCGCCTGATTAGCGGCCTGAGACTAAGCGAAAGCCGTTTACACAGTCATTTGCTTTGAACGAAGTGCATTTTACAAAAGCAACGCCAAATTCAAATTGAAGCGGGCAGCCGGGACCGCCGCCATGTTTCCCGCAAGCTCCGCAAACCCCGCAAAAACGCTAACGCTGGCCGATTTACGCTCAAACCGCCCATGGCCGCACGCCGCACCGCAAGCGAGCGGTTCGCCAGTAATGGCCGACGTGACGTCACGAGAGGCGGTCGTGAACTTTCGCCTCCGTGCGGCGACCGCATAAACATGGCGCTGCTGGTTCGAAGCGAAGCGGAGCGCGAGGCCTAGATCGCTAGGCTGCCGCGGCAGTTTGTTTTTTGTGTGGTTTAGCGTGATCACTGCAAGAGCTATTCAGCACCTGCAAAGCTATTTGTCTAACACAACAAGCAGCTGTACTCTTCCTGACCTCTTCAGTCCGTGCGATCGCCAAAGGAAACAGACGGATGTGTGTTGTGTTTACGCGAGGATCGGAAGGAATGAAGCCGCCGATTTCGTGTGTTTTAGGCCGTTTTTTGCATGTGCATTACAAACGTGAAGGCCATCGCTCACACCTACATGCTAAGCATGACACTAGTTCGGTACGCGCCGAAATGAAAAGATTTGCGATCGCCCACCTCGGCATATAGTGTTCGTAGGTGTTGTGTGTGCGCGCTTCATCGATACGAAGATTGCACGTTTGTGCAGTGCTGGTTTGTGTTTCAGAAGTGATGACACGATGTGTAGCGATGAGCTTCATTGTCGTCTCATTGCAGGCATTCGTAATGTGCTGTTTGTGTCTTGCTTCGTGTGAGCTGTTTTGCCGGCTGCGATGCGCATTGGTGACCGCGAACACGTACAGAATGTTCGAGCGCTAGGGTTCTTACTTTTACGAAGCGTAAGTGTACTGTGATATGTACGTGCAATGTACGTGCAAGGCGTATAAGTGTTCGTTTCATGCAATATGCATATGTTCTGAAGTGAACAGTGCATAAGCGTTGCGGGCGAGATTTGGTTCCGGCCCTTTCTGCCCCGTTCACGTATCTTGTGTGTTTTTCGGAAGTTATTTCTGTGCTATGAACGTGTTTATAATCGCTGAGGGCAATATAAGGAATAGCTTAAAAGTTACATGAGTACATGCGCGCTGTCGTGAAATGTGGACGCGCGTGTGCACTGTTCTGATGTACGCGAATTTCGGGCACTCTTCATTTTTGTCATGTGGACATTGGTGTAAACAGCAGAAATCCTGAGGCGTATTTCTAGATTAAGCAATGTATACATTCTTATACTGAGAGATGTGAGCGCCTTGCATGTGCAAGAAATTCAGCTGATTGTTTCTTGTTAGTGTCTGAGTACACACTGTTAGTGCCAACACCAGTGGCACAGCATGATAAGCATATAATGTGTGAAAACTAGATACTTCATTTTGATTCTTGACAATTTGAATTTTTTGATAAAAAGCCATATGCATGTTTTACCAAAGCATGAAGATGACAACACAACTGGTATGGTCAATATATGATTCGAGGATTGTAGCGGAAGAAAAAGAATGCGGGCACAGAAGGAACGACTATAGTCGAATACAACTTTAGAAAAAAGGGGAGGCCCCGCCCAGATGACCAAAGCACGATGTCCGATTGCTTCCGTGACTAAAAAAATTCCACTGAAAAAATCGTGCTTCTGAAACGCGCAATTCTAGGTATAAATAAAGACTTTTGTATTTTGATAACTGGCTTAGTAGAGCTCTCATGTGCTACAGCACATGCCGGATCGCTACTGAAAAATAACCCCTTGCCTTCCACAACGTTGCCCATCGTCTGCTCTTTAGCTTCATGCAAGTGACAAAAGTAGAAAGAGCAGCTCTGGCTTTTGCGCTTGTTTGAATGTACACGACACATTTACTATTCCTGTTCTGAGCTTCAAATGAATCAGCTGCTATTGAACAAGTACTTATATAAAACAATGCATTTATCGCAACCATTGCAAACTCAAGATGCTCGGTGTCAGCGAAAGCACAGTGTTGAAGGTGAGGAGGGAGGTTAAAGCCTCGCATATTTCGGGTGGCAAACTGTCGACGCCCTCACGAAAGTGCCCACGAAATGCGGAGAAAAGAAGACGCAGCACGAAGTATGACACGTTGTGCGCACCGAGGTCGTGTGCATGATTTCTTTCGCCGCAACGAGATACCGACGGTTGAAAAGATCACTAACGAGTTCTCAAAGCGTACATGGTGTTATGTTTGTGCCCTGGGATTTGTCTGACGGAAGTCCAGTGCTATGGTGTGTCGACTGTGGAGGCAGCATTCATCCCCGCATGGTCCCTGCTTCGAGCACACGACTACGTGCACGGCTCAAGTTTCCCCGTGGCCACCATATCACGGACTGCTATTCGGCCCCTCCCCGTGCCGGTAGCAATGCAGCCCCCCCTCCTTTGTCCAGCAGTGCCCGCACCACGAACGACTCCAACTGTGTTTGGGACGGTTTCCAAAGGAGGGCTGTGTTTCAACCCTGTGCCTTACAGTTGGTTCCCTTTGTCCTATGCGGGCCATAAAACTTCCCCGGCGCGCCATTCTGACCGACCACCAGATTGGCCCGACGCCGCAGCGCAGTTTGAGGAAGTGCTGGCCACCGAGAGCGGCGTTAGGACCACGGAGGCTGCCCAGAGACCCTCTCTCTCTCGACCTTGTTTTGTCCTTAGGGACTGTCTGGTGAATCTGTGGACTCAGGGGTGTTATTTAAGCAGCTTGCAGCTGCTCTGTTGGTCTCTCTCCTGATAACGACGACAACACGTAAACATTATATAAAGAATTCTTCACCGAGAAAGCTCTCCTCGTCTCTGACTCTGCGTGAAGTGGGGTCCAGACCTCCTGCCAGCCACACATACCTCGACACACGCAACAATGGATCTCCCATCACTGAAGCGTTGTACTGTGCGTCGCCTCCTCGTTGAGATCTGATTCAAGCACGAGAAGAGGAGCTGCAATTCGCTGCTGACCGACCGGGATGACATCGCTGAATGGCAGAATCGCTACCTTCGTGACGTGGAGCGCTACGGGCAGAAGGCCGAAAGATCTTTTTCCTGGGCGAGACATGGGTGACGGCGGTACACACTGGGTCGATCGTGTGGACAGACATCGTGGTGAAGAAGTGCGGACACCTATACGCTCAAGCAAATGGCCTGCCGATGGGTGTGAAACAACCTTCTGGAAAAGGCCAGTGCCTGATTTTGACGCACATTGGCAGCGAGGATAGTTTCGTCGACGGCTGCTTAGATATATTCTGAGGCCAAAAAACAAGCGACTACCACGAAGAAATGGACGGCAATCACTTCGAGGGATGGTTTAGTGACGTTCTGCAGAAGTTGCCTGTTGGTAGCGTCATTGTTTTGGGCAATGCACCTTACCATTCCCAGCGAGAAGAGAAATTGCCGTCAACAGCTTGGAAGAAGGAAAAAATACAGGAGTGACTCAAAAGCAAAAACATCACCTACAGCGAAAGGGTGGTTAAAAAGCAGGTCTTGAGTTGGTAGCATCTGTAAAGCCACGCTTTCTGAGCTACATCGTAGACAATGCAGCTGAAAGGGCCGGTTGCATCGTACTCGGGCTCCCACCGTACCACTGCGAATTTAATCCTATCGAGCTCGTGTGGGCAAAGGTAAAAAATGGCATAGCTGAGGACAACAGAGGCGTCAAGCTGTCCACGGTCAAAGATGTCTCGAGGGAAAAACTCAAGCACGTAACGGCGGAAGACTGGAGGAAGAAACTTCACCATGTGATGGACCTGAAGGCAAAGTTCAGGCTTGATACGTCTAGAAGTGACCGTATGCAACCCATCATCATCCAACTGGGTGAAGATGACAGTGAAGAAAGCGACTCCGACTGCGGGCTGTCCGGCATTGAGCCACTCGAAGCATAACGGCTTCTTTTTAATGAAAGAACAGCCCTTATTAGAGCTACCAAAATATTGCCGGTGGGTTCGCAGCAGCCAAGCATTCTGCCGTGACCTCTCAAATAAGCAGTTAATTTGTTGACATATTCCTTTTAATGGAAGCCCAATTCTGAAAAAGCAACGTACTGAACAGATCGTGCTCAATACAAGTATTGGCATGGAAACGTGCTGAAATGCTGGAAAATCTGAATGCAAATACAGTTGTTAACCCTGAATAACTATGCGGGGCCCAAAATGCCATTCGGGCCGTCACTGTTTAGCTTCACACGAAATAGCAGTAGCCAACGTGAAAGTGACAGCCACACCAATGTGCACGCCAAAGCACATTGTGCTTTGCGTGCAGTTGTGCTGCCCCCTACTGTTATTTCCAGCCCATTGAGATGAATAATGCCAATGTCAGAAGGCCCAAAATACTCTATTGGGCAGCCACCTACGAGCATGACGGGCCCTGTGATGAGATAACAGTCGTCAGGGCATGCTTGAGAGGCACCTTTAGCATCTGCACTTCAAAGCGCAGCCATGTCGTAGACATTGTAGGTGAAACAGCAGCAGTCAACGCGAAATTGACCACCACTTTAGCAGTTTGCATGCAAAAGCACATTCATGTGGTCGCATTCTTTATTTTGGTTATATGGCTCAGGCAAGTAATATAGACAAGAGAACAATTATCAAACATCATTAGCTTAGTGAGGACCAAAATACTCATTTGGGTAACTATCAATAGCAGTAGTCGAGGGCACGCTTGAAAGGCACCATTAGCAGTCTGCACGTCAAAGCACAGTCAAGCTGTCGCCACTGTTGGTGAAACGGCAGCAATCAACGCAAAAAGGACAGCCACTGTTGGCAGCTTGCATGCAAGCACACATTAATGTGGTGGCATTGTTTATTTTGGCTACCTGACCCAGGCAAGTAATGCAAATAAGAGAACAATTATCAAACATCAATAGCTTAGTTAGGCCCAAAATACTCAGTCGGGTAGCTATTAATAGCAGTAGTCGAGGGCACGCTTGAAAGGCACCATTTGCAATCTGCACATCAAATCACAGCCATGCCGCAGCCATTGCTGTATTTGTTTATCTGACCGGGCAAGTAACACCAATGTAAGCACAATTATTCACCCTAAATAGCTCTGCTAACATTGTTTGTACTAAAAAATGCTGAGTGAAGTTGAATGTGTTTTATTGAGGCAATTATTTAATTCACTAGCCATCGGCATAGCGATCGACGGCCAGGTTCAGACGATGACATTTGTGAAGTAATAAATGGTGAATGTTGCAAAAGCTCTCGGTGCACTGCTTTGCCGGGCTCCATTCACTGAAAAATATCGTTGCAACGACGAAAGCATCAGACAGGAAATGATACCCCACTGCACAATGTTATTCATGTTGAATATTTTTACCATCATATGTGATGGGCAGCGAAACCGTCTGTTTACTAAGACTGAATGCATGAAGAATGCAACAGCATAGCAAGGTGTTGTTTTGCAATATGCAGCCTTTCATGTGCACTTTTGGCGAGCTGCCACATGCACTGATGTATAAGCATGAACAGAGGTAAGAGGCAAAGTTACGGTGCAACCCACATGACGCTTTTAAGAAAATCTATCTCTAAACCTTTCTGCTTTCATAGGCGATCAAATTTTTTTTAGCAAGTTGGTTAATCACATTGCAGCAACAACACAAGAAGCAAGGACAGAAAACACAGCCAGTAGGCAGATTGGAAAGACGAGGTAGACCAGTGAGACAGGTTTTAATGAGATGGAAGAGGCCAGCCCTGCAGTGTACAGGAGTTAGTGCTTTGAATGAGATTGGCTAATGAAAATGTGTAAAGACTTTGCTAAAAAAACTAGCAAGAAGAAATGCTAATATAAAATAAAAGTACAGAAATAAGAGTAAGCGCAAACATGCATGGTAGCAGGCACGTGTTCACACACAAATGCGAAAACAGAAAAACTGGAATAGAAAGAAATGTGGGAAATTGAAAAAATATTAACAAACGCAAGAAAACACACACATTTACGAACAGATGCGGGTAGAGGTAATATAGGAGTGGGTTCACAAGCTGCTTTGCCTACCTTCTTGTATGTTTTTTTTTTTTACCGCTCTCTTAACACTGTCTTGGGAATTTTTAATTGCAACATATCACGAGAATCGAAAAGCAGCGTGAAGCTATGTTGTGGGAAACCATATCGAGCGCTGGCAACACAACTTATGCGCGACTGTGCCACAGCACGCATTCTACAGCTTGCGTGCGTGGTGAGCACTGGTGGAAAGCAATCAATCGACGGTGCTACACAATGCTCGAACACCACCGTTAGACGCTCGGCTATCGCACTGCTGACAATGATCGTTCATGCTAAGTTGATGGCAAGAAATCTTTGCGTTGGAGGCTTCTTTTGCAAATATTTTCTGTTGAGATGCTCGTAAGTTCGTTTCATGTGCGCACGCTTTTCTCATTTCTCCCGAGAATGATTTTGCTCCTTCGCTTCACCCCGTCCGACGAGAAACGCAGAGACACTACACGAACACACGCCGCTGACAGTAGGCACCAGACTTTGGCAAACTTTTCTTGTCCTAACTCGTAATTTCATGAAGTACAAGTCCTGAAAAGGAATGACGATAGGCTAACTCGGGAGATCCTTGAGACATTCTAGATAAGTAAAACAGGAGCATAATGTGTACGCACACCGTCAGTGGCCTTGACAAGAAAGCAAGTCACCTTTTTGAGAGAGCCTCAGATGTATAAGAGAAGAGATATGGCGATGAAATAAATAATAGTGGGAATTTCAATCAAGAGATCAGTTGACAGTGCAGCTGCGTACTCATCTAGTCGTTCCTTCTGTGTCCATGTTCCTTAATTTCTGCTGCTACAATCCTCGAAGAATAACCAAGTAGCCCAGTTAAACACCCTTTTGTCAATATATGATATTCTGTTGGCTGCTGGAGCATGTAGTGTGTATGTAAGTGTCGAAACCATTATTTTAAGCTGTTGTAGTACATAAGGATGTGTGAATATTTGCAAGTTTGTAATTATGCATCGAATAGTGCCCTATTCGATTTGGTGGTCACCTTTTGTAAATGTGTTCTGTGAGCTGTACTCCATCTCAGTAGTTCCTTGCCGCACTGGGGAAGCTGCAGGGCTCCTTAGTTAATAGAAAGGCTGAATGCCCCTCAAGGTGTCTTCATTGCACCGCACCGTCTGCTCGGTGTCTGCTTTCCATCCTGTCAGTACATGCACTCTTTGCTGAGTGATATAGATGGCACATGGGGTCATCTTGATGTTGTAGGCTTCCATGACTTCTTTTTCTTTGGTTACTACATTTGAGCAAGATCTCCTTCCTGTGGAAGATACGGCATGAAGCGCAGTGTATGGCAAGGTCTCTGGGTGCTTGTATCAGACTGCAGTTGTATAGGTTGTCGCACAGTCAATCATTTACGCACCTGCCTGTTTGGCCCATGTAATCAGCCCCACGTGTCAAAGGTATCTTGTAGACCACGTCTATCGTGCATTCAGTCAATCCTTTAACATGGCTTATAGTGCATGCATTCAGGGTATTCCTTTCGCTGGTCATTTCATTTACTTTTGAGCACATTCCCTTTAGCTTTTGTCGTGCTGTGGGACCACTCGTTCGCTCGGTTAAACTGAGCGAACGAGTTCAGCAAATGATGAGAGCGAAGGCGCAGTGGGAGATTAAAAAATCGGCAAGTGAGAAGAGGCATGAGGAGGAAAGTGGATAAGAAGGTGCAGCATAACCATGAGGCAGAAAGGAGGGGAGTGTATGGCAAAAGTGTGTGAATAAAAGCAAAGTGCAGTGACGGTAGCTATGAGATGGTGCCAGAGTAGCACGCAATGTCTGGGAGGTTTGTTGGCGGTGGCTTCTGTGAACCACGCCCACGCGTCACGCATGTGCTGGCTCATGCGATCTCCAGATTGGCAAGGCACTGGTGCCACACTTCGCTCCGTTTGCAACATGCCACACGAGACCGATTGTCCATGCCAACAAAATGACAACACATGTAGAACTGCACTCAAATTTCGTATTAGGGAGTATCGTAATCTGTGATTTTTTTCTGTCAATTGCATGTGCTCTCCAGTAATAAACATTGCAGAAGTATTGCTGATCGCTTATGCTCTTATGCCTCTTAATATAGGTATTGTATCAAAGCAGATTCCCTGCTTTGTGCATGTTTGTTTCCAGAGCTGTCTCTGCACATTTTACACTTTATGAAAAGGGGAGGCTAGGGAACAGCTTAGAAGTTATACCACTGCTCCACGTATTGCAATTATTCATTTTGTGCTAGGTGTCATGTGCTGTAATGCAAGCTATGCAAATGCTCCTTATGCAATTTTTTGCACATGTGGCGACACAGCAAAACACCTCTGCCACTGCCCAACTGTCGCATATCTGTACACGTGTACATGTGTGATAGCGTTTCCCTTTCTGTCATGTGGGCCATATTGCGATCACATCACCCTCGCTTACTATGTGTATGTAATCTTTGGCCGCCAAGCTGTGGTGTACTTTTTGTCCTTATATTCCTTGGCTGTCATTCTGCCACATTAAGTTGCTGCCATGCAATAAAACATGTTTCAAGTTCAGTCTGCCTCTTCGTTCACGGAAGCCCTGGAACACGACACCAACCTTTCATGCTAACAATGTGTTCTGTGAGCTGTACTCCATCTCAGTAGTTCCTTGCCGCACTGGGGAAGCTCAAGGTGTCTTCACGGTGTCTGAAGCCTCAAGGTGTCTTCATTGCACCGCACCGTCTGCTCGATGTCTGCTTTCCATCCTGTCAGTACATGCTCCATTGTTGGAGGATTGAGGAAAAAAATGTTTTGATGCCATAACCAGAAGCTTTGTTTACGTGCATGCGACGGCAAAGCTTCGCTTCACCTGTAGACTTTCCCTCCATTTACCTTGCAGCCACCTTAATAAACAGCAAGTATGAACGCCCTCACAAATGTTCACTTGCGGCGCAGCGTCTGCTCGGCATCTACTTGCTGGAATGAAAGCAGTTTAGGAAATAATCTAAAGCTCTATTTTACTGACTGCAGCATTTATCATGGGTGCGAAGAGGGTGTTGCGAAAGAAAGCCTGTGGCGCAAATTCAAGGCAATGTACTAGGATGCTGATCAAAAATTTTATAGTTGTATAGTGAAAAACCACAGGCATGAATGACATAACACTACTTCTATTGGCAGGGACATTTTTAGCACCAACAAGAAATGTGAACATTAGGTGAGTTCACGCCTATATGTGGTGTCTTTTCAGCAATATGAATTAATATTTGTTTTCATTCAAACATTCTTCTCTTGAAAACATATCTGACAAGCATCTCTGCCTGAAGAAGTAACTGTGATATGCACATATCACTTTTATGTATGTCATAATTGTAATCAATTGCTCAAGACGTACTGATGGCTAGTTGTTTATTCATGACTTAACATGGCAGTGCACTTTGAAATAATGACGTAACATAGAATGAACAAATGCTAGCTCTGTGTGCTCCTGTACGTTCATTCGGTGTAACATCATTGTTCAGAAGTGCGATGCCATATTACATCATGTAAGCAATTGTAGGCTCACTATTAACTTGACAGCTACTAAAGAGACCTCAGCAGCAAAGTGCAACTAAATCAACAAGCCACTGTTGATGATTCACATGCGTGCTCGGTGACTAAGTGACTTGTCAATAAACACAGCTGTTTTCCATGATAATAGAACCATCTGTATAGGAGTATGTTAATAGATAATGCTGCGGCGCTTCAGCGTGCTACGCTGTTGCTGTGACAGATCCCTTGCTCATTGGCTTAGATACACCTGTGTGTTCGTGTATGCGCGTTCTTCCAACCTGTTACGTACAGGGTCTGGCCCCATCCGTGAAAGGAATGCACATTGGTTGGTGGCAGAAAACAGACCGAGTTTATTCTCTACAACGGATGCAGATGAGAGCCACATGTGTTCGAGGGGGCAAACTCTCAGTCCCTGTCTAGTGGCCGAGACGTTGGGGGTGATGGAGCATTCTTGGAACTCGACTCGGAGCGGGGTCGCTTCCTGTTTCGTCTGCACTGGTGCCTTATCCAGCCGAGCAGTGGTGGTGCTTCGCTTGTACACAACACTTGCCTCCCTTCTCAGATGGAGTTGCCGTAGTGATCCGGAGGGTGTCGTTCCCGCTGCGGGCATGACTCTGCAGTTGTGTTTGGCACAGTCTCAGGGGCAGTGCCAATCTCTGGTTTGGTCACCGATGATTGCGAAGGCTCCAGCATTCCTGAGAGAGTGGCCTCTGATGACGTGGAGTTATCTGCTTTTATCCCAAGCATAAATGGGAGCGGGACACTGCTCGCGGTTAGCGTACAGCCCTTATCCTGTGTATACCAGGTTTGATACCAGCCTTGATGTGGTCACATTGTCATCGCACTAACCTGTTGGGGCCTTTAATGAGCCATGATCTGTGGCCTAGCTCTTCCAGAACCGTTCCCTCTGTCCAGATCGGATTCCCTCCGAAGTTTCAAAAGAAAACTGCTTGTCCGACAGCAAGTACTCTCGACTTTGTGTCCCTGTTGCAGATGGTATGGATTTTGCTCGCTTTTGCTTGGGGCTGAATGCACGCGAGAGCTGTATCCAGCTCACGCCCGAACACAAGTGCAGCTGGCATTTCACCCGTTGATGTGCAGATGGTGGTGTGTTGCTTTAGAAAAAGTGGGCCAGCCTACACGCGGATGTTTTGTCCTTGTTTTTGGCTAATGCTCGTTTTGTTTCAAAAGCCATCCTTTCTGCTTGGCCATTTGTTGTAGGATGGTACGGTGTGCTTGTTACATGGATCACCCCATTCTTCTTTAGGAAGCTCTCAACTTCTACTGAAACGAAGGATGGCCCGTTATGCCTGCCTGCCCAACAAAAGTCAATGCCTGCCCAACAAAAGTATTTTCGTGCACATGCCTTCATGACCACAATTATATGGTGGTTTGCAGGTGCGAGTTTAAGAAGGTAATATCTCGCCTTTGTTGGAGTTTCAATCCGGAAGCCTCTAACAAGGCACCCTTCCTGCGCTGAAAGCTCAGTCTCCAGTTTCCGGCACGATGAAAACTGTTCTTTCAGTAGTTTATGAACTTAACCATTTGCAACAGCCTCCAGCACTTGGGACAGAACTGAGTCCTCACGAGTCATTCGTGCTAGTTGACGCGGTGAAAGCCCGAAGCTGGGCATGGTAGCCAACATGAGCACGTCTCTTGGGGGATAAGGTTCATCTTGTGCCGGTAGTGGAAGTCAGCTTAGAGTGCCCGCCTTTTGGTGCAGTAGGCCAGGCCTGTACAGCAACTTGTAATCATACGTTGCTAGTTTAAGGCACCATCGCGTAATCCTTGATGAAAAGACCCGGGGTACTTGCTTTGTTTCACTCACGAATCCAATCAATGCCTGGAGATCTGTTATGGTCACATGCCGGTCAGCTATGTACTTATGAAAATGACTACTGCTGCACTTTCTTTGTTGAGCTGGAAGTAGCTCGATCTTTTCGGCACATCCCAGTGTTCATGAACTAAATGCAATGGGCGCCTCTCGGCAAATAGCATCTTCCCGAGCGAGGATGCATCAATGCCGTACGGCGATGCGTCCACAGACAAAAGAAGGGGCTTCGTCCCTTCGTAGAGAGCGAGCACTGTAGATGCACGAATCATCTCCTTAAGTGCCTCGAAATTGGCTTGATGCTTGCTCTTTCACTTCCAGGGCGTGTTTTTCTCTAGGAGCCTATACAATTCCACCACGACCATTGTTCTGTTCTCCAAAACGCAGTCGTCAAATGAAATAAGGCCCAGAAAAGCCCTTAGGGATGTCTTGTCAGATGGTTTGGGTGCATGAAGTATAGCCTCAACTTTTTTCTCGGTGTTGCAAACACCATTGCCATCAATTCGATGTCTCGGAAACTAAACTGACGTAATTCCGAACCTGCACTTTTCTTTCTTGAGGTGTAAGCCTTTCTCAGGCTCGACAGAACCTGGTTCAGACGCTGTGCGTGCTCATTTGCACTATTCCCGTTGACAATGATGTCGTCAAGGTGAACACTCACCCCTGGAATTCCAGGTATCTTTGTCTCCATCAGGCACTGGAAGATAGCTGGTGCAGCAGAAATTCAGAACGGGAGGCATTCCACGCTGAATAGTCGTTTTGTGGTGTTCACTGTGAGCAGTGCTGCTGTTTTTATGCGAAGCATATTACGAGGGCTCAACCCAGCTCCTCAGGCGCGGCGGTGTCGCCTTGAAACCACGTGACACCGTGACGTCACGACAGAGGAGAAGTGGCTTTGGCTCAACTCTTGCAAGATGGGCTGGGTGGGAATCGAACCAGGGTCTCCGGAGTGTGAGACGGAGACGCTACCACTGAGCCACGAGTACGATGCTTCAAAGCGGTACAAAAGCGCCTCTAGTGAATGCGGTGTTGCCTTAGAAATGAGCTGTTTCTAAGGCTCAGGCGTGCGTCGCTTGCTCAGGCGCACATTTCGTTGCCGCGCCGAACGCTGCGTTGCTCGACGCTCACCGCGTCCAATGCGGGGCGTCCAAGGCTAAGCAGAGTAACGCATGAGTTGTTTCTTCGTCTAGCCGAACCAAATATAGCCACGCAACAGCAGTTCACCAAGCTAAACAGTGGTTCAACAACTAAAATAAAGGCTAGTATGCTTCGCATCCTGGGCTTAACCTTACCTAAGCCACAGCCATTTTTTTCATCAACTTTCAGTTGTTTATATGCTTGATAAAGATCCAACATTGAGAAGAGGGTTCCACCATGTAGGTTTGCAAACACTTCATCTGTAGTTGGTAGCGGAGCCTTCTTCGCTGCTGCATTAACAGTAACAGTGTTAACAGTACTCCCGTAGTCACCACAGACATTGAGTGTACCGTCGGTCTTCTGAAGACGTACCAATGGGGTTGCCCATTTGGTATGCTGCGTTGGTTTTAGGATGCCTTGGTGCTGTAGATGGTCAAGCTTATGTTCCATAAGCGCCTGCAGCGCCACTGAAATCGGACGAGCCTTGCAAAACATTGCTGTCGCACCATCTTCGAGTTCCACGTGAACTAAAGGACCTGTATAGTTTCCAATGTCTTCCTTGAAGACATCTGGGTGTCATCCCACGACCTCTGTAATTTCTAGTGCTGGCTCTCCAACGTGGTTGATCCCCTTCACCTGAATTTGAAGTGCCAAAAACCAATCTCTTCCTAGGAGGTTGCACCCAGTGCCCATCATAACCAACAACGGCAGCAGATAGTCCTTTGATCTCAACATCACATGAACTTGTGCGGAGCCCAGGACGTGTAATTGTTTACCTGACCATGTGCACAAATCGAGCGGCTCGCATGAAAGCCACGGAGTGTTTTTCTTCCACCTTCTGTAATCCGTGTCCTCGCTTATCAGGGAGCACGTTGTACCTGTGTCCACCTCAAACTGGACTGGCTTTCCCTCCACTATCAAGTCCACAAGCAACTTGGGGCAGTGTGTACGTACACTATCTGTGTGCAGCTTGCAGCAGGAAGTGCTGACAGGTGGTGGTTTGACAGTGTGTGCCCGTAGCCGCTAGTTGTCGGAGCGTGGTTCCGTATTTTTCTTTTTCTTTGAGATGCAGGCATGCTCGACGTGACCTTCCTTGGAGCAGAAACGGCACTCGGCTGTCTTGAATTTGCATGTTTCAGGGTCGTGCAAGCCGTCGCATCGATAGCAATGTCACGCTGACGTATGCTTGCCTCCTGGCGTGATTTGCGACGTCCTGTCAATTTCCTCCGAGTTTGCCACTCCCTTGATATCTCGCTGATGCCTAGACGCACTTTCCGCTGACAAGGCTAAGTCCACAGCGCATTGAAATGTCAGGCTTTTTCTGCGAACAGTGTCTGCGAAAGATGTTCGTCCCACACGCCGCGGACGAACCTGTCCCGCAGCATCACACCTTGGGGCGGCATAGTTGGGTTCTCCGCTGAAGCGGTCATTTGGGTGTCAGGTAACGTCGTCGATATTGTAGCCGAAGGCAGCGCTCCGAAGTTGCAGTCGGCCGTCAAGGTTCCGAGGGCCGCAGCGTAGCTGCTGATCGACTCGTCTGGCCGTTGGTCGAGTCTTTGAAACACGTACCGGCTCTAAAGCTCGGATGTCCTGGTGTCGAAGTGCCGCCTAAGAAGTGTCACTAAATCATTTAAGTTGACTTCGGCGCTATCAGCGCGCACACGGTGTTCGAAAGTGTCGGCTCCACAAAGCGTGAGGAGAAGTGCCCGCTTCCTCGCTGACGTCGCTCGCCACGAAGTAAAAGTCGAGGCGCTGGATCCACGATTCCCATGATTTGGCCGAGAAAGGCTCGACAGCGCCGTGCATTCGTCCTGCAGCCATGGCCTTCAAAAACTTATAGATCCGCTTCGCAACTCCTGCCTCATCGCCAGTGTTACGTACGGGGTCTGGCCCCGTCCGTGAAAGGAGTGCGCATCGGTTGGTGGCAGAAAACATACTGCGCTTATTTTCTACAAAAGACGCAGGTGAGAGCTGCAGGTGTTCGAGGGGGCAAACTCTCGGTCCCTGTCCGGTAGCCGAGACGCTGAGGGCTACGGAGGATTCTCAGAACTCGACTCGGCATGGGGTCGCTTCCCGTTTCTCCGCGCTGGTGCTTCGTCCAGCCGAGGAGCGATGGTACGTCGCTTCTCCACAGCACAACCTTTCGCTAGCACAGCTACAAAAAGTGCGCCATCGTACCGTACACAACCGAGCACATAGTGACGTATGTCGTCGCAACATTATGCGGTAGCAATAAATAAATAATAAAAAAGCGGCACAGGTAAGACGACTGCACAGTGTTCCAAAGGTGGCTCACCACGTCAATGCCACACATCAGCACAGAATGACAGTGCAAGAGTTGCGTTTTCACCATGACGCGGAAGCTCCAACCTACATCGACAAAAATATGACAGTGTCGTCTGCTGTTGGCGATAGTTGCCGACTTCGAACAGTGTTGCTCTGCGCACTGCCGAATGTTTGCGAGCTTTCAACAGAGTCGCGTCCCCAAACCGAAGTGCGGATGCAGGCGCATTCGAACCGCTCGAGCTAACTAATAAAAAAAATAACTAATAATACAGCAAACGTAATAACAATATCCTGGCACGATGCGAAATATTGCTGGTCGCCAGTACACGAGGCTGCCAACTCGCTGATGCATGTTGCCAGTTGCAGGTTACCTATTTGGTCAACTAGAGGGCGCATGTGAACCGCACCACATCTTGAGGTTTCAGCGTAAATGCAATTTTGTGACCGATCGCGACGATCGCCCGTTTTTCACGAACCGCATGCATGCGGTGCGGCGTGCGGCGATGGGCGGATTGGGCGTAAATCGGCCCTTAGCTCGTTTGCGTTGCGTACGCCCGCTATACGCGCCGTGCACGCCGACGGACGCGCCACTGGTGGCGGCCGTGCGCAGAACACGCAGGAGAGGAGACTGGCGCGCGCCGTAGTTTCTTCTGTCGTTGATCGTGCTTCTCTGTCTTATTCACGTTTTCAGAGCAAGATAGGCAACACCATTCGCATGTGTGGGGTGGCCAAAGCTTCAAGGAATGTCCCAGAAGAATTGTAGGGTTGGGGGCTCAAATACCGGCGAAAACGGGCCGGCGATACGGTTCTAATCATTCCACGCAAAGCCTCATCAGCGGGCGCAACGGTAACAAAAATGGATCGTCGCTTCGAAGGGAAATTTCTTGTTCTCATCCTTTCCTTTTTTCCACTCGATCATAGTTAGACGTGTGAGCAACGAAGTTCGTCTGCAGTGAAGCATGTGGTTTAAAGGCATTTCACTAAAGTTCTGAATGCTGTTTGCCACTTATATTGTTTTCCGCTACCGCGTTGCGCTAGCCAGGTACCACGACTGCACGAGCGTATTGCGTTGTATGCTAAAGCTACTGAAGTTTGCAAGAACTGAAATTGTTTGTTTCATGTGGCGCGGTAAATCCTCGCACCAGCTGTCGCGCACTTCATGTTCTTACATCTATTTTATGCGTGGCTTCGCACATGTTTAACTGTTGCTAGTTACTCCATGCATAACTCTTGTCGATTCTTATGAGCTGCGAAGTTTTCATCCTGCCTTGTTTGTAAAGGGTATAAATCACGCCGTGTCTTATCGGAATGATACCAAGGAAGTGCTTCTTTAACAGCTTTATTCTTTTCACCTGAGTGTATCTTAGATATTGTTTGCGTTTTCGGAAATGTGTTTAGAACATAGGTAGTTCAGGGCGAGAATTCCTAATAGCTGCTGCATATGGTATTTTTGTTCCATTTCTCACTGAAAAGTTCGCGTCCCGTTTGGGAAGTCATCACACCTCGATGCTGCCTGAGCAAACTTAACACGCCGAGTGATTTCTTTGTTTCACAACGTAATCCCTTCTTGCTTGTGAGTTTTATACTCAACTGAATTCTTTCTTAAGCTTACGCTGCAGACGACTAAACCGGGCCTTGCCACCCGCGCTCATCTACTTTGACTGGCGCTGCTCTGCCTTTAAATATATCATGTGGCACCTCTCTCTAGTAATATAAGAAAGTACTGAAAAGTTAGTGAGTCTTTAGCTTTGTACGCTTCCAAGCAGCTCCCTTGGGGAATTCAAAATTGCACAAACTGCAGCGGGAACGGTACTTCATCGGCTAATGCAGCAATTGCTTCTTGAGGCGACTTCGACTGCACTTATTCGGCGATGTCACATGTATTCATCGACAGAAAAATCACAACGGCATATGCAGAGATTGCATCGTGTGGATTTGTTTGATATAAGTCTGCACTAACGACGGGTGCTTATTATTCATGTACAGAATCAGCATTGCGGCAGGGGTAGAATAAAAAAAAACCATCGAGAGATCGCATCACTCAACAAAATTTATCGGCTAGTGAACATGAGCTCCACGTCATGTAAATGGGGTTCATGGCGTTTGTCTGCGGGACACACCTTGCACGTATGTGGACCATGTTGTCCCAAACACCGGTAACATTGTGTTCATACCCGCTCGTACAGAGGTCAGAATCTTCCCTACAGCTGTCACCGTAGAAGAAGCAGCCTGGCACCCGCGAACTTCAGCCACCCTTGCTGCAAAGGGTTGTCGTCTGCTACTGCTCCCGCGTGTATTGTTGGAAGCGTCCGCTAGGTGGCTTTCAGTGGCGCCTCTATAGGCGGTGCACGAGGCGTATACCCGCTATCTCTTTTAGCGTTCAGCGCATGCGCAGTGACGATTCGCTATTTTTTAGCGTACGCAATGGTATAGCGTACGCTATACTAAAACTGTCTAGTATTTCCAAACACACGGTGATACGAAGCCCGGAAGGACACCTGCACTGTGCCTGGTGGGTTACACGAGATTCCTTTCAAGTTGCATCAGCCATAAATGCGATCGCCAGGTTTCACTGAAGAAAAGAAAAACACACGCACTCACACCCACACATACACGGACGCATGCATGACCTCCACGACAACCATAACTGCTGATCCCGGAGGCCCTGTGTTGCACCTTTATTTTTCCTCTTGCCAGCAATGACTCCAGGCTGCAGTGACAGATGGCGATGCAGTAGACCGGCGTGCTCCAGCACGCCCGGCGGCGCATTTACATCCGCACAATTCGCACGCGCAATTCATTTTTCCAGGGCAGCAGGGCCCTCGACTGTGGTGCCGCCGCTCGGGGAAGCGCGAACCGCGGCGGCGCCGCGCCTCTGGGCGCTTTTGCTCCCTAAGAATGCCATTTGCCTAGGTACAAACGCAGGAAACGCCCCTAGATCCAGTAGTCCCTAGACAACGCTTTCTGCACAACTTGAAACGTGCGCTGCACTGAAGCTGCGACCTGCTGCATTCGCTGCTCTGCCGTGCTCTGCGGTAATAAATCATGTTTTCTCTGTCACAGTGAGTGCATATGAAAATTGTATAATCGCAAGGTGGTGAGTGAAACGTTTCAAATAACGACGCGCTACCAGTATTTATGGATGACTTTAGGGCCGAAGTATCGCTTGTGATTCTCAGCCGGAAATCTGCACCATGTGAATGTATCGTAAATCTAGCTCAGGTCGTTTCGCATACCGGAAAGCAACATCATGCTCGCAATTGAAACGCATAAGTGGGTGTTACGTGCCCGCGCCTCAACTATGCCCGGGTGCTGCGCGCTTCCCTCGGATGCCACATATACGGATCCCTTTGTCAATGCCCTCACCGCGCATCAACTCTCGTGAAAGCTTGCACCCTTCGGGGTTTTACCTTGTCCCATAACAATAATCATCTTGCGCGCCTTTACTTTCTTCCACGCTGCGTGCCTGGCATGGATGTATGCGCACGTCATCTACGTGACTTCTTGATAGGAAAGTAGCGAGTGCATAGATCTTAAGAAAAGAAACGCACGAAACGCTGAGGATGATTATCCTTGTGTGACCAGATAAGCCACAATGCAAACGTTTTTAAGATTGTGTAGCGCACATCGTTAACTTGTGAACAAATGTGCATATTTCCAGCCCCCTTAAGCTATCATTTCCTTCTACATTGTTCCATATATTGAGTGTAGATCAGTGCTTCGGTGGGCACATTCTCGTTTCCATGGGCCTTGCCTTCTCGCAGGACCTGTACCTTAACGTTCAAGTGCAAATAAAGTATTGTAATAAATACTAAAGTGTTGAATAAATAATGTGTTGAAAACTACCTATTTCCGTATAGTTTGGTGGCGCCAGAATGCTGTAAGAAGGTCCGCAGGAACATTCGGGCTACGTTGTGCCAATTCATATTGATTCATATTAATTTGAACTCGGCTATTGACAAATACATTACAAAAAAAGAAAAATCGGTGTAACTCGGTTTCAATCTGCAACTTATGCGGCATACGAGAAAAAAGGGAGAGAAAAGAATGTTTGCTGTCGAGGTTGGACTGCTGATCATGATTCTAGTGCAATCGTGTTGTTTTTGCACGACTTTACTGCCCTTTGCTCTCATGATTCGCTGAAACTTTGTCATCATTCTTAGTGCTGCTTCTGGTCGATGTACGTGTTATATTTGAAGCAAGCTTTCATCAAGTAATCTTGCCGTTTTGCATTTGAACACCTCTTCATCTGCCATTAATTCTTTCCTGAAGCTGGAAGAGCTGACTGAATGCTAAAAGTGTTGAGCCCCCCCCCCCCCCCAACCTCCAAAATATTTATGGTACAAGTAATCTCTTAATAGCTGGCACGTCCATCTGTACAAGTTGCTACTTCCAATTCGGTGCCCAGCTGGGTGCTGCTAATCCTGCTATATTGTAGATTTTGTAGACCCTTTCCTCAGCTGCTCAATCTTTCTACAACAGCTACTGCACTTCTTTCTTCCATCTACTATTCGTAGCAACAAGGCAGAAGCACGGCATCAGTAATGATTGTAGAACAGAATGCTTGGTGTAATGCGATTGTCATCGGTATATATTAGTAAAGAAAGAAAATTAAAATCATCTGAAAAGGTCAAGTATTCAGCGTTAATCGTGGACACTGCAGACAAATATCCTTCTGTAGAACGTGAAAAGCATTCTTTGAGCTAGGAACAAAGGTCTAGCCAAGACGAAAGGCCACATAAAGCTGGGACACTCGTTTTGTCACATAGCTCGCTTGAATGGGTCTTTGCTCCTGCATATAACGGCCTCTCTCAGAAGCCAAGTTCTGCAGAGTTATACGACTTGCAATGACGAGGTGTGTTGGGGCACCCTCACCCTCTGCAACACATACTGAAAGGACACTTGAAACAACTTTTCCTGCTACAAGTACTCAGCAGACACCCTCCCAGCAGTCAGGTTTTTCAAAGGCTTGCTGGACCATATATCAGCCCTCATCTTGCATGCTTTGTCCTAAAGTGCTGACACCTTGTTGGAACAGCTTGGAAATTGGGACATACATGTGCGAGCCAAATTAGAAAGACAAAGTGTTCTGTGGATAAAGGAATTCCTTGACAACTCCCACTTGTAACATTAAATTTATGAATGCACTGCAACGGTTGCAATGCCAACTTTCTGCTGCAGTTTTAGGTTCGATGTCAAAGATCAAGAAAGCTTTAGTTTTTTTTTACTAATTCCATAGTGTCCACACTTTTTTTATCAGTAGTTTACTTCAATGGCATTATGGCGCAGCCCTTAAAACACTATGTGCTGTGGCAGATGCTGCCAGCAAACATTTGCCTCTCCTTTGTGCTGCTTTAACATTGGCCTTTAGACACCCTGTGGGCAACCATCCTGCAAGTTTGATGCATTTAACCTGTTGCTGCTGCTGCTATACAACACTCCAGTGGTCTTGCTGAATATCATGTTTACTTTATTGGGATTTTTTGCTGGCTACCAGTCTGCCCTCTGGAACTAAAAGGCTCTATCTACTTAACCACTTTCTGAACCTTTCTGCTGTTCTCTTAAACACAAGGTGCCAGCAGTACAGGATACTCCCTATAGTGGTCAATGCCACAGCCCTTGCCACTGGTGGCACTGTGCCGATTGCTTTGCCTTGAGTGATTGACACCTCAAGCACTCTCCTCAAGGCTGCACCTCCTCTCCATGGATCAGTCAACACGACCGATCACTCCACAACCACCCTTAGGTTTGCTGCCATGCCCTTCAATAAATGCTACCGAGTACGAGTACTCCATCACTTCACATCAAGCCCTGCAGTGCCTCACTCCTTCACCTCACACCAATGCCAAATAGTGCCTTGCAAGTTCACAACTTCACCCTTCTCCTCCTGCAAACATGACAGAACATGGGATTTGCCAATAATAGATGCAACCATGCCTTCCATTTGCAGTATTTTCCGCTGTAGCATTGGCAGAGCAGCTGAGATCTATTTTCGTGTCATCTGATCTGCCACATATTTTTACCGTAATGAAATTGAAGACTTCAAAAGAATTTTACTGTTCAAATAAATTTCCAGCTTTTAATAAATGCTGGCTTTATCTTGGTTGCATTACTATCTGAAAATTTTTGTCAGTATTCACCAAACTACCGTGTGTACACTGGCAAATATAAAACTGAGGATGCATCTTCTTTTCAAGTCAACATACTTGTGACTCGCTATGGTGGCATAGTCGCTATGGTGTTGCGCTGCTAAGCCTGAGGGCGTGGGGTCGAATCCAGGCTGCAGGCGCCCGCTTTCCGCCTATGCGCCGTGCTATGGGTGCATGTTAAAAATCTCAGGTGGTCAGACATAATCCGCATCCCCCCACCATTATGACAAGCCTCATAATCAGATTGTCGTTTTGGCACCTAAAACCTCAGAATTTAAACATTAACATATTTGTGGCAACCAAGTCAATATGTTCATGGTATTCTTTCATTGTGCAACTGATAAAAATTGTCTCCAAGCCCAGGGTGAATGCAGCACTAAGTTTCTAAGCAGGCTTTATCAAGACTGTCCTTTACTTGCACTTCATGCAGTCTTTAATATCTCTTCAATAAAAACTAAGATATCTTTGAGAATAAAGCCTACCTTTCTAAAATAGGCATGTGCAGGCAGCATTCCGAGTAGTATTCATCACAACAGGCACTGCTCTCATGCAACGTTGCTGCCACATGGCAGACACAAGGGGGGTGGGGGGCGCACTCCTTCTGAGCTGTTAACAATTCACCCCACCTAGAATGCACAGCCACTTATAACAGTGCTACAATAAACTTCTCAATGTGTTGGATAACAAGTGGTTGAAGCCAAAGTGCTTCGTGCAGTCTTGCTTGTCACACGAGGTATTGGAAGCACGTGGAATATTATCCACAACGCAAGTGAAAATTTGCCGAATAGCTTCGAAAAGAGTTCCCATTCATACAACCAAAACTTGGAATAAATGCAGAATCTTGTTTTTATCTCCGACGAACCCTCCCCTCCTCTTCCTCTGTCTCGCTTTCGCGCTCGAGGAATCCGGTCACATTATGCATAGATGCCCTAGTGGACACAGCTCCTGTAATTGCAAAATGGCTAAATTGTCCCACACGCTGGGAAGTTTCAGACCAACTGGTGATATACCTTGACACAGACACTGAGAATGTCACAGCCACGTGCTTGCAAAAAGAATGCGATCGCAGTTGCTTCCTCATGCATTATGACACTATGCATTACATGGCAAATTTTCCTTAGATAAAGGCTAAAACAGTGTAGTTGGCATGTGCGTGCAGCATTTCAGTCCCTCCCGATTACACAATCAGGCCACTCTTTCTGCACCAACAAATGTGCAATCATTGCAAGTAAACATCATTCCACTCTACCGAATGCAGCTTCGTGTGAGGCATAATACTTTACTTGTTTATATTCTGAATTACTTATGGAAGAGTGAAGAGAAAACAGCCACTCTTAAGCAAAAACTTTAGATCTTTCTTTTTGCCGCTGCCAGTTATTATTGAAAAAAGAGGTGCTTGGGGTAAAAATTTATTGCACTAATATCTTTTTGTCGAGGAAAGTCTTCGACTGTGCTTGCATAGCTTGTACTTCTCAGCACGCTCAACACTGCTCATGAGTTCCTTGGAGTATAACACACGGCAAGCTCATGGCACATCCATACAGCAAAATGACTATCATGTCACAGTAATGTGCAATCTTGAATATTTGTATAATAATTGTGATGGTTCCTCTATCGGATTACTGATAGCAGCACTGCTCATGTGGCTCTCAGATAACTATGTTAAGGCACCCAATAACAACCAGCACACAAGATGAGACAACGGGACTGAGCACCTCCTCGTTGTCTTCTCTTGTGTGCTGCATGTTATGTGGCGCTTTAAAATAGTTATAGCGAATAGATATCAACTTGCCCAACAAGAAGTTTTCTTGTGGCTCTCGGATTAACGTCACAATCTGAGAATACAGGACAAGCAGTTTTATTCAATGTTTCTTCTTTATTGGAACATTCCGCGGGCCCATCACGGCCCAAGCAGGAGAGAGAACATAAAAAGGTTTTGTCTTGGTGTAGTGCTCCATATGGCTTAAGCACATCTTCAGGCACAAGTGTTTTTTGCACGTCGTTTCTAAATTTGGAGCCACTGCAGCGTTCATGCACGTGGCAGCCCTTTCATCCCTTTGGAAAACCATACTCATTTTGTAAAATGTAGTGAACAAGACGAAAGCTTTAAGTCAGTATGTATACTTAGATCATTTCCCTTTCGCATGCTGTTGAAAGCAGAAGTGGCCTATTTTTCTAAGCAAAATGACCATAAACATAAGATCAGTGTCCGGGAACCTTCCACATTCTTCAGAATAAGATTTGAAAGGCACCTGAAAAGATTCGGAAATGACCAACAGAGCTGATCTCATGCTTATAGATGAAATCAACACAATATAGGCTGGATAGACCAAAGGCTGGCTAACTTGACAGCTGCACATAGCCTGTCCTGTTGCCAGAATGTCACAGTGGTTTGAGGACCTGCAAAAGGGACGTGCAGGTTGCCATAGTATAGCCAGTACAGTATACCGCAGACGCGAGGTATTGGAGAATTCAGCTTCAAATCTTCATAGACATTAACGTCCTCATTCTATCTGTCTAAGCAGATAACTTCAGCATCACGAACCACTCTGTCACTTATCTAGCCTACTTCAAAATATCAGCTTCCTGTTTCGACACTGGAGATGCAGCCATACGCTGTCCTAATTGCCTTTACAATCAGGTCACAGCGACGTAGATTGCCACTTCTTTAATATGTCCAAAGCCTTTCTTTTTTGTCATGACACAGAAGCTGATGACCAATTATAAATTTAGTCACAGAAAAGAGCACTGATAGATGTCAAGGCACCATTCAGCCAGTTGAGTTTCTTTGGCAGCTAGCCGAGCAGCTTCAAGTTCCAGAATCAACAGAGAAGTTTTTATGCACAACTCCTAGCTAGCTCCAGCAGGGCCTACGCAATCCAAGAATGGCTGTCTCGGAACATCTGTGGCTGTGAACCTCAATGTGGTCATACCTAATTCCTAAGAAAAACCTGCTACGCTGATATTTACGGGCAGTGCCATTAAAAGGTAGTCTAACTACAGCCACAAATAGTTAAAAAACTTTCTAGAAGCTGTTATTGTGAAGGCAATGCCTAACATCGACATGCACTATGTAATACGAGGGTTCTGTGGTTGTCAAACGTAAAACCAGTCAATCATTGATGCAGGATATTGCCTTATTGAACTACCTTTAAAGCAGTGTTAAAATATATAAAACACTTGGAATTATTATTTTTATTCCCGACTGAAATATTCCTGCTATCTCCTGGTACATAGCTTTTAAACCTTTCAAAAGGTGTGCTGGGTCAGTAACTATGTTAGCTTTTCTGGACGTGTGCTTTGAATTATGTGGTGTTCAAATGAAACAAAAAAATTTTTGCATGGCACTTTTTCATTGACATTTTGGAAGCAATGAACAAGCAAGCACTGTAGAAGAGTGAAACAAGAAGCATGTCAAAAGACCTTCTTGAGGTGTACAACTGAAGCAACATGTTATGATTCTTACTGCACCATCAGCTATTAAATATCCGTGCACTTCATCCACAAGCTACAAAAGCAATGTGTAAAAAAAACGTGCTTTCGTGTAAAGACAGTCGCATGTATAAACTGGTACAACCTTGTTCAGAGAGGAGTGGCCTCAAGAAGTTTGCAGCATTCAGCCCATGTGCCGACATAGGCGTAAACACAAATGTACATCTACATCACAAAAAGTCGCATCAACTTGATAACAAAATGTGTAAACAAGTTTGTCAAGCAAATGTGGTGCTGTAGAGGTCAAAGCAAGATCGTGCAATGTCACGGGGATGCAATAATGCACAACTATCAAGTGAAGAAAACACGAATAAATAGGGAATTCTGAAGAAAACAATGCAACAGCGCTTGCTTCATTATTATGCAATCACCTAAACAAGGACCACAGATCACCTGTACAAGTAAAGGCAGTTTTCTGGCAGACGCACATCAACAGGCCCCACATGTAAAAGTGCCATATCATAGTAATGATGTAACTAGTGCTTTTATCAGCTTCCTGAGAAAAGCACTACCCCTCAAAAAAACAGTGACCAGATTGCTGTTTCATGTTTGGCACACCAAGCATATCCAAGCCTTTAATTATGTTTATGAAAGTAATCATTTGGGCTCAATAAATATAAAGCAGATAACAATCCTCTCAAGTGAAATGTGTATAAAGATTTAGAAGATGGGAAAACAAAAGACCCAGAATTTTCACAAGTCGTGATATATCCTCGTGTCTGCAGTGCTTAGACACCAATATCAAAGATTACCAGTGAGTCCTGTGAAACTACTAGGTCTGTTGTTTTCGCACAAAATACAAATATGGCATATTGCGTTCCCACAGTATGCCCTCACTATCTTGAAATGCCCGTTACAGTATGGGCCTCTCAGATCCCAACCTTTTGAGCGAATGCTTCAAAATCACTGGGTTACATTCATCGCAACTTACATAACTCCACCAACTAGTATTCCTAACATTTGTCCGTCCACACCTTGAGTTTGCACCTTCAATATGGTGGTGTCATCATGAGTACTTAATCTGCATGTTGGAAGCGATAAAAAAATCAAGCTAGTCAGTCGATTTCCTGGAACTTCAGTCCTTAGTCCGGCGTAAATAAAACTTGAACTTGCGCTTCGTAAACTTAGCAGTCATTGTGACAGGGCACTTGAGTCCGTGCTACATATTTAGTTCATTTAATTAAGTCGCAACCTTGCTGCCGCAACATGCATGTTGCATATTAAGGCTCAATAATTAGGGTTTACTCACATTTTTGGAAACACAGATGCGTCTAATTTCTCAATGTTACAATAAGTCATTCGCTTGTTCAATTCACTTTTGACTGCATGGCTATGCAAGCAAAGATAAATTTAAAGAACTCCTGATCCTGCATTCTTGGTCTTAAAATTGTGCTATTCTGCTGGTGTTTCTTTATTTTTCATGCTTTTAAGCTGCACTTTCTCTACGATGTTTAATTAGGTGTGCGAATGATACGTGTGTGCTAAAATTATCTGTTTTATATGTTACACTGACTTGTTATTTTTTATTCAGCATTCTAGGACAAACTCAACCATTATAGAATTTTTATACAATACGTGTAGCAGCCTGGCTTTCTCTTAAGTGCACGTGTAAACTGCCTTACAATCAAACTGGAATACCACCCAAAAGCTCAAGAGAGAACCTATACAGTTTCATAAATTCACAATATTCGCTATCTATAGCTTATAACAGTAAAACAAAGGCCAGGTTTCTATCTGACTGACTTTATTTGTCGCCACAGTTTGCGCTTGCCATGGAGAATTTACATGAAGTCGCAGTTGCACTGAAACGCAAGCAGTCAGTGATGCTACTGTGCATAGTACACATGTATCAGACAGCCAAAATAATCTGGTACTGTGCCCGAACGCAGTTGATGCCTGGAACACAGGTAGCTTCCTCCACAACGACACAGTGACAGCCAAGCGATCCAGACAATTTGCACCGACCGCGCACACAGACATGCAAAGACATGCCTACTGTGATGCTCTAAGAAGTCACTGGAAACGAACAACTTTCACCTGCGCAGTAAACATGCAATAATGTCAAAGCTAAAATCATTGACGAGACCTGCCATATAACAGCTGAGATGTACTGACATTTCTGTTGATTTACTATTGGCTGATTTCCAAGTTGTTTTACTAATATGCCATTTTAATTACTTTTAACAGGTGTAGTCCAGTTACGGCCGACAAATCCAAAGAAAACCGAGCAAAATGCAGTCTGGAGCATTGAATTTGTTAATGCGCAGAAAGAAGTGCCCGAAAATGCAGGTTAAATGGATTACGAACAATAATCAATGCTAAACCGCAGGACGAAGAGAGGGACAAAGACCACAGCACTGACTAACAACCAAGTGTGTTTTTTTTCAGCCAGCACACATGTACTCTACCACTATCACAAAGAAAAAACAAAAATACACAAAAGGGACACAAATTCAGCATGTGCAGGTGCAATAAATTGTAATCAATGAGATAGGAAAGTCATCTCCTTCGCAAGGAGATGAAATGGAGGGGAGGCTTACATATGTGTTGCCGTATCATGAATTGTGCTGAGCAGTACATATTTCTGTGTTTATCTGGTCGATATCACTCCTGAGTTTTCTGCTGTTTATCTTACGGTGTTTCAATCTTTTGAGAAGGCCGTGCCCGGCCTCCCAGAGATGTAGCAGGTGTTTATCCATGCGGGGTTGCTTGGCTTGGGTTCTTCTATGAGTGAAATGTCTTTCTGCGTCTTTTGGAGTAATATATATCGATCCACTCCAGTAGCGAGCTGTGCTCCCTGACCACCGACCTCTCGTGCCCCACCTTGTCCCATTCCGCGACCCACTGCTTTCTAACCCTCTCGGCAAACCATATCGTGTCGACCATGATGCAGAATAGAGTATGGTCAATCATGAGCGTGCCATATGTATTGTGCCATGAAGCTGACAATGACCCTTCGCTGAGGGTGAGGTCGCGTGTGGTCTCCTTCTCAACCATGTTGCCATGTACGGTTGGCGAGTTAAGGTTGTGTAGTACTTAATGCGAATTTTGTGTCTTGCATGTTTTCTAGGAAGCGGTTTCCCCTGAGGTGTGTTCTTTGTGTACCCCCATGCAGTATGTGCGGTGTTGAAGTCTCTCCCTACTAGGTGCCAAAAGTAGGTACATGGGCACATTTTAATGGCTCCCTTATGCAGCTGATTTCTTCTCGTGGATGGTGGTAGCTGCTCGCGATGTAAATCTCAGGAGAACTTTATCTGATGGTTGATGGGTTGACGAGGAGGTTTTTCTGATGGAGGAGTGTCTTGGTTGTGGACTGATGTCCTGTGCGGGATTTCTACGGCGGTCGTTTGACGCGAGCTTACGACATTGTGCTCGTTCGGTTCTACATACGTAGCGGACCAGCGTAAGCGAGAGTGAGTGAGTAAGTAAAGATTTTAATAAAACAAATTGGGACGTGAACACCTTATACGGGTCATACAATTTTACGTCCCCATAGCCATGTCATCTGGTGTAGGTTAAAACAACGACGGCATTTGTACTCCACCGGAGAAACGTTAAGGCCTTGGGCGCGCTCATAAAGTCGGTCCAATGTGACGCAGTTTCTAGATAGCGTAAGCTGCTACGAGGACAGTGCGCCTGTCCCGAAGATAGTGCAAATCTAACGCGGCACCTCAAAATGCAAGCTGTCACGCACACAAAAAAGGAAGACAAGTGACACAGGGTACATGCGTCAAATGTTTCAAAGAGCTGGCTGGCTTTGGAACGTGATAAGCAAGCTAGTCATCGTGGCCCAATGGTTAGAGCGTCAGGTAGCTCCCCTGTGGGGCCGAAGTTGTAATCGCGCCACCGAACACGTTTACGTTTTTTAAGTGAATGCGCACCTATTCAGCGAGAGCCCGACCCGCGGCTGACCGACCCAGGCGAAACCATAAAATGGCAGGCAAAGAAAAGCTATCAAGGAAAAATGTAACTACCGAAAGCTGCCGTTACACTAGACCTGCTAAGACAAAAAGTTTAAATTGCAATGTGTACCACAGAGCACGCGTCGATGCGCACGAAAATCGTAACAGGAAGTGACACAATAAAGATGCCGCCCTCGACGTCTTTCGTGAATGTCACATAACGACTGCTGCGCATGGGCACACCGCTTCCCACCGAGCACCAGTGGCCAGAAGAGCGCTAGTAGTAGCGTTCCGCGTCCCCTATTGCTCTATGGCATTGTACATTGTCTAAGCCTTCAGCATTCTTCACTTTACCTTTGAACCAACCAGAGGGACAGCAGATCACAGATCGCAGCCCTTTGCAGCCTCCTCCTCCATCCTGTGTGGATGACAGCTTTCCCTTTCATCACACTCCCTCCACCATGCGGGTTTCCATGGAAGCGCCTTATTTTAGGAGTTTCTGTGGCGCTGAGTTGTCGACTATTTAGGCCTCGTTCTCAGATGATATAAGCCGCTAGTTAGCTCGCACACTAGAGCGATCTCCAACCACACCCACACTTCCACGCACTTACAACACATGCTAGACTAAGTCCCAGTCAATGTCACTTTATTTCAACAACCTGCCCTAAAAAAGTACAACGACACTGAGCGCCGTAGGCGAAAAGCCACAGAAGGATTGACGGAGGCCTAGACGCCATTTAAAAGACACTGGCAGCAGGATGCAACAAGTGACAGTGCCTGGTTGCAATGGAAGTTCCTGTAAAAATATTTTTGGCACATTTAGCATTTACAGTATGAAAATTAAGGAAAAAGTCCACTCAGAAAGACGAAAATTAAGACACAATAACAAACAAGAAACTAGACGACCATGTGATAAAATTTCTTTATGCGAATTACAAATTGTTTATTTTACTTGGTAACATGCACTTTATCATTTGCTTACTATATGTGGTCCTTGGGAAGGGTATACTCTCCAGTTCCCTTTGGCGCGTGTATTATGCATATTTGTTCCGTAGGTAAATTTGCAAGTTCTGGGATAAATGGCACATTATGTTCGACGCCTACAATGTAGCATTTGCAACAATGAATTTAAATAAATCAAACGCAGGTAGCCCCAAAATGAGGTAATCAAAAATAGGGTTAGTGTGGGAGTGATAGGAATATTTACGATTATTCGCACTGCTTTCTCCAGCAATCTGTGGAAGTTTAAGTTTGCGATGGTAGTCATGGTAACCTCACTACTGCACGCCGCTCACGTTTACAGACTACTTTCTTTCATGGACAGGGGAAGCTATACAAACCATGTGCCGACTACCAACGGAATTTATTTAGTTTCTTATTTACCACAATTATACCTTTAAAAGTTGTTATTAGGGAGTTTTAGAATAGGGGCCCCAATATTTCGGGGCCCCAAACAGCTTTGCGGGTGTTAGCGTTGGGGCACGCAGGAGTGAAGAGGTTTAGAATAGGGCTTCGCGTTTGCGGATAGCGTCTTGCGCTGACAGCGCCACTACGGCGTCTAAGAAAAATGATTAAAAATAATTAAATAAAATATTCCATTTTATGATATGAATAGTAATTTTGACTTGCATGTATTTGCGTTTAATTACAATTTAGAGGTTAATATTCAAGCACCAAACAATTAGTTGTGCTTAGTTTTGAGCAACAAAACCAACTTTACGTGCCTTCACCAGCCAAGCTTAGCCGTGTTAGGCCTACAAGCCATAAAATCCACACTCGAATTCGGAATTAGCAGCGTACGCGAGTTGAGAGAAATACGCGAGTTGAGAGAAAGCGATAACTGCAGTCACTTCTCCTAGCATGCGAACTTCACGCGTTACCGCGAATCGAACCCAGTTTGGTGGTAGGTCAGAGCCGTCACTTCGATCGGTGCCGCCATGTTTGTTGACGCAAAGCTTTTGGGAACGCTATTTGAGCTCCCGCTAAATCGGTGAAATAGCGTCCCCAACGCAAAACCCAAACGCAGTTTGCGTCTCGCGCACTCGCAGTGGCTTCGACGCTATTTCTTTGGGGCCCCAAAACGTTTGGGGCCCCTATTCTAAAACTCTCTATTCACTGTAATAACAACTTTAGTTGGTAGTCAGCACACGGCCTGTGTTACTTCACCTGTCCATGTCAAAAAGTGCGTCTGTAAAAGAGTTAATGGTACCAACTTGCCCAATTTGGCAATCCTAATAAAGTTTGATTTTGAACAACTTTATATAGAAGTTGTAACACGCGCATTTTTCACGGCCTGTGCGACTGCTTTACGCATAAACGCAATATTACTAGCGAGTTCACTTTTGTACTACGCCTTTGTATATATGCTTTCTAATTGTTTATCGACTTACAACGCATTTTAATTGTTGCGTGGCATATCAGATGCGTACAGCCTTCAATCCTGTTACGTAGACAACACCAGTGCACCAACTTTCAAAAGGCACGAATCAGCGTTACGACGTTATTACTGCGAAATGTCGCGCCCTGCTCACCTACATCGCACTTGAGTACGTCGTCAGGGGGTGCACGAAACAGTCGACAAAAGCGCGTCGCGTTATCACACGTGGAACATTTCTCTACAGTACCTGTGTGCTACTTCTAAGAGAAAGAAAACTTTGAAGTTTCAAAAACTGTGCCTTAGCAATCTTTTAGTCATTTTACGAATTTTACTCGTACATATATTAAGCGTTTCTTTTTTTGCTTTACGAAACGGAAACGTGACGCTAGCCAGATAAACATGAGGGCAGCAGCACGCGGTGAGGTGCCTAGCGACCGAAGTCGATAAACATTTTATGCGCAGTCCGCGATTTTCTCCCTCGTGGAGGGCTACACCCGAAAGCTGTGCGGTACGCCCGCAGTTTCATGACCGGAGCGTCACACATGCTACGTGCCGTTCCCGCTGCATCCTCTGCGTCGCAGACGGCAAAGCACGAAGCCATGAAAAACAGTCGGTCTACTGCGGCACTGTTGGTGAATGTGTCCACGTGACCGCCCAGAGCATCGCGAAGGGCGCGCAGAGCCATTGACACGGCCAGCTCTTCGGCCGCTTTCGCCGAGGCGTTAGGCGAAACGAGACCGAGGAGAGCCCGCGCTATTAGCCTTCCGGCTCCCCCGTAGTTCAGCACGGGATGCAGCTGGGAGTGGAAGAACGGGTAAGAGAAGACGAGTGGCTCCACCGTCAGGTTCCGCTCCCCATGCCACAAGTCACCTTGCACGCCGTCTATTCTGAGGATGTCGTAGAGTCCCGAAGCTGTCAGCTCGCGCCTCGCCTCTTTGAACGCCACCCATTCGGCGAAGAACGAGTTCTGCGGGGCTGGAAGGTCGCCCAGCTCCACCGACGCGTCCGCAGGGCTGCCGATGCTGGTTGGCGAAGCCCTGCCGGGGAGAATCAAGGCCAGTGGTTCGCGAGTCGAGTGTCCTTCCACGTGCGGGGCCGTAAGCAGGCTGAACCAAGCGAGTCCCGTCATCCGCTCCACCTCGCGCAGACACCGGTTCGTCATCCTGGCCGGCACGAAATGAAGTGGGCCGTCACCGACGGTGGAGTTGCTGCCGTCGACCATCCAGCCAATCTTCGTGAATGTCCGATAGGCGATGTGTTGAGCCACATCATTTGGCATCCGACTCCCAAATTCCAGCAGGCTGTTCAAAGTGCGGAGGACCCTTGTGCTCTCAACACGGACAACTGTCTTTTCCGAGATGTTCGCTGCTGGAGGCACGGCCGCACGGAGTGCATCGACCCACGCCTTAGCAGAAACTGCCGGCGTCAACGTTTCCGTCATCGTCTCGAGCTTCAAGTCTAGCGGCCCTCTTTCGGGGATCATCTCGGCGTTCTTGAGGAGAGTGCTGACCAGCGCGTCCATCGACCCCTTCAGCGTCATGTGCGCGGCTACTTCTTTGTCCAGCAGACCTAGCACTCTGAAGGCCCCCTCAACGCCCGCTCTGTATTTCTTGTTCTTTCCGGCCCTTCTGAAAACATCTGCCCAATTTCGCAGGCTCTTGCTCCGGCCAATGAAAACTGTGGCCGACTCGTTTTCGTACGAATCAATGCGCAATCGGAACCACACGTGGATGTCCCAGTTTGCAGACAGGTCTACCAGTGTACGGAGCACCGCGTGAGGGCTGCTACGCCACTGATGATGCAGAACGCCGCGCTTCGTCAGGAACGCTCGCAGTTCGCTCGGATCGCGTTTGGCCCGCAAGCAGGAACTGACCAGGCCAGCCACCCTGTCGGAGACGGTGTCCGGTCTGACCGAAGGCGTGACCGAGTTCGTGGCGAGGACGGTGTTCAGTGCCTCCTTGAGCAGTCTTGTTTCGACCATCTCGCGCACGGACGGGACGGTGGCTCCTCGTCGCCAACGGCCGCACACGAAGTCGTACAAGCTGCGGCAAGGATTGCGGGACGTGTCCAGCGACGCCTGCACCTCCCAGCCGTACTTCTGGCAGGCGTGGCTGTCACACACAGCGCGCAACGTCGACAGCAGGTCGTAATGGCCGCGCACCAGGATGCGACGTGCGGCGACCGTCCCGTCGGCCAGAGTCATCAACTTGATCAACATGGCGGCTCCCAAGAGGATGGCCAGAAATGTGGCCGCCTTGGGAGCATCCCGCAACAGCGTGATGCTGTGGTTCACCACCCGGTCCAGCAGCCTTTCACCGGGCTGCACATAATGAGTTTCCTGTGGTTAGGGGGGGGGGCAAAACTTACGGCGATACGAACAAGGAACGCGAGCCAACTTGCAACAAACTTTTGAAAATACTCGGTTGCATTCGACATTGGCATTAAATTGGCTAGGAGATGGAATTCGTAGCGCGCGCGCGTGTGTGTGTGTGTGTGTGTGTGTGTGTGTGTGTGTGTGTGTGTGTGTGTGTGTGTGTGTGTGTGTGTGTGTGTGTGTGTGTGTGTGTGTGTGTGTGTGTGTGTGTGTGTGTGTGTGTGTGTGTGCGTGTATGTGTGGTCCTTTGCCGCTTTAGCGCTGCCCGCATAACATTGCATCGTTACCTAGAGGACAATCACAACGTAAAGTTTCCTTGTACTAGTCTGCTGAATAATCAGCAATGCATAATTCTGCTTCACCGATTTGCACATTTTCAAGTAAGGAAAAAATGCGATATTCCTTGAGACATCCCTTACAGAGAGGCTGACATGATTAGAAACCCCTCGCGCACTTTCACGCCCCCTGCAAAGAACGTTCTGTGGCGTATTAGGTCATACAGGTCAAAATATGCCGAAATTACTTTACGCAATTTGAACGTAGCTTCGCCAAGCCTTCAATTGAATTACTAGAGAAATCGCTCTTCTCAATTAAGAATCGCGTTATTCCCACTTTAGAAAGGGATAAAATTGCTTGAAATATCGGTGCTCATTCTGTTCGCAATCGCAAACGGCAGCGCATATCCAGTTTCAGGCATCATCTGCGAACACAGAAATATCTGCCTCTATGTTGTCATGTTGCAATGACGGTGAAAAACACAGTAGCAAGAAACTGTGAATCACGACACTACCCCTTTGTTGTGGGTATCTGTGCCCATAAAACATGTTGCACTAAAGCCATAACGATTGCGGCGAGCCCAGTCTGCGATCGTCGAACATCTGACCTGCGGGTCAAGTGTGTTGGTTTTTACACACGACGCGTCAAAGGTTCCAAGGCATTCACCAGTGTCCGGGTGCCTCTCAGAGAGTACTACACAATTCGTGTCTCGCGTACAATCTGATTATACAAGGTGCGGCGAGAACATACGCAACTGAAAGAATCAACGATAACGTTCGAGTAAGTTACAAATCATGCAGGCGCGTCTTGCGCCAAGCCATACCTTCAATTTGCTAGCGGGCGAAGTGCAGTACTCGAGAAAAGGACAACTAAGTGCACGTTTCAATACATGGCAATGTTGCCTCTTCCTAGAAAACTCGCTACATTTTGCTGTTTAACTGCGAACGCTTGCGAAGAATGTCCGCACTAGCCCAGTGGAAAAAAATTGATTGCTTGCATTGCCGAATTACCGGCGCAATTGAGCTTCAGAACTCCGTTCCTTTTACTCTTGGGGGTTTTCACATTAGCTCATATTTTAACTTGCCATATGTGGAATCGAACAGTGACATGTTTATTCAAAAGCAAGTGCCATGTGTTGAAACCTGTTCTGAAGATTTCAGTTAGCCTCATGTTTTTTACTCCAGCATCCTGGAGTGTTGGGAGACACATTGAACGGTTTGAACATTCTCAATATGTTGAGATATCAATAACGCTTGTGATTTTATTCTGCCTGAACTTTTGCAACAGGGTGAACGACCTTTTACAGCTTTATTCAGCAACCCTTCTCCCTCTATCACTGAAGTTCTAATTGCAAGCTGAATCGACTCGCCTTAATCTTCTACGTGTCTGCCCTCACTTCAGTGATCGCCATGTTTGTTGGAGAAAATTTACACGCACACATTCTTAATCCTTTTTCAGGCGACCGCTCATCAACCTGCTAACAACTGCTAAGGTCCAAATCCACGTACACTTGCCAGCATGCTAAAGCTCGAATTCGGCGTGAGGGAATTCACCCGCCTCGAGAGCAATGACGTCTTAAACTTACGAGCGTGCGCCTGCTTGGCTCAATTGGTTCACTGTATTTGTCGTGGTAGACATCGTTTCGTATTTTATCGCAATAGCGTTTAGGGCCGCGGGTCGCAGAAAATCCGGTGTCGGCGTCGGCGGAGTTGTCCGTGAGCGAAAATCGTCGTATGTATTTATGAATATGTTATGACACGCCTTGTTATATCACATGCGGAATATGCAGTTTATATTGCCACACCATTTTTCATTAAAGATGCTGATACCTTGTCTTACATTCTTGACAAAGTTATTCCTCGGAAGTTTCAGAATATCAGCCCACAAACAAACCTCGTGAAACAAAACACCGACAGCTCACGCCTTTTCTGTTAGATCTTCTCAGACTTAAATACTAAAAGTGCGAAACAATAACAGAAACGGGAAAATAACGTAATTTTTTATGCCGATGTGCACTGCCTCCCGGATCAACCCATGCAAGAGGCCGCGTTTCTACCAGAAAGCTCAACTTCGTGCATAGCGTTCACCGCCAGCGTTTCCCGGTAAACGTCACGGTTACATAAGCTGCATATGCGGGGGAGCGTGAGAAGCAGTCAGGGACCTTTGAATACTATCGCGTTCCACTCTTAAAGGCTAAGCCTAATCGTGCAACAAAGCTTCTTTTTGTTTTGTTTTTTTCTCAGGCAGGCAGAGCACATCTGGAGAAGGTATGTGTACTCGCGCCGCACTTCGACGCGTGTTATCTGCCTCGCACTGTCTGCGCACCCGTATAGGCTTGCGGGCCCGAGCTTACGCCTGCCGGCAAGCGTATGTTTAGTTTGGCCTATACCTTTATCGGTCAGTGCAGAGCGCGCCGGCATATATGTCAGAACATTCTCAATTGCTGCCGCCCAAATTAGTGTGATCAGATTGAGGCACGTCAGCACCAGCCATTTGCACGTTGTAATCTCTGACGAGTCGCGTATAAAATAGCTGACGTGCTTGAGTCGCCTATCGAATTTTAAGATCGATCGCCGACTGTATACTCGTCGTTATCTTTGTGTTTTGAGTGTCCCTCGCTTTTCGGGGCACAAGTGCGCCCACGGAGCAGTTAGTTTCGTAAACCCCAGTTCTCGCTGCTGTCTGCTTTCTCACCGTCACTACAACGCGACCACATCCTCGTAGAGTCCGTAAACCCGAGTTGACACAAAGCTGCGATTCCAAACCACACACAAAGAGAAGTTGCTAACTCATTTCTAGGCAATCTAAAACATTCGTACCGGAATAAAACGCACAGAAGCCTAACGAATTAGTAAGAACGATCGCCTGGAGCTCGGTATCCGAAAGCCTTGCAAGCTTTGGCTGCAGAAGTCTTCTTGAAAAAGCTTCAGACGGAATGACTTTAACTAGGGAACAGCGCGTAAGACGAGGGCGAAGAAGAGGCACTCGGTCAAAACGTAGCGCTGTTCCCCAGTTCAAGATGTTCAACCAACTAGCCGACACGTTCGTTTTATTTACTCGTACAGAAATTAACACTAGCGATAGTGAGGATGCGTGCTTGAAAAGAGCATTATTTCGATTGTATTTGCATTGAACGGCACATTGTCTCAATATTTCTAGTTCAGTGAGCGCAAAAGCTTTTCCTGTATCTTTTTTTCTGCAACAGATAGACTAAGTAAGGTGTGTCATTTGACGGACCCATATTCCGCAAGATTGTGCTTACCTGGTCGTACAAGCATCGCAATCAGTTTCTTTAATGTGAGCAATCGGCTGTCTAATATCTCCCATTGCCTGATATGAAATCAAAGGTTATGGGACACAGCGATGACTGTTTTATTAAAAACTAGAGTAGCCTATTCTGAATGTAGAGAAGTACCACGACGATCAAACCTGTGTAAAATATCACTAGTACTTTGTTTAAATAATGCGTAATTCTAGCTAGACAAAAAGCTAAACTAGCAATTATGTGAAATAATAAAAACCGAAGCTATTACAAGTAAAAAATGCATGAAAGTGCTACGTCTGTCAATTTATCTGATAAAGACATGAGGAACAGTGCGATGCTTTGGGCAGGAGGGGTGCGAATGCACATAAAATATGCATATCGTGTCCACAATTCTAGTGAAATATCTCTTGAAGTTATAATTATAAGCGCACCGTATTGGCACCAGTTCCCTCTGTCTTCTTTACTGCTCACGTTAAAATGTTCTCTAGGTACACTTACCACGTGTATGCGACCGCTTTAATCCGGAGACCACCTAGCAGCTTGATGTCGATGCGTTCTTGAAAACCCACAATTGTCAGCTCCGGATCGACCAACTTTCTAACATCATTTTTCTATATATAGGTGTTTAAGTGTTTAGGTGTTTAGAGAAACACCTATCAGGCCTTGTAGTGCAGCGATTACTACAGGCGAATAAATATCTACCTTGTAATATCAAAGCAATTTGATATTACACGGCAAAGCAAACGAGATTTCTTCTCACGACGATCGCATCTTAATTCTGGAGTTTTTTATCCGTTTCGCTATTTGGCAGAGATGCACCTTAAATTTTGAATAACGGTATACTAATATTATTTAATAACAGCCATTTTCCTTCACATCAGGAGTACAGCTTCGATAGTGTAGCAGTTTAAAAAGCAGTGCGACGACCTATAGCGGTTGTTTTCCCGGACAACATGTATAGCGCTACAACCTGCTGGTTAGGAAAAGGCACGTTAATGACAGCACAAGATTGTTTCAGAATTGTCATGTATATCTCTTCAAGACTGACTTCAACATTTAGTAAAAAAAGATCGATTCTTTTTAGAAGAGAAAATAAGGCAATAGTTATTCCTTTTGAATGTCGCCCACATAATGCAGCACCCGTATTTCAGTGTCAAATCATAGACTTAAAAGTATTGTCATATGTTTGTCCGGTTCCTCTGCAGAGAATACTAATGAAAATTCGCTAAGTTCACTCTTTACTTTATTTCTTATGCAATGCAATAATTCGTCGACCGAATATTATTTATTTCCGAGTAGGCGCTGTCCAAATCCGTGTCGTCACAGGTAGTTAATGCGGGATCGCCAAAGTGGAGCGGTCACTCGTCTTTTGTTCTTGCCGTTTCCTGGATTAGCAACTGTTCTCGTGCGGTAAGAGGGACATTTTCGGGTGCTCATTTAGACAAGATGAAGCGCGAGAAGCACAACGTCAGCGCAAGTCAGGCACTAATGATCTGCATTACATATACAGTGTTTCTGTCACGCAAAAGTTAGTTTCCCACAAAATTTACTGAAAGCCTCTCTGTGGACTTTTCGTGAACAGGTGCAGCGCTATTGCGTAACCGGGTCGTTGCGCACCACTGGTCGACTCGGTTGCGATCCTCTGCTGCAGGACCAACTAACAAATAGTCCTGGTAATAAGGGGCGTGGCTAGGAACACCGGCGAAATGCGATTATAACGCAATAATTTGAATAGAATCCTTGTATTTTCCCTGCCCAGTTAGCTTTCTTCCATCGCAAACACGTTGGGGTCAAAGCATCCGATAAGCTTTCCACCTTCCATCTTCAAACTCGCACAAGAGGAATGTGCGCGAATATATTCAGACCCTATTGAAATGGTGGGCATTACAGGGCTCGCACGACAACGGCGAGTGACGCAGCTGACCTGCTGGTTTCTCGCAGCGTCATCGAGCTCTTGGTCGAGGCGGGCCAGGTTGCGCCAGGAGGCGACGACGGCCACCTGCGGTGCTTCCGGCTGGCGGTCGCCGTCACCCCGGCCTCGGTCGGAGCCCGGACGAACAGGAACCTCAACCGTCGACATCACGCGGCGCTGCACGAGTCCCACCTTCGACTTCTTCGTCTTCGCGCAGCGGAAAGCACTCACCAATTTCCATTACACTTCTAAATGGCAGTTCTGCAGTCCCACGCCCCACTATTCAAATCTAGTTTCGCTTTACTTCTAAGCATACGGAAAACCGCCTGCTTCTTGGCCAATCCTCCCATATTTGGAATGCGCCACTGTTTAGGATACAGGACAAGACAAGCTCCCCGATTTATTCTGTCGCCGCAAGCTGAAGGGGCGAAGGTTGCTGATCTGTTGTTCTTCTGCACAAATGACACATACCCGTCGTGGGGATTTAGCCAAGAATTGGGCGGTTGTTGATTCACTTTGACAAACCGGTAGCACACCTTGTGCTTAATGCTAGTTCACGGCCCACGACACCGGGCAGCGGGAATTGCTTAAAAGTGATAAATGAAAGTGTTCATGATGCTCTAAGCAATTTATATTCTTCAAATGAGCCGTGTTGGCATGGTGCTCATATCGTTGAGCTGTTAAGCTCGAGGGTGCAGGATCAACTCCCGGCTACGGCAGCCTCATTTCGATGGAGTCGAAATTCAAAAACACCCGTGTACTGTGCATTGGGCTCGCGTTAAAGATTCCCAAGTGGTCAAAATACTCCCGACTCCACCACTACGGCGTGTCTCATAATCATATCGTTGAGTTGGCACGTGACACCCAATAATTTATATTTATACTCCCCGAGTCTCCAGCTACACACTTTGTCAGAGGATCACAAGCCAATGGAGCGTGCACAAGGAGTAATACACGCTAAGGACAATCTAATTGACCGTATAACCTATGAAACTGTCTGCCTGACACTCAAGCCGGCAGGAATCGGTAAACTAAATATCGTCATTCAAAAGGCAACCGAAGTCGCCTTGACGCTCGCACCCATGGCACCAACGAAGAAAATCCACAAGCTCGGCGTGCACAACACGTGGGAAGACCTCGCCGAGGCTCATAAAATCAACGAACCAGAGCGGCTCAGACTCATACTCATCGGCCATGCTGTTCTGTGCGTCCTACCGTAAAAGCAACATCACCGAAAGAGACAAGAAAACAAGAATCACACGGGCACTGCGTTGCACGTATCGCGCAAAGTATACAACCGACTTGCCACAAGGAACGCCGGAAAAGGAGCAGCCGCGTGCTCAGCAAGAAATGCGTGACACACCCGGATAAGAGGTGCACCGATGGGGGGCTGCCCGGTATACTAAATGAAATGCCTTTGCCATATGTGTGTCACAGATCACCAAGACAAAGAGCTCGCAGCCAAGTCGACGTGACGGCAGAGGAAACGGAAATCGCTCTGGCGATAACAACTTGCCCTGAAGTAGTAGCAGTAATCCGCACACACTCCCAAGCAGCACCTCGTAGCTATAAAAGAAGACGCGTATCAGAAAAGACACTCAAAATACTTCAGCATCTCATCGCAAGCGCCCCGCTCCCCGACCCTCGCATCAAGTGAGTTCCAGGACACCAGGACGTGGCAGGAAATGAGGCTGAACACGCCGCTACCCGCAAGTATACCAACTGGGATTTCCTTCCATCCAAGACCAGCCCGGCCACCAACGTTGATAACATCATCCTAAGCTATTCTAACCTTGTGTACCACCACCCACCAAGCAAAAGAACACACACTTCATCCCACAGGAACCTGAGCAAAGCGGGAGGAGTCGTCCTCCACCACCTATACGGAAAAAATTGGAAAACGATTAAGCTTCGCCTTCAAGAGTGGAACGCGACAGCGTTCCCGTCGACCCGCCAAGGGGTGTAAGACAATGCGCTACGGCGCAGCGATCACTTATGAGGCGCCCCGCATCGGACACGGTGAGCGTCGAGCAACGCAGTGTTCGGCGCGGCAACGAAATGTGCGCCTGAGCAAACGGAACGAACCAAAGAACTCGGTGTCTCGGAGGAGGAAACGATCTACGCCAGCAGAACGTCGTGATCGGCACGGGCAGAGAGATAGATAGATAGTAATCTAAAGAAGGGAACGGCGCTTGAGTCTGCAACCCGTGTGGGAGAACGGCGAAGCGTCGTCAGGGGAGAGGGAGTCGGGGCATGCGACGCGCCTGGCACCGGTCCGCGCACAGCCGTGGCGCGCCACCTGTCGGGGCAGCGCCGTACATTGAGAGGAGGGGGTCTTCGGTGTTTGCCGCAAGATGGCTCTGCGTGTGCGGTAAACACAGAAGAAATGTTGCGGAAACGTACTGCGCTACTCATGTAAATGCGACTTCTGTAAGTTACATGCTCGTAATTACCGATATACACCGCAGTATAACTTTCTACGGTACGTTTCTAAGGCAACACCGCATTCACTAGAAGCGTTTTTGTACTTCCTTCAAGCATCGAACGCGTGGCTGAGTGATAGCGTCTCCGTCTCACACTCCGGAGACCCTGGTTCGATTCCCACCCAGCCCATCTTCGAAGTTGCTTTTTATTTATAAAGTGCCTGCAGTGATTTATCGCTCACGGTCAACACCGCGGACACCGACGCCGACGACACCGGCTTTTCTGCGACACGAGCTCCTTAACGCTATCGCGTTAAAATACCCACACACGTATTTGCACAATTTCCTTCCCATAGAAGCACAAAAGCACCTCAAGCCAACGCACTTCTACACCACCGCTCAAACGTGGGAGACCAAGCTTTGCTTTGACTACCTGGACGACCAGCGCATTCTCGTCACCCAAGCCAAGGAGGCAGCCCAAGCCAGAGGGTTCATGCAATCCGCTGACCTAGGGTGAACTTGGTCCTGACTCAAATTACCGCTCCAAAAAGTAAAAAATTATCTCTATCTACCTCAAATGCAATCGAATCAACACTTATTCAAAATATGTGACATGCAGAGAGCAGACAATGTGAATTTCCAACTTTTATTTCTTTTTGCATCTTATGCTCAACTTGTTTCGAGGTTTCATCTTTTGCTGTTTTCTTATGCCAACATATCGGTTACTTCTGATGCAAGAAATCAACTTTTCTTTCAATTAAATTCAGCACCTGAAAAAACATGTTATTATTATTGTCACCCCCGTTCCTATTACCAGAGTACGGTGGCGTGGACATGAACAATAATAAATATGAACCCACTTTCACCAGGATATTGCTACAATGGACTTGCTATGCGGTTTTTCGGGATTGCTCTAAGGGCTGAAGCAATGCTGTCGACATGCCGTGGACACTGCCATGGGAACCCTTGTACCTCAAGTAAATGAACTTCCAGGAATAGCTCGAGCGCATAGGAGACGACTACGGAAGGGCTCCGGGGCCCGAACCCCCTCCGAAGTTTTTCAGGGGGAGGAGGCGCAAGCCCCCTCTCCGGGCGCTGGTGTAGCCTTCCCACTAAAGTGTCATTACCGGAGTTTTGTCACCCGCATCATTTGAGGTTTCTTTTGAGTTGCCTCTGCCTTTTCACTTAATATTCCATTGCGGCTAAAAAATTACTGCATCATTGTTGGCGAGGATGTGCACGGCTTTTAATTCATACTAACGCTTAATTTCTGCAAATCCTGGCAATAGGAGGAAAAGGGAATTAAAATCACTAGCGGCCGCTACCTCATTCGTATTTGCGCACTTCAGCCTTTTTTTATTTCCTCTGTAAACACTGTGCAGAGACAGAACATATTTAAATATTGCTACGATGCGCTGCTGTAGCGAACGATGATGAGAGGACTGACGAAGACTACGATGGCAGTGTAGAACACTTAACTTTATTAGATATATCGCGAAATCTAGAAATTCCAAAATATTTTTCAAACTGGATTGGTGGCTTTTTAAATGGAAGAACATTTTACTGCTGCTTAAGAGGCGTTTCCTCGAGTATATATTGTCACGCGCTAAGGCAAGAATAAGCAGCAGGATCAGCAGCCAGACACGAAAATGTCAGACACAAGGAGGACGGTTCACCAGCCGGCGCAAGATCCTTGACTTCGTCGTCTTCAATCACCGTTTTTGCTGGGCACGCAGCGCTGGCTCAAAACACCAGGTGGCATTATTCCCCCTCCCAACGGAGCATCGACTCGATGCTCAAACACAAAACGTACATGGAAACTACACAAATTAGGTAAGACAAAAAAAAATGCGGGGGGGGGGGGGGGGGGGGAACGCGCTAGCACACATACGGAAATGCACACGGAAAAGTGTGTTCTGCGGTTGGGAACAAAAAAACGCTTCACAGTTCGTTGGAGGAAGACGCAACGACAGCGGAAAAAAAAGGTTGTTTCACTAGTACACTTCACCGTGTAAAATACGGCTTGAGGCGGACCACATGTACAGTCTCTGCGCGTGGTAAACAGCGCTTGGACGATGGCAGGTCTCCATCTGGGATCACTTCATAGTTCACGGCGCTTACACGCCTTAGTACTGTGTATGGTCCGAAGTACTTGCTGAGGAGTTTCTCGCTGAGGCCTCGCCGTCTAATGGGTGTCCAAACCCAAACTTGGTCACCAGGCTCATAGGTCACTTGTCTATGGTGGAGATTGTACCTTATTGCATCGGTACACTGCTGCTGTCTTATGTGCACGCGGGCCAGTTGACGCGCTTCCTCGGCGCGCTGAATGTACTCCTCGACGTCAGGAGCTAACTGGGCGAGCTGGTCGGTATCTTCATATGGCATCATGGCGTCTAGCATAGTTTGGACATCTCGACCATAAACGAGGCGGAATGGCGGGAAGCGTGTAGTTTCCTGCGTGGCAGTGTTGTACGCAAACGTTACGTACGGTAGGATTTCGTCCCACGTCTTGTGCTGCACATCCACGTACATAGCGAGCATGTCGGCCAGTGTTTTGTTGAGTCTTTCTGTCAAGCCATTAGTCTGAGGGTGGTATGCAGTGGCCTTTCGATGACTCGTGTAGCTCAGCTTGAAGATGTCATCCAGAAGCTTCGCCGTAAATGCCGTCCCTCGGTCAGTGATGATAAATGACGGTGCGCCGTGCCGAAGCACAATGTGATGCATAAAAAACTGGGCAACTTCCGATGCTGTCCCGCGTGGTAGTGCCTTCGTCTCAGCGTAACGCGTCAAGTAGTCAGTTGCGACAATGATCCACTTATTGCCGGAGGAAGACAAGGGAAATGGTCCAAGAAGGTCCATTCCAACTTGATCAAACGGCGTACGCGGAGGGTCGATGGGTTGTAGAAGGCCTGCAGGCTTGCAGGGTGGTGACTTGCGGCGCTGGCATTCACGGCATCCTTTCACGTAGCGTTTGACGCAAGCAGTCAGTCTAGGCCAGTAGTACAGTTGCCGTACCCTGTCCAGAGTCCTTGAGTAGCCCAAGTGGCCAGACGTCGGCTCGTCGTGGCAGGCTAATAGGATGTCGTCGCGAAGGGCTTGAGGTACTACTAGCAGATGTGGTTTGTCGCCGGCACCTGTGTTTCTTTTGTATAAGATGCCCCCTCGTAGGCAAAATGACGACAACCGTCGCGAAAGTGGGCGAGGAATGGACGCGATGCCGCCTTCTAAGTGATCGATGACGGGTCTTGACTCAGCGTCCGATCGCTGTTTAGCGAGCAGATCCGGCCCGCTGAGGGCTCCCAGAAAGGCGCTGTCGTCTTCCTCGTCAGGATTCGGAGATTTAATAGGTGCCCGTGATAACGTGTCAGCATCTTCATGTTGCCGGCCTGACTTGTACACGATGGTGATGTTGAATTCCTGGAGTCGCAGACTCCAACGTGCCAATCGTCCAGAAGGGTCTCGGAGGTTGGTCAACCAGCACAAAGCGTGATGGTCGGTCACAACTTTAAATGGCCGCCCGTAGAGATACGGCCTAAACTTTGCGGTAGCCCAAATAACCGCGAGGCACTCCTTCTCTGTGGTGGAATTATTGGACTCTGCGCGTGACAGAGTGCGGCTCGCGTAGGCTATGACTCGTTCAGTGCCGTCTTGTCGTTGCACCAGGATAGCTCCGAGACCGATATTGCTGGCGTCAGTGCGTACTTCTGTGTCGGCATCCTCATCAAAATGACCGAGCACGGGAGGAGAAGACAAGCGACGTTGTAGCTCCGCAAAGGCGGTCTGTTGTGCATCAGTCCAGAGGAATGGCGTGTCGTCACGCGTAAGGCGAAATAGCGGATCGGCAATCTTCGAAAAATTTTCAATGAAGCGGCGATAATATGCACACATGCCCAAAAATCGTCTCACACTTTTCTTATCGGTTGGAGCGGGAAAAGCTGCTACGGCAGCAGTCTTTTCAGGATCAGGCCGAACACCCGCCGCGCTTACGACGTGACCAAGGAACTTCAGTTCCTCGTAGCCGAAATGGCATTTCTCTGGCTTGAGTGTAAGGTCAGCCGATCGAATAGCTTCCAGTACATTCCGAAGGCGTCGAAGGTGCTCGTCAAAAGTTTCCGAAAAGACAACGACATCATCGAGATAGACGAGGCAGCTTTTCCATTTGAGGTCAGCGAGAACGGTATCCATCATTCGCTGAAATGTGGCTGGAGCGGAACAGAGCCCGAAAGGGAGTACTCTAAATTCGTAAAGGCCGTCCGGAGTTACGAAAGCAGTTTTCTCGCGGTCACGCTCATCGACTTCAATTTGCCAGTAGCCGCTTTTCAGATCGATAGAGGAGAAATACTTCGCGTGCCTCAGCCTGTCCAGAGAATCGTCGACACGAGGCAACGGGTACACGTCTTTCTTTGTGACGTTGTTTAGCTTACGGTAGTCTACACAAAATCAAAGCGTGCCATCTTTCTTTTTAACAAGAACGACTGGCGATGACCAGGGACTGCATGAAGGCTGGATTACGCCGTCTTGAAGCATTTCCTTCACCTGCGTTTGAATAGCATGTCGTTCCGTCGGGGAAACACGATAAGGCTGTTGCCGTATGGGGGGCACGTCGTCATAGGTGATGATACGGTGTTTCGTAATCGATGTTTGACGTACCTTCGACGACCGTGCAAAGCAAGAGTGGAACTCAAGCAACAGCTCGCGCAGGGGTTGTCTGTTCTCTTCAGGAAGCGTTGGACTAATGTCGACGTTGCGTAGAGGTGCGTCAGCAGTGCCGATTGCCTCGGAAACAAAACACTCAGTGACATCGGCGATCGGGTCGGCGTAGGCGATGACAGTACCGGGGAAAACGTGCCGGTGTTCGTAGCTGAAGTTGGTGACAAGAACCTCACAGTGGCCATCGTGGAGATCGACAAGGCTTCTTGCTACGCAAACACCATGAGAAAGCAGGAGAGACCGATTGCTTTCTACGACTGCTTCACCGTGTATGAGCTTGTCACATGCCACTTGAACCACGACACTTGCACGCGGTGGTAACGTGACAGCGTCATCGATAACACGAAGAGATGCTCGAGGGTGGATGGTGTTGGTCGTCGCTGTGGCGCTTTTCGTCGAGAAAGTGACGAGGCGTTGTCGAATGTTGATTATAGCGCCGTGCTCCCTGAGAAAGTCCATGCCGATGATTAGGTCTCGAGAACACTGAGGGAGAACGCTCAAACTGGCAACAAACGTAGAGCCGCGAATCTGTATTCGTGCCGTGCACATGCCGAGTGGTGTGACGATGTGCCCGCCAGCTGTACGAACTGGCGTTTTATTCCAAGGCGTGGTCACTTTCTTCAGAAGGGTGGCCAGTTTTTCGCTGATTATAGAATAATCCGCTCCAGTGTCCACTAAAGCACTCAATTCACGACCGTCAAGCAGTACAGGAATGTCCAAGGAAATTCTTTTTCTGTAATCAGCAGGTACTGTCGTCGTCGATGTATCGTCGGTCCGCGTACGCGTCAGTGGGGGTCCTTGAGCACGACCAGACTGAGCGGCCTCACCCCCAAAGGTCGCTGTGGTTAGTTTTGCCGTCGTGGGCTGGGCGACCGACCCTGCACCACGCTTGCATACGTACGGCGAGTCGGAGAAAACCGCCGCGGCGAAGGGGAGCGTGACTGGTGTCGAGCTGATGGAGATCCGCGCTGCTGGGCAACGTATTCTTCGATTTCAGGAGGACGCTGGCCGAACCTAGGTCGCGGCGAGTTCGCTGAGAATCCACGAAGTCCGAGCTCTCGATAGGAGCACTGTCGGTAGACATGCCCAGCTTCGCCACAGTGAAAGCAAAGGGGACGGCGATCAGGTGCCCGCCACACGTCTGATTTCCTCGGGGCCTGTCGGTGGTCCTGGTAATACGAGGCAGCTTGGACGGCCTCGAGCATGGCCGGGCGCGCGGCGCGAAGCGGGGAGGGAGGTGGGGCAGGTTGCCTCAAAGCTTGCGAATATGACATATGTGGGCTGTCATGTCTTAGCGGTCGAGCTTCTGTATTGAAGGCTGGTTCTTTAAGCGCATGCTGAACTTCGTCACGGAGAACGCTGGACAAGGAGCTGAGCGTCGGCTGTGAAGGTACCGACAGTTTCTGGAGTTCTTCGCGGATCACGGAACGAATGAGCTCTCGAAAGAAATCGACGTGACCCCCGAGAGCTCCGAAGAAGTCCGTAGGTGAGGCAGTGTTCACTTGACGGTCGTATGATGGTGTCCGCTGGCGAAGAGTCTGCTCCATGGTGATGGCCTCGGAAAGAAACTCTGACACAGTCTTGGGAGGACTGCGCACGAGACCGCCGAACAGCTGCTCTTTCACTCCGCGCATCAGGTACCGCACCTTCTTTTCTTCCGACATGCTGGGGTCGGCTCGTCGAAAGAGACGCGTCATGTCCTCGACGTCCATTGCGACACTCTCATTCGGCATTTGGATACGGGACTGGAGATCACGCTCAGCTCGCTCTCGGCGATCAGGGCTCGCATATGTCTCAAGAATCCGCCTTTTGAATTCTGCCCATGAACTTAAGGCATCTGCACGGTTCTCGTACCATACACGTGCGCCATCGTTAAGGCTGAAATAGACATTTTTTCAGCTTGTCTGCGTCATCCCACTTGTTGAACGCGGCAACACGTTCATAGTGCAACAGCCAATCTTCAATGTCCTCATGTATGGCGCCGTGGAAGGGATTCGGCGTTCGCGGATTGAGTAGCATACAATGAATCGGCGTTGTGCCTTCCATACCGGTTGGGGTGGTCGGAGCTGCCATTTTCTCTGGGAGGAGTCCAAACTCAGGGGCTTGTACACGGATCCTTCTGCTGGCGCGGTGTACAGGCGTAACCACCGGTACGGGGCTGGAGCTCCTGCTGCCCGGAGGGGTTTGGTGCATAGATTAGATTACCCCGCACCTTCACCAGTTTGTCACGCGCTAAGGCAAGAATAAGCAGCAGGATCAGCAGCCAGACACGAAAATGTCAGACACAAGGAGGACGGTTCACCAGCCGGCGCAAGATCCTTGACTTCGTCGTCTTCAATCACCGTTTTTGCTGGGCACGCAGCGCTGGCTCAAAACACCAGGTGGCAATATAATCGATCACGAGGTGTTCCTCAAGGAGCTGTCACTTCACCATTACTATTTATTATTCTGATGTGTTCCATTTCTCTTCTTCAAGATGTACAAAGATACGTATACGCGGATGATATTGCTTTCTTCGCATCAGATAGTGACATTCACTCTCTATATTATCGACTACAGAACAACCTCTGCACCATAGAAACCTGGTTAAACAAAATTTGCCTTTCACTTAACGTTAGAAAATGCTCGATATTGGTTTTCCCCCTTAGCAATCCCGTTAACATATCGATATCCTATCGCCTCGAGACTATACCTCAAGTGGAGTCGGTGACATATTTAGGTGTAGTATATAACGGCTCCCTCAGCTGGCTCGGCCATATTGACCATACAGTTAAAAAAGGAGTGCGAGCAGTTGGTATGCTACGTAAGCTGTGCAACAGTCGGTCCGGAATGCGGAGAGATCCACTTTTAATGATATACAAAATGTATGTGCGGCCCATTTTAGAATTTGGATGTGTTTTATTTTCTGGTGCTCCAGCCTATAAATTACGTTCCCTTGTTCTACCTGAGCGGGAAGCCCTACGACTGTGTTGCGGATTACCGAAATGTGTTGCCAATAACATACTACACCAAGAAGCCAGGTTGCCCTCAATATTGTGTAGATTTCGTTTACTGACGGTGCAAACAGTCTTAAAATTGTATGAATCCCCTATTATAAGATTGGAATACATATTCATTTCTCAGCCTGCGCTATTCTTCGGAGTACACTGGCATCCTTACACCAAGGGTGGTATTCGTACAAACATTGATCAATCCCTTAAATGTGCGTCTCTGGGAGGTACCGACTATTTGTGATGTGCGAGAGAACCTACAAATTATATTTGATCTACCCACCCAAATAATGCAAAACTTCTATCTTATAATATATAAACGCACTATTACAGGACCATTTATTGAGTTTATCTATAAGTACGGTCATTGCGACATACGCCTCACAGGGTGAAGAAAAATCTGGAATTGACATTTTCTCGCCCGCTCTAGACTGGTGATTTGCAATCAGGATTCTGGACTTCTTTTCCGTATTTTTGGATGAATTTATAGCTGTAGTTCTAGCCTTTCGCAAACTAAATTCGCCAACATCGGCGGTAGTAATAATAACGGATTCTTCATCCTCATGCTCCTCGCTCACAGCAAATGGTCTCACTAACCTTTTACGTACATTTCATTTTCTAGTGCCCGTCTAGTCGTTTTCGACGTCGCCGTGAGGTCCCTTATGGAGTCCAAGTGCGATTAGATCGCGGCCGCCCGCCGTATGCTTGCGATAGACGCACGGGAGAGAGCGCGAGGGTGAGGGGAAGTTGGTGCCTTGATGCGCGGCGTCTTCATGAGTGCGCGGGGGGGGGGGAGGGGGAAGAGGTTGCACGCCGTCTTCTTGCGAGCGCCAAGGAGCAGAGCGGAGAGATGAGCGCGCAAGGGGGCTGATTAATTCGCGTCTCCTACTCCGTACGCGTTTTCACATGGCGAGGCTGAAAGCGGCCGCACGCGCCCTATGTTGAAATTAATATGCGGTGGAAAGCAAAACGCTAGCCGACACGAAATCGCTGATGGCTTCGGGTGTGCTGTGTTCTCGAGAGCCGGGCTTGCGCTGAAGTGACATGCAGTGCGAAGGTGGATTCGGTCACTGCTGCTGCTGCTGACTTCCTTCACCACACCACAGTTGTGACAGTGAACACATCCCCGCGGTCACCTACGGGGATGTGTTCGTGTTTCACCGTACGCTCTCGACAGCATGCTTGTAAACTTAATTCTAACAGTAGTGAGCGAATGTTCACTGCAATATATACGGCGGATAAAACTACGAAACTTGCTTCACCTAGGTGAATCATACCTTGCTATCACAATGTTTCGCCTTTCAGGCAAAGCTGCGACTTTTTGTTGTGACCAGGCGTCCCTCGTTAGTGTGACACACAAGTGATAAACACGAGAAGCTGTACTAGGATTAAATGCACGAACCTCCTGCCGTTATACACCGAATGTGAGGGAAAACACGCGCGGGTTGCCCAGAAGCATAGTGGCTCGATATGCACCGTCTTTCCTCCTCCACGGGGGAGGGGGGGCGGCAGCTACGCGAAAGCAAATCTTCGTCGCACAGGCACGCCCTCGACGGGATGCGAAATATCCACTCTAACAGTGCACACCAGCAACGGTACTGATTTTAGATTTCATGGTGGGGGCCGTACCCGGCTGCAGTGCAATATCAGGACAACCCGTGGCGCTGGAGGGGCAAGCCCCGTCCTAGCGCCGCCTTACAAAAATAGGATTATTATTGTAATACCCATAATAGGGCCGTATCAGATATTAAGCTGATAAGAACAGATACTACACACAGAAAATTTTATTGACATGTGACTGTCATGTCAAGTATCTATGTACATCGTTCTAGTGTACATCACAATGAAAAACACAGCATAAAACAAAACAGACCCAAATTCACATGATGGTATATACAATGAATACATGAGCATGATATATACAGGAGTTGCTTCTCCGTGGAGGGTTTATTGACAGTCTTTTGCGACCAATTGCTATATTCGCCTTGGTTGAGCAGAGGTTCATATACAATACACAATTTGAGTCACGGAATTGTCAATACGCAAGTAGTCTAATAATAACATAAGTCCCCCTTGGGGATTGTTACATAGGTACAGGCAATTCAAGTATTCTATCTTCAATTTCCCCAAACCAGACCGAACTCTTTTCCTGTTGAGTGCGTATTCTACTCCCCCCCCCCCCTGTATTGTAGTCATCTACATTGTGTTAGTGTGGCTGAAAATTTCTCTCCTAGCTAGGAGGGGACAGGGAGTCGTGATTTTAGAAGTGGCTCATGGGCGCTACGATCTCGTCATTTTTAACTTTCCAAATCCGAGTGTGCCACTTTCTAAGGAAATGATCCACTCCGTTTCTCGAGAGTTCCTTGGATAAGATATTCTTCATCCAAATCCGGGTGTACTTTAGTACCGGGTATACTGCTTTTTGTGGTCGTCTCCTCAGTTCAGCCAGTCCTCGTCTTTTCCATATGCAAAACATGAAGATAAGTGACAATAACTTCTCGAAGCTGGATTTCTTGGTCCCCGGTTGGAGCAGTCTACATTTGAATGTATTGCTTGCCACTCTCCATACCGCTCTGGCCGGCCCGCACTCCGTGAGGGCATGTTTTTGGGATTCTGGTTTGGCGCAGTTGGGACATTGGTCTGTCTCAGTTATCCTGAGATGTTTCAGTCGTGCTTTAGTAGGCAGTACGCCCCATCTTCGTTGCCATTCAAAGTCCCGTATTTCCCCCGGTAGGTCTGTTTTCGCCCACCATTTCCATTTTGCCGGTGTGCTTTTTATCACTTCGCCTAGTTCAAGCTCTGTTAATGCCATTGCGGCATTGACTTCGGCTGGTTTGACTTCTGTTATTGGAGTGTCTGGGCACAGTTCTTCAATCGCCTTGTAGGTGTGGATTGCATCTTTATAAAAGTCCAGTGGCCTTTCTGCGCGCGGACCATACCATTTAACTGGCGCCACAAAGCGGCCTAGTGTGCTGAGCCAATAGTGAATGGCCGTGATACCCACATATTGGTCGTTGTTTATCAGCGTTCCTAGTGTTTTGGCCGCTAGAATTCTGGCTGTCTGGGCTACATTTGGTATGGCTAGCCCCCCCCCCCCCCCCCTTGATTTAGGTAGCCGCATAATTCGTCGGGGAAGGGGTGCGGTCTTCTTTTGCCACAGGTATACACTTATGAGCGATTCCAGTTTTTTTTTGCCACTAGTCTGGGCATTCGGGCAACTCTTGCCTCATAGAAAGCAGGTGCGCACAGCTTGGATTTGATTATCTCTGCTTTCTCTACTAGACTGAGTTCCGGGGGTGTTATCTCATCCGTCCCTTTCTGTGCTTTGCTGAGGGGTTCTATCCAGCTTTTCGCCGCTACGTCTCCCGCTTCAAACCAGATTCCGAGTACTTTTACAGCTTCTAAGAATTTTATGTCGGGTAGTTCTTGTTCGTTGAAGGAACCGAATCTGAGTGCCTTACTTTTCTTCTCATTTATTTTTGCGCCGGAGAGGCTGGCGTATTCATTAAAAATGTGTGGCACCGTTCTGTAACTGTCTTCGTCTCTGATGAAAAGGGATATATCATCTGCAAACGCAGAGATTTTCACTTCGAGGTTCCCCGGTAATGGGAAGCCCCTAATCCTTGTTTCTTCGTTTATTTTCCACACAACAAGGGGTCTAACGCTAACACAAACAAGCCGGGCGATAAGGCACAGCCTTGGCGCACACCCTTGTTGATACTAAAGTGTCTGGATACCTTGTTGTTAATTAAGAGTTCACTTTGGGAATCACGGTAAAGAGTTCTTATAATGTCTATGAATTCTTGTGGGAAGCCGAAAGCCTTCATTACACTGAACATATATTCCTGTCGCATGTTGTCGAACGCTTTCTCTTGATCGATAGTTACGAATGCGCCTTTGTACCGTTTCGCTTTGGCATAGGCAAAAACATCGCGGGTAAGCGTCAAGGCCGCGAAAATGGACCTGCCCGGGATCGCTGCCGCCTGAAATTCCGATATGATTGTGGGTGTGATGCTGCTTAGTCTGCTTGTTAGTATTGACGTAGCTATCTTATAATCTGAGTTGAGCAACGTCACTGGGCGCCAGGCGTTAACATCGAGTGGGTCAGCATAGGTCTTAGGAAGGAGGACGATTCTGCCTTGTGTGAAGGATGCGGGTTTTATATGGTTCTTGATTACGTCGTTCAATGTTTTTACTAGTCGTTCGCCTATTTCCGGAAAGAACTCGTGATAAAAACCGATAAGGATTCCGTCCGGCCCTGGGGCCGATTCTTTGTTCATTTTGTTGATTTCGCGCAAGGCTTCTTTTGTGATTGGTGCGTACAGGTGACATTTGTCTTCGTCTTTTATCTGTGGGAGTTGAGGCAACCACGTGGGCGTGGTAGGTACGGGTTGGCCGTTTTTTTCTTGCAGGATTTCTTGGAAATGATCTACAAAGATCTTTTCTATTGCTGTCTGTTCTGTTATTATGTCTCCATTTTTGGATCGTATTCGCCTGATGTTGGTCTTAACCATCGTTTGGTTGGCTTCATGCTTAATGTTTCCATCATTTATTGACTGTTGTCCTTGGAATCCCATCGGTTGGCTCGATCCATGTTTTATTTCTTTGATGTGCTCACGGTATCTGTCGCGAAGGTCCATTAGATATTCTTGCACACAAAAAGTTAGATCGCCCCCTCTTTCTATTATGCGGATCCTTCTAGAAATTTCATTTAGTTTTGCAGTGAGTTTCTGTTTTCTTTCTTTTCCTGCTTCCATTAGTATTCCCTTCCACTGATTTTTCGAAGCGTCCCACTCTATGTCTTCTGGAGTAACTTCCATGCATCTGGCGAGGTTCTGCTTAATAGTCTGGCATGCTTCTTGGTCCCGTATGAGATTCACGTCCATTTTCCACCTGTTCGGTAAAAGCTCTGGTCCGCTCTGTCCTTTTATCTTGAAACTAAGGGGTCTATGGTCACTGAAAGATTTGAGTCCTTCCGGGCCATTAATGATTTGGATTTCCACAACCTCGGGGATCAACTCCGCAGAGAAATATGCTCTGTCGAGACGTGATTGTGTAGTCCCACAGGAACGTGTACTACCAAACAAATGGCCATGCGCCACTATCCAGGCGTCTGACATGTTGTGGCAGGTTAGTAATTTACGTAGCTCCCTTGCGTGATGGTTGGGTTTCCCCTGTCCTGGTCCCCTGATGTAACGAAAGGCGTCTAGGACGCAGTTGAAATCTCCCACCACCGCGAAAGGTGCCTTGGTGGGTATGTAATCCCAGAGGTCTTTAAAAAAGTCGTTCGTCAGATTCCTAGAAACCGGTGCATACACATTGATTATTCTGATTTTCTGATTACCTATGTACATATCCAGGCATATGATGCGGCCCTTCGTGTCATAGGTACAAAAGGTCCTGTTACGGAAGCGACCAGACACGAAAACTATTCCTGTTGCGCACGATTTGGAGCATTTAAGTGAGAAAAAGGCGTCAACTCCGTTTTGTCGACGAAAAGATGCCACATCTTGTGGAGTGCGTATATTGGTTTCCTGTAAAAATAGGATATGTATGCCCTTTTCTCGGGCGAAAGAAATTAGTTGTCTTTGTTTTTCGAGGTTACGAAGTCCTCTAACATTGAACGTTGCGCAATGAAGACATTCCATTGACAAAATCAAAGGAAAAAGAAAACCAGTCCTGCAAAAAGTGGGAGGTACCGAAGGGCGGTGGAATTTTGTGTCTGATTTGGTTTTGGTCTGGTGTTTCTTACTGCTCCTTGCCACACCCGTATTTTTGCTTTTTTTCGCTTGCTCCGTTTCGCCTTCCGATTACTGTTGCGGTTGGTGCCGCCAGTCTTATCTGCTGATAATGATGGCATGAGCGGCTTCGTCCCATTCACATCGCCGTGCCGTGCTTTACGTGGTTGCCTCTGTTGTTGTGTGTGAAGAGCGGCTTACAGGACCGCGCCCTCTTCACCCTTCCCACCCTGTGCAGATACTTCCATATCGCTATCCGAGGAATCTGCTTTCTCAATTGCGGGTGATATTTTCCTGGGTTTTTTGTATGTCGACGTTTTAGCATCGCCCTCACTACTTGACAACTCCCCTTTCTTCCGCCTTTGCGTGTTCGGGCTCTCGCTTTGTTTTCCATGACCTTGTTCTTGACTCTGTTTTTTCGCGATGATCTAGAACGTTGTCTCGGTTCTTTCGTTAAAGGATTATTGGTGGGCGTTGTTCTCGCTTCTTGTCTACTCTGGTGGTTCGAAGGTTCTTTGTTCGCCGACGTTTGTATTCCTGCTGTCGACGTAGCTTGTGGGCAGGGGGGCGGAGGCATGTCTAGATGTTCTATCTCTGGTACGCGGTAGCGTCCGCTGCTCACGATTGGTTGTTCCTCCAAGTTCTTTTTCTTTTGCGAATGTAGTCCGGAAGGTTGTTTTACGTGCGATTGTTTTAAGTTCTGCGTTTTGAGATTGGGTTCTGGCGTTTGGGGAACCGGCTTTGACGCGGGGCTTTCGGTTGTTTTGTTTTTGTCCTGAGCTGCGTCGTGTCATTATCAGTGATTGTCGCACTATCGCTCGTCTCCCCTGAGGAGCTGGTTGGAGTTGGCTCCTCGGTTGTTTTTTCTTCTGTCGATTCGACTGGGCTGGATGACACGCTCATTTCCGTACTTGTCATTCCCGGTGTTTCCTGGCCACTGGTTGCGCTTTGCGCGTCGCCATTCCAATAGTCCCGACGGGGGGTTGGAGCCTTTGTTTCGCGAGGCTGTAGCACCTGTAATCCTGAAGCCTTCGGCAGAGCTGGGAAATCTTTATCTGATGGAGTGCCGCGTGCTGACGCTACGTCCGCCTTTGGGAGGGCCCACGCCGCCCCCGCGTACGATTTCGCGTAGGCTCGGCTGCGAAAGCATGCTCGCGTGCCATGGTGTCCTCCGCATTTTCTACATTGCTCTCCGCATTCCGTGTCGTTGTGCCCGAAGGCGCCACATCTCTTACAGAACGGGGCTGTACATGCGTTAGCCATGTGGGACCCGTCCCGAGAGCACGCGCACACGCGGCGCATGCCCCGATATTCGCACATGACACGGAAACCCTGAACTGTCAAAAAGTTCGCAATGGGCTTGGTCATTTCTATCCTCACGACTCGCACACCGTTCAGTTTGTTAGACCGGTTGTTGGCCTTCGCGAAGGAAATACTTTTGACTTTGCCATACTGCTGTAATGCAAAGGACAAAGATTCCGCCGACAAGTACACGGGGTATCGATAAACATTGACAAAAGTCACTGGTGGTCCGACAGCGTCAACCGGCACTTTAACGTTGTTAACAAAGAACCCTTCCGCTACCATTAATGTAGTCGCTTTTGTGGCATTGCGGGTACAAACGAGAAACTTCGCCCCACCCATATGCTGAAGAGCCAAAACGCTGTCTTCCCCAGCTGTACTTTCCACCGCGTCAATTAGGTCATCAATGGAAATGTCTCCGTCAGGAGCATCAAACAAAAAACAATTTTCCCTCAATGGGGTCTCACAGCTGGTCTCAATGCTGGGGGGCGTTGCCATGCTGCTGCTGGCGTGGCTCCTCCGAAACTCGTGACGGAACTAGGTTCCACTTGTGTCGTACAGCTGGCGCTGGGCGCCGCTGTACCCTGGTAGTCGGCGACCTCAGCAGGTGGCGCTGGCTCCGCTATGGGCATAAAGCCCCTCAATTTTCCAAAAGTAGCGCCATTCTTAGATCTTTCCGCCACCCCGCTCACCCAGGCGCTTCCTCCTCCACTCCTCCTGTCGCCCCAGCCTCCTCCGCCCCCCATTGGCCAATCTGTGTCACATGAAAGCAGGCCCCGCGCTTTTGTATATTTTTTTCTTTCCGGCGCAGAGCAGGCGCCGCGCTTTTGTATATCTTTTCTTTCCAGCGCGCTGCGACCCCCACTTTTGGGCCTGCGCGACGGAAGTACGGCAGGCGGTTTGAAGGAGCGCGGTAGTTTTATACAATGGGTTAGGGCCGAGTGCTTAATTGTGATGCCGTGCTGCTGCGCCTACGGTTGCCACAACAGACCCAGTGACGGCAAAAAGCTTTTTGCTTTACCATCCGCCGGGCGCAACGCAAAACGAAAAAAAGTGTGGATTCACAAGATCGGGCGGGCTGACTTCGAGCAAGTGGCAAAGAACGCGCGGCTTTGTGAAGTAAGTGCCACGGCTCCTCCAACCTCTTCTTTTGACGCCCGTGTCAAAACGGGCCCGTGTCCAGTGCATTGGGGGCGCGTTAAAGAACCCCAGCTGGAAAAAATTTTATCCGGAGCCCCCATTATGGCGTGCCTTATGAGATCGGGGTGTTGGGATGTAAAACCCAAGAATCAACTTTGTTTTCTGTCTTGTGTGCCTTGACTGTTCCAGTTAACGCAACACTCCTTCCTTGTGAAAACTTACAACGCAAAAGAATACAGACGCACGTAGTATACAGAGATAAAATTAGCAATTCAACAAAAGTGTTGCTGGTGCCAATGAGGGGAGGGGGATAATTATTTTCTGAACCTCTTTCCAGTTGCCCCATCAAGTTCCTTCTTTTTTTTCTATCAAATTCTAACCATTTGCACTGTAATAAATAAATAACGATTTCATATGCTGGTACGTTGTTCAAATTATCTATACCGCCTATGTGTGAAAACGTTGCTCATGGCCACCACAACCTGTGCATGAGCTACGTACATCTGTAAAAGGCGCGGAACAGAAACGGCCCTGCTGCCAGGCATTGCTGACCGCAGACAGTCGGAATCTCTCACGCGCCGGCCGAACAAAAGCATTCTGCAGGCACGTAAATTAACCTACGAAACCACGTGCACATACTTTCACGCTGTGAAAACCTGAAACTCTGGTAATTACTCGCGTGTCTGAGCACACCGCGTGCTTGTGTCGTGTTTCAGCAACACGAACTTTCAACGTGCGCGCGCTTTACGCCTTAAATACGCCTTGAATAATGGTGCTTTTCTCTATTTCTTCCGCAAATCCGACACGACATTCTTAAGGCCAGTTACCGACTGACAAAGCAAGATCTAGATTGAAAAAACTGCTCCGCAGGACTCGAACGAACTTTTCCGCGGATTTCCTCCCGTAGCGTGCTAGCCGTCGTCTGCTACGGCAGGCCCACCGCCGGCGGCGCCACCGTCGAGGCCGCGCCGAGCGGAGGAGGAGGGAAGTGAATGGAGCTACTTTGGGAGATTGAGGGGCTTTATATGGGCAGGGGGTTGGCCGGCGGCTCGACAGGGGGCGCTTGCAGAGGCGCTGGCTCCCGTGATCATAGGCCGCTCGGCAGGCGCTGGGGAGGCCCACCGGGTTGCTCCGCTGCTCGGGCAGGCAGGTGGGCAAGCAGGCGGGGTGCTCATGGTCGATAGGCGCTCGTAGACTCCTGGAGGTCCGCCGTAGTCCCGACGGGACCTCCGGGGTGACTGTGACGACGCTTGACGAAGTCTTCTCGGCCTGGGGCAGCGATCTTATCCAAAAGGCCGAGAAGCGACACTATGGGTTACGTCTCCATGTAACCCGCTTGAAACAAACCTACAATATGGAGCGAGCGAAGCGCGAGAGAGAACTGCATTTCTCAAATAACTGGCCAAATCTGACCATAAAAAATACGGTTCTCTATATGCATAACTGGTACGCAATATAACTTTTATTTTAAATCGCAATAGGTTTTACTTACAACGTTTCCAATTTGAAACAACAATCTACGTACCATGCCTGACTGCCCGTTAGGTTTGTGGCGCCATCCTGTGGCTAAAATGATAACTTACGTATCTCGCTATGGTCGCGTGGCTTTGTTTCTATAGCGGGGAATCCCGGAATTTCGTAGGCCAGCGGCAACTACGGCGCCATGGGTCCACGGCCTGTAGTGCAGGTATGGCGTATTGGAATAGGCCAGTGTATCGTGCGTGCAACAGAACAATGGGAGAACCGAGGACGCTTATGCGATGACGCCATCAGTACGGCGCTGCGATCTACCAGCGTGCCTAGAGCGGGAAATTATACATGCTGTGCTGAACCCCGCTTTATAAATTAAAACGGTCTGAAATCAATTGAAGTTAATATAACTCGCAAAAAATAAATACTGCAAACTGTTAGGATACTTCGATAACGCCGACTAAGCTTGCACGTTTCCAACCACAGATCGTGCAGTGTTCCTGCTCGTATGCTCAGAGTTTCAGTTGCAGAAGACAAACACTTGTCTACTCGTTCCGTTCGGTAAGCACGCACATGATTTTAGTATTTCGAAACACACGGCGATAAGAAGCCCGGAAGGACACCTGCACTGTGCCTGGTGGGTTGCACGGGATTCCTTTCAAGTTGCATCAGCCATAAAGGCGATCGCCAGGTTTCACTGAAGAAAAGAAACACAAACGCACGCACACACGCACGCACACTCACACGCACACATACACGGACACACGCATGACCACCACGACAGCCATAACTGCTGATCCCGGAGGCCCTGTGCTGCACCATTATTTTTCCTCTTGCCAGCAATGACTCCAGGCTGCAGTGGCAGATGGCGATGCAGTAGACCGGCGTGCTCCAGCACGCCCGGCGGCTCATTTACATCCGCACAGTTCGCACGCGTAATTCATTTTTCCAGGGCAGCAGGGCCCTCTACTGTGGTGCCGCCGCTCGGGGGAACGCGAACCACGGCGGCCCTGCGCTTCTGGGCGCTTTTGCTCCCTAAGAATGCCATTTGCCTAGGTACAAACGCAGGAAACGCCCCTAGATCCATTCATCCCTAGACAACGCTGTCTGCACAACTTGAAACGTACGCTGCACTGAAGTTGCGACCTGCTGCATTCGCTGCTCTGCCGTGCTCTGCGGTGATAAATCGTGTTTTCTCTGTCACTGTGAGTGCATATGAAAATTGTATAATCGCAAGGTGGTGAGTGAAACGTTTCAAATAACGACGCGCTACCAGTATTTATGCATGATTTTAGGGCCCCCCGCAGGGGTGTCTGCGTCAGCAGGCGTTTGGTGCGTTGCGACACCATGGACCCGGGCACATGAGGGCTGGACCCTCCCGCGCGTAGCCGTGCGTGGCTTAGCCGTGTCCCGGGAAAAGTGGATCCTGGGGGTTGAGCCAATGCCGGGTGTTTGGACCTTTACGGCCCCTCGGCGGCGGCAACACACCTCTTTGGCCTCTGCTTCACGTAGACGGCACCCCCGGACTGACCCACCCGGGGGAAATCGGTAGTCGCCTTTTCCTGTCTCTCTCTTCTCAAACCTTCGTCTTTATCTCTCACTTTACATCTTTCCTGTCTTCTTCTCTATCTACTTCCTTCTTCTTGGCGGCAAGGGTTAACCCTGTGTGGCTATCCAATCTTGGGTACACCATATTAGGTTATAGTGATGGCGTACGACTGGCGTCGTGGAGACTTGTATGCAAGCTCTGCCGCGTCCCCTCGTTGGGCTCCGTGGTGGGCGGTCGGCGCTGTTGCCGAATGTACACATATTTTCATGGAAACTTCCTTCCCCTCCCTTGTTGATCGCCCTCAGAAACGAGGGCGCACCGAAGATGCCTTCAAGTTTTTTGGACACCAAATCCAGAATTTTCCGCGGTTCCACGTTATCCACTCTGAAAAGCCAAAGAAAGCAGTTCGAAATATTTCACCATTCCTTGTCTCAAAGTCCTTGACTGATGTTTTTGGTCCAGGTTACAAGGTGTCGAGAATGGGAAGCGGTGACCTCCTCTTGGAGCTCCGCGATCTGAAACAATATGAGAATATACAGAAACTAGTGTCATTTGGGGAGACCCCCATAACAGTAACCCCACACCGTACAATGAACACCACCCGTGGTGTTGTGTCAGATGATGATTTGATTGACCTAACTGAGGCGGAGCTCCTGGAGGGCTTCAGCGAACAAAATGTGATCAACGTCAGAAGAATTAAGATGAGGCGGGATGGTAAAGAGATTCAGACGAAGCACTTAATAATCACCTTTGGTTCAAGTGTCTTGCCCGAGTCAATCGAGGCCGGGTATATCAAGCTCCGTGTCAGGCCGTACGTGCCAAACCCACTCCGTTGTTTCAAATACCAGCGCTTCGGCCACAGCTCGCAGAGCTGCCGAGGTCGCCAAACTTGTGCTAAATGCAGTGCCCATGAACACACCACTGAAACTTGTGAGAACGCTCTTCACTGTGTAAACTGTGATGGGGAGCACGCTGCGTACTCGCGGTCGTGCCCCTCCTGGAAGAAGGAAAAAGAATTAGTAACCATCAAAGTAAAAGAGAACATATCGTTCAAAGAGGCACGCAGGCGGGTTTCATACCTGCCCAAGAAAAGTTTTGCCGATGTGACGCGTCAGGGGGCAGCGACACAACGGCCACCGGCGGCTGTCCGACCCACAACCAGCGAGTCGGCAGTCACGCCATCTGCCCACGCGGCGGTTGCAGCTAGCCCTGCTCCGTCAACCCACCAGACGGGGCCACCGACCCCGAAGGTGGGCGCAGCTGAGGCGGCCCCAACCTCCGCGGCCCCTTCCAGCGCTGGCAACAGCCAGCGCAGCCAAATCCCCCACGGAGCCCCATCGACCTCCGGGCTGGTGGGTGCAGGGGTCTTGCCCTCCAAGGCAGGGCCCTCGCTGGTAAATTCTCGCTCGCAAGAGCACGTGGCCGGCGCCTCACAAGAGGCAATGGACACTACACCTATCCTCAAGGCGCACCCAGCGCCTAAGGAGCGGCGAGGCTCCCTCGAACGCTCCAGAAAGAGTAGAACACCCGTTACAGGGCCTCGAAAGAGCTCTGTAACTTAAGGCATCACCTCCGTTTCCATACACACAGCAGTTATTTACCTTCAAAATGGCGACACAAATTATTCAATGGAACGTCAGAGGTCTTTTTAGGAACCTTGATGACGTGCAAGAGCTTATACAAAAACACAATCCAAAAGTGCTGTGTCTACAGGAAACACATTTAAACCCACAACACACAAACTTTCTCCGACAGTATGTCAAGTTCCGCAAAGATCGCGATGATGCTGTCGTATCATCAGGCGGTGTTGCCATTTGTATTCATAAAAGTATTCCCTGTCAGCGTTTACAGCTACAAACGCCCCTTGAGGCAGTGGCGGTTCGAGCTGTTTTCCTAAACAAGCTCATCACCATTAGCTCTCTTTACGTGCCCCCACACTACAAGTTAACGAAACACGAATTCCAATCCTTTATAGATCAATTGCCAGAACCTTATGTTCTTCTTGGCGATTTCAATGCGCACAGCTCCCTAAGGGGCGACTCTCGTATAGACGCGCGAGGACGTCTTGTTGAGCAGTTCCTTTTTTCTTCAGGTGCGTGCTTGCTGAATAAGAAGAAACCCACTTATTACTGTCTTGCAAACAATACCTTTTCTTCAATTGATCTGAGCATAGTTTCCCCGTCTATACTGCCCGAACTCGAATGGGAAGTTACAAATAATCCCTATGGAAGCGACCACTTCCCCATACTATTAAGAACACTTAAAGAAAATGAATATCTACCACAGGCTCCTAGGTGGAAGATTGACACAGCAGACTGGGAGGAATTCCGAAATTTAACTAGTATATCATGGGATGACATGTGTTCTTTAGAAATCGATGCTGCTGTGGAATACTTCACAGCCTTCATAATGGATGCCGCATATAAATGCATACGTGAAGTAAGTGGCTCGGCATGCAAACGGCATGTCCCGTGGTGGAACGATGAATGTAGAGTCGCACGTAGGAATCAAAACAAGGCGTGGGGGTTGCTACGTGCTTCGCCCACTGCAGAGAATCTTGTTAACTTCAAGAAAGTTAAGTCTCAAGGCAGGAGAACCCGCCGACAGGCCAGAAGAGAGAGTTGGCAAAAGTTTTTATCGAACATCAACTTGTTTACAGATGAGGCGAAAGTCTGGAACCGCGTAAATAGAATTAGAGGCAGACAAACATATTCACTCCCTCTGGTAAACACACAGGGTGATACGCTGCAACATCAGGCAGACTCACTTGGCGAACACTTTGAGAGTGTGTCAAGTTCTAAACATTATTCGAAATCCTTCCTAAAGTATAAAGAAATAGAAGAATGTAAGCCACTCAAAAGAAAATGTCTACAGAATGAATCGTACAACTGCCCTTTCAGTATTGCCGAGTTCAGAGCTGCCTTGAGCTCATGCAAGAGCTCTGCACCGGGATCAGACAGAATCATGTATGAAATGATCAAAAACCTACCCAGTGATACCCAAGTTACACTACTCACACTTTTCAACACCATTTGGGCTGCAGGATACCTCCCAACTGCATGGAAAGAAGCCATTGTGGTTCCTGTTTTAAAACAAGGCAAAGATCCTTCCTTAGTGGCAAGTTACCGCCCGATCGCCCTCACGAGTTGCCTTTGTAAGGTATTTGAAAAAATTATTAATCGGCGACTCATCCATTTCCTTGAAATGAGCAAAATGCTTGATCCGTATCAGTGCGGCTTCCGAGAAGGGCGGTCCACAACCGATCATCTCGTACGTGTTGAAGGAAATATCCGGGACGCATTTATACATAAACAGTTCTTCCTATCGATATTTCTCGATATGGAAAAGGCGTATGACACGACGTGGCGTTACGGAATCTTAAGAGACCTGTCAGAAATGGGCATCCATGGTAATATGCTTAATATAATAAAAAGCTATTTGTCAAATCGTACCTTCCGGGTAAAAGTTGGCAATGCACTCTCACGGCCTTTTACGCAAGAAACGGGTGTACCCCAAGGAGGCGTTCTCAGCTGCACGCTCTTTATCGTGAAGATGAACACGCTTCGTACTTCATTACCACCCGCCATCTTTTACTCTGTCTACGTGGATGACATTCAAATAGCTTTCAAATCCTGTAACCTCGCAGTCTGCGAGAGACAGGTACAGCATGGTTTGAACAAGGTGTCAGGGTGGGCAGAGAAAAATGGATTCAAAATCAATCCTCACAAGAGTTCTTGTGTTTTGTTTACAAGGAAGAGAGGCCTGGTTCCAGATCCCTGCTTAGAAGTGTGTGGACAACAGATACCTGTAAACAAAGAACACAAATTTCTAGGTGTCATACTTGACTACAGACTCACTTTCGTCCCCCACATTAAACATATTAAAGAAAAATCTCTCAAAACAATGAACATAATGAAACTTAATTCTATCCCAGACTACGTGGGGTAGTGACAGGAAGTGTTTATTGAAACTCTATAAAAGCCTCATTCGATCACGATGGTGCTGTGATTTATCACTCTGCCGTCCGGAGCGCACTAAAGATGCTAGACCCAGTCCACCATCTAGGAATCCGACTGGCCACAGGCGCTTTCAGAACAAGTCCCATACAAAGTTTATATGCAGAATCAAATGAGTGGTCACTTCATCTTCAGAGAACATACATCAGCCAAACATATTTTCTGAAAGTCCACTCAAATCCTCAACATCCCTGTTTTAATACCATTAATGACATGACATATGCTACACTCTTTCGCAATCGTCCTTCCGTAAGACAGCCTTTCTCGCTGCGTGTGAGGAAGCTTAGTGAAGAAATGCAGGTTCCTCTCCTCAAGCTTCGCCTAATGCATCCAGCCAAGCTGCTACCTCCTTGGGAGTGGCAGCTCATACAATGCGATATATCTTTCATGCAAGCTACAAAACACGCTTCAGACATTGAAATCCAAATGCATTTCCGGGAACTCCAGCACACACACTCCTGCACGGAGTTCTACACAGACGCATCGAAGTCACACGACGGGGTGTCCTATGCAGCCGTCGGTCCATCCTTCTCGGAATCCGACGTACTGCATCCGGAAACTAGTATCTGCACGGCTGAGGCCTACGCACTATTGTCGGCTGTGAAGCATATCAGGAAATCAAAACTCCAGAAAGCAGTCATATATACGGATTCCCTTAGTGTTGTAAAGGCTTTAATGGCATTCTCTAACCACAAAAATCCTGTTATAATTGAACTCTATTCCGTCTTATGTAAAGCATATGTATCTAACCAGCATGTGATTATATGCTGGGTGCCAGGTCATAGGGCCATCGAAGGTAATGTTCTGGCGGACCAGATGGCCACGTCAGTTGCATGGCATTCTGCTAATCCCGCCGCTGCAGTTCCTGTCACAGATCTGAAGCCCTTCTTACGGAGGAAACTACGGAACCACTGGCAACGCCTATGGGACGCGGAAACAAATAATAAGCTCCACGTGATAAAGCCACAGTTAGGATTCTGGCCCTCTGTAACAAAATCACGCCGAACAGATGTCCTATTCTGTCGTTTCAGAATAGCACAGACATTTGGCACGCATAACTATTTACTCACTGAAAATGATCCTCCAACCTGCGGTAGATGCGGGGAGAGGCTGACCGTCCTCCACGTCCTCCTGGAGTGTCGGGAAGCCGAATATGAAAGAAAGAAACATTTTCCCTTAGCATACCGGCAGCGCATCCCCCTTCATCCTGTTATGTTACTCGGCCCAGAACCTTTATTTGACACCAACGCAGTACTAAGTTTTCTGAAAGATGTTGTCTTGCATGTATTTAGCCCCACATGTTCGTAGCGGGTCCTCTCCTCAGAGGATGCCGCTGCGATAGCTCTTTGGTATAGCACATGCCTCTAGGCCCTTGTGTTTCAAGGGCTCTGGCGAGGCAGCAGTGCTCCAAGTAATTTTACCATCCTATATATTTTTATTTTGCATCATTCTTCTACGATGGATTTTGATGTTCATAGTATTCGTCATTAGTCATTGCCATAGTTTTATAGTACATAGATTTTACGCACTTTACAGCGACTATTTTTAGGCCACCTTACAGCCAAGTCACATCTTCCATAAAACATCGTTAACACTACCACTTGGCATGGCGCTCTTTGGCCAAACCTGGCCCTTGCGCCACAAAACACCACACACCATCATCATTTTAGGGCCGAAGCATCGCTTGTGATTCTCAGCCGGAAATCTGCACCATGTGAATGTATCGTAAATCTAGCTCAGGTCATTTGGCATACCGCAAAGCATCATCATGCTGGCAATTGGAACGCATAAGTGGGTGTTACGTGCCCTCGCCTCAACTATGCCCGGGTGCTGCGCGCTTCCCTCGGATGCCACATGTACGGATCCCTTTCTCAATGCCCTCACCGTGCATGAACTCTCGTGAAAGCTTGCACCCTTCGGGGTTTTATCTTGTCCCATAACAATAATCATCTTGCGCGCCTTTACTTTCTTCCACGCTGCGTGCCTGGCTAGGATATATGCGCACGTCATTTACGTGCTTTCTTGATAGGAAAGAAGCGAGTGCTTAGTTCTTAAGAAAAGAAACGCACGAAACGCACATGATGATTATCGTTCTATGACAAGATAAGCCCCAAAACAAAGGTTTTTAAGAGTGTGTAGTGCACATCGTTAACTTGTGAACAAATGTGCATATTTCCAGCCCCCTTAAGCTATCATTTCCTTCTACATCGTTCCATTTATTGAGTGTAGATCGTTGCTTCGGTGGGCACATTCTCGGTTGCATGGGCCTTGCCTTTTGGCAGGGCCTGTGCCTTAACGTTCAAGTGAAAATGAAGTATGAAGTGTTGAAAATTACCTATTTTCGTATAGTTTGGTGGTGCCAGAATGCTGTAAAAAGGTCCGCAGGAACATTCAGGCTACGTTGTGCCAATTCATATTGATTGATTTTAATTTGAGCTCGGCTATTGACAAAAACATTACAAAAAAAGATAAAAAACGGTGTAACTCAGTTTCAATCAGCAACTTATGTGGCATACGGGAAAAAAAGGTGAGAAACGAAAGTTTGCTGTCGAGTTTGGACTGCTGATCATGATTATAGTGGAATCGTGTTGTTTTTGCACGACTTTACTGCCCTTGCTCTTATGATTCGCTGAAACATTGTCATCATTCTTCGTGCTGCTTCTGGTCGATGTGCGTGCTATATTTGAAGCAAGCTTTCATCAAGTAATCTTGCCGCTTTGCATTTGAACACCTTTTCATCTGCCATTAATTCTTTCCTGAAGCTGGAAGAGCTGACTGAATGCTAAACGTGTTGAGCCCCCCTCCCCCCCGCCAACCTCCAAAATATTTATTGATACAAGTAATCTCTTAATAGCTGGCACGTCCGGCTGTACAAGTTGCTACTTCCAATTCGGTGCCCAGCTGGGTGCTGCTAATCCTGCTATTTTGTAGACACTTTCCTCAGCTCCTCAATCTTTCCACAACAGCTACTGCACTTGTTTCTTCCATCTACTATTCACAGCAACAAGGCAGAAGCATGGCATCAGTAATGTTTGTAGAACAGAATGCTTGGTGTAATGCGATTGTCATCGGTCTATATTAGTAAAGAAAGCACATAAAAATCATCTGAAAAGGTCAAGTATTCAGCGTTAATCTTGGAAACTGCAGACAAATATCCTTCTGTAGAACGTGAAAAGCATTCACTGAGCTAGGAACACAGGTCTAGCCAAGACGAAAGGCCACATAAAACTGGGACACTCGTTTTGTCACATGGCTCGCTTGAATGGGTGTTTGCTCCTGCATATAACAGCCTCTCTCTGAAGCCAAGTTCTCCAGAGTTATACGACTTGCAATGCCGAGGTGTGTTGGGGCACCCTGACCCTCTGCAACACATCCTGAAAGGACACTTGAAACAACTTTTCCTGCTACAAGTACTCAGCAGACACCCTCCCAGCAGTCAGGTTTTCGAAGGGCTTGCTGGACCATATATCAGCCCTCATCTTGCATGCTTTTGTCTTACAGTCTTGACACCTTGTTGGAACAACGTGCTAATAGTAACGTACATCTGCGATCAAAATTAGGCAGACGAAGTGTTCTGTGGATAAAGGAATTAATTGACAACTCCGACCTGTAACATTAAATTGATGAATGCACTGCAATGGTTGCAATACCAAGTTTCAACTGCAGTTTTAGGTTCGATGTCAAAGATCAAGAAAGCTTTTGTTTTTTTCACAAATTCACTGGTGTCCACACTTTTTTTATCAGTAGTTTACTTCAATGGCATTATGGCGCAGCCCTTAAAACACTATGTGCTGTGGCAGACGCTGCCAGCAAACATTTGCCTCTCCTTTGTGCTGCTTTAACATCGGCCTTTAGACACCCTGTGGGCAACCATCCTGCAAGTTTGATGCATTTAACCTGTTGCTGCTGCTGCTATACAACACTCCAGTGGCCTTGCTGAATATCATGTTTACTTTAGTGGGATTTTGTGCTGGCTACTAGTCTGCCCTTTGGAACTAAAAGGCTCTATCTATTTAACCACTTTCTGAACCTTTCTGCGGTTCTCTTAAACACAAGGTGCCAGCAGTACAGGATACTCCCATAGTGGTCAATGCCACAGCCCTTGCCACTGGTGGCACTGTGCCGACTGCTTTCGCTTGAGTGATTGACACCTCAAGCACTCTCCTCAAGGCTGCGCCTCCTCTCCATGGATCAGTCACCACGAACGATCACTCCACATCCACCCTTAGTTTTGCTGCCATGCCATTCAATAAATGCTACCGAGTACGAGTACTCCAACACTTCACATCAAGCCCTGCAGTGCCCCACTCCTTCACCTCACACCAATGCCAAATAGTGCCTTGCAAGTTCACAACTTCACCCTTCTGCTCCTGCAAACATGACAGAACATGGGATTTGCCAATAATAGATGCAACCATGCCTTCCATTGGCAGTATTTTCCGCTGTAGCATTGGCAGAGCAGCTGAGATCTGTGTCATCTGATCTGCCACATATTTTTACCGTAATGAAATTAAAGACTTCAAAAGAATTTTAATTTTCAAATAAATTTCCAGCTTTTAATGAATGCTGGCTTTATCTTGGTTGCATTACTATCTGAACATTTTTGTCAGTATTCACCAAAGTGCCTTCTGTACACTGGCAAATGCCATAAAACTGAGGATGCATCTCCTTTCCAAGTCAACATACTTGTGACTCGCTATGGTGGCATAGTCGCTATGGTGTTGCACTGCTAAGCCTGACGGCGCGGGATCGAATCCTGGCTGCGGGCGCCCGCTTTCCGCCTATGCGCCGTGCTATGGGTGCATGTTAAAAATCTCAGGTGGTCAGACATAATCTGGATCCCCCCCACCCATTATGACAGGCCTCATAATGAGATTGTGGTTTTGGCACCTAAAACCTCAGAATTTAAACTTTAACATATTGGTGGCGACCAAGTCAATATGTCCATGGTATTCTTTCATTGTGCAACTGACAAAAATTGCCTCCAAGCCCAGGGTGAATGCAGCACTAAGTTTCTAAGCAGGCTTTAACAATACTGTCCTTTAGTTGCACTTCATGCAGTCTTTAATATCTCTTTAATAGAATAAAGCCTACCTTTCTAAAATAGGCATGTGCAGGCAGCATTCCGAGTAGTATTCATCACAACAGGCACAGCTCTCATGCAACGTTGCTGCCACATGGCAGACACAAGGGGGGGGGGCACTCCTGAGCTGTTAAGAATTCACCCCACCTAGAATGCACAGCCACTTATAACAGTGCTACAATAAACTTCTCAATGTGTTGGATAACAAGTGGTTGAAGCCAAAGTGCTTCGTGCAGTCTTGCTTGTCACACGAGGTATTGGAAGCACGTGGAATAATATCCACAACGCAATTGAAAATTTGCCGAATAGCTTCGAAAAGAGTTCCCATTCATACAACCAAAACTTGGAATAAATGCAGATTCTTGTTTTAATCTCCGACATGCCCTCCCCTCCTCTTCCTCTATCTCGCTTTGCCGCTCGAGGAATCCGGTCACATTATGCATAGATGCCCTGGTGGACACAGCTCCTGTATTTGCAAAATGACTAAATTGTCCCACATACTGGGAAGTTTCAGAACAACTGGTGATATAACTTGACACAGACACTGAGCATGTCACAGCCTAGTGCTTGCAAAAAGAATGGGATCGCAGTTGCTTCCCCATGCATTATGACACTATGCATTACATGGCAAATTTTCATTAGATGAAGGCTAAAACAGTGAAGTTGGCATGAGCGTGCAGCATTTCAGTCCCTCCCGATTACACAATCAGGCCACTCTTTGTGCACCAACAAATGTGCAATCAGTGCAAGTAAACATGACTCCACTCTACCGAATGCAGCTTTGTGTGTGGCATATTACTGTATTTTTTTACATTCTGGATTACTGCGGAAGAGTAAAGAGAAAACAGCCACTCTTAAGCAAAAATCTTAGATCTTTCTCTTTGCCGCTGCCAGTTATTATAGAAAGAAGAGGTGCTTGGGGTAAAAATTTATTGCACTAATATTTTTTGTCGAGGAAAGTCATCGACTGTGCTTGCATAGCATGTAGTTCTCAGCACGCTCAGCACTGTTCATGATGTCCCTGGAGTATACCACACGTCAAGCGTATGGCACATTCATACAGCAAAATGACTATCATGTCACAGTAATGTGCAATCTTGAATATCTGTATAATAATTGTGATGGTTTCTATATCGGATTACTCATGGCAGCACTGCTCATGTGGCTCTCAGATAACTATGTTAAGGCACCCAATAACAATCAGCACACAAGAGGAGACAACGGGACAGAGCACCTCCTCGTTGTCTTCTCTTGTGTGCTGCATGTTATGTGGCGCTTTAAAATAGTTATAGCGAATAGATATACACTTGCCCAACAAGAAGTTCTCTTGTGGCTCTCGGAGTAACGTCACAATATGAGTATACAGGACAAGCAGTTTAATTCAATGTTTCTTTTTTATTGGAACATTCCGCAGGCCCATCACGGCCCAAGCAGGAGAGAGAACATAAAAAGGTTTTGTCTAGGTGTTGTGCTCCATATGGCTTAAGCACATCTTCAGGCACAAGTGTTTTTTGCACGTCGTTTGTAAATTTGGAGCCACTGCAGCGTTCACGAACGTGGCAGCACTTTCATCCCTTTGGAAAACCATACTCATTCTGTAAAATGTACTGAACAAGACGAAAGCTTTAAATCAGTATGTATACTTGGATCATTTCCCTTTCGCATGCTGTTGAAAGCAGGAGTGGCCTATTTTTCTAAGCCAAATGACCATAAACATCAGATCAGTGTCCGGGAACCTTCCGCATTCTTCAGAATAAGACTTGAAAGGCACCTGAAAAGATTCGGAAATGACCAACAGAGCTGATCTCATGCTTATAGATGAAATCAACACTAATATAGGCTGGATAGACCAAAGGCTGACTAAATTGATAGCTACACATAGCCGGCCCTGTTGCCAGTATGTCACAGTGGTTTGAGGACCTGCAAAAGTGACGTACAGGTTGCCATAGTATATCCAGTACAGTATACCGCAGACGCGAGGTATTGGAGAATTCAGCTTCAAATCTTCATAGACATTAACGTCCTCATTCTATCTGTCTAAGCAGATAACTTCAGCATCACAAACCACTCTGTCACCTATCCAGCCTACTTCAAAATATCAGCTTCCTGTTTCGACACTGGAGATGCAGCCATACGCTGTCCTAATTGCCTTTACAATCAGGTCACAGCTACGTAGATTGCCACTTCTTTAATATGTCCAAAGCCTTTCTTTTTTGTCATGACACAGAAGCTGATGACCAATTACAAATTTAGTCACAAAAAAGAGCACTGATAGATGTCAAGGCACCATTCAGCCAGTTGAGTTTCTTTGGCAGCTAGCCGAGCAGCTTCAAGTACCAGAATCAACAGAGAAGTTTTTATGCACAACTCCTAGCTAGCTCCAGCAGGGCCTACGCAATCTAAGAGTGGCTGGCACGGAACATCTGTGGCTGTGAACCTCAATGTGGCCATACCTAATTCCTAAGAAAAACCTGCTACGCTGCTATTTACGGGCATTTCCATTAAAAGGTAGTCTAACTACAGCCACAAATAGTTAAAAACTTTCTAGAAGCTGTTATTGTGAAGGCAATGCCTAACATCGACATGCACTATGTAATACGAGGGTTCTGTGGTTGTCAAACGTAAAACCAGTCAATCATTGATGCAGGATATTGCCTTATTTAACTACCTTTAAAGCAGTGTTAAAATATATAAAACACTTGGAATTATTATTTTTATTCCCGACTGAAATATTCCTGCTATCTCCTGGTACATAGCTTTTATTCCTTTCAAAAGGTGTGCTGGGTCAGTAACTATATTATCTTTTCTGGACGTGTGCTTTGAATTATGTGGTGTTCAATGAAACAAAAAAATTTTTGCATGGCACTTTTTCATTGACATTTTGGAAGCAATGAACAAGCAAGCACTGTAGAAGAGTGAAACAAGAAGCATGTCAAAAGACCTTCTTGAGGTGTACAACTGAAGCAACATGTTATGATTCTTACTGCACCATCAGCTATTAAATATCCGTGCACTTCATCCACAAGCTACAAAAGCAATGTGTAAAAAAAAACGTGCTTTCGTGTAAAGACAGTCGCATGTATAAACTGGTACAACCTTGTTCAGAGAGGAGTGGCCTCAAGCGTCGACCCGGGGTTATACCCTACTCTGCACTAGCCCAATTGGTAGTCATAGTAACCTTGTTATTGCACGCCGCTCAGGTTTAGACTACTGTCTCACACGGATATGTGAACGAAAAGAAAGGGGGTTAACCGAGAGGCCCGATTTTTATTAGTCATATCAAAATTTCTTCATCCACTTTAATTTCCATTAAGTTTGCGTTTCTTAATTTCATTTATTAATCACAAGTAATTTCCCCTATGCTGTCCTTGGTGTCAGTGCTTGTTGGCTTCTTTTGATATGACAGATAGGCGAAGTTATACAAACCATGTGCTGACTACCAACGGAATTTATTTAGTTTTGTATTTACCACAATTTTATCTTTAAAAAGTTGTTCACTGTAATAACTTTAGTTGGTAGTCAGCACATGCCCTGTGTTACTTCACCTGTCCATGTCAAAAAGTGGGTCTGTAAAAGAGTGAATGCTACCAACTTGCCCAATTTGGCAATCCTAATAACGCTTGATTTTGAACATCCTTATATAGAAATTGTAACACGCGCATTCTTCACGGCCTGTGCGACTGCTTTACGGATAAACGCAAAATTACTAGCGAGTTCAGTTTTGTACTCTGCCTTTGTATGCTTTCTAATTGTTTATCGACTTACAACGCATTTTTAGTTATTACGTGGCATATCAGATGCGTACAGCCTTCAGTCCTGTTACGTAGACAACACCAGTAAGCCAACTTTCCATAGGCACGAATTAGCGTTACGACGTTATTACTGCGAAATGTCGCGCCTTGGTCACCTACATCACACTTGAGTACGTCGTCAGGGGGTGCACGAAACAGTCGACGAAAGCGCGTTGCGTTATCACGCTTGGAAGATTCCTCTATAGTACTTGTGTGCTACTTCTAAGAGAAAGTAAACTTTGAAGTTTCAAAAACTGTGCCTTAGGAATCTTTTAGTCATTTTACGAATTTTACTCGTACATATATTACACGTTTCTTTAGTTTTATGAAACGGAAACGTGACGCTGGCGAGATTAACATGAGGGCAGCAGCACGCGGTGAGGTGCCTAGCGACCGAAGTCGATAAACATATTATGCGCTGTCCTCGATTTTCTCCCTCGCGGAGGGCTACACCCGAAAGCTGTGCGGTACGCCCGCAGTTTCATGACGGGAGCGTCACACATGCGACGTGCCGTTCCCGCTACATCCTCTGCGTCGCAGACGGCATAGCACGAAGCCATGAAAAACAGTCGGTCTACTGCGGCGCTGTTGATGAATGTGTCCACGTGACCGCCCAGAGCATCGCGAAGGGCGCGCAGAGCCATTGACACGGCCAGCTCTTCGGTCGTTTTCGCCGAGGCGTTAGGCGAAACGAGGCCGACGAGAGCCCGCGCTATTAGCCTTCCGGCTCCCCCGTAGTTCAGCACGGGATGCAGCTGGGTGTGGAAGAATGGGTAAGAGAAGACGAGTGGCTCCACCGTCAGGTTCCGCTCCTCGTGCCACAAGTCGCCTTGCACGCCGTCTATTCTGAGGATGTCGTAGAGTCCCGAAGCTGTCAGCTCGCGCCTCGCCTCTTTGAACGCCACCCATTCGGCGAAGAACGAGTTCTGCGGCGCTGGAAGGTCGCCCAGCTCCACCGACGCGTCCGCAGGGCAGCCGATGCTGGTTGGCGAAGCCTTCCCGGGGAGAATCAAGGCCAGTGGTTCGCGAGTCGAGTGTCCTTCAACGTGCGGGGCCGTAAGCAGACTGAACCAAGCGAGTCCCGTCATCCGCTCCACCTCGCGCAGACACCGGTTCGTCATCCTGGCCGGCATTAAACGAAGTGGGCCGTCACCGACGGTGGAGTTGCTGCCGTCGACCATCCAGCCAATCTTCGTGAATGTCCGATAGGCGATGTGTTGAGCCACATCATTTGGCATCCGACTCCCAAATTCCAGCAGGCTGTTCAAAGTGCGGAGGACCCTTGTGCTCTCAACGCGGACAACTGTCTTTTCCGAGATGTTCGCTTCTGGAGGCACGGCAGCACGGAGCGCATTGAGCCACGCCTTAGCAGAAACTGCCGGCGTCAACGTTTCCGTCATCGTCTCGAGCTTCAAGTCTAGCGGCCCTCTTTCGGGGATCATCTCGGCGTTCTTGAGGAGAGTGCTGACCAGCGCGTCCATCGACCCCTTCAGCGTCATGTGCGCGGCTACTTCTTTGTCCAGCAGACCTAGCACTCTGAAGGCCCCCTCAACGCCCGCTCTGTATTTCTTGTTCTTTCCGGCCCTTCTGAAAACATCTGCCCAATTTCGCAGGCTCTTGCTCCGGCCAATGAAAACCGTGGCCGACTCGTTTTCGTACGAATCAATGCGCAATTGGAACCACACGTGGATGCCCCAGTTTGCAGACAGGTCTACCAGTGTACGGAGCACCGCGTGAGGACTGCTACGCCACTGATGATGCAGAACGCCGCGCTTCGTCAGGAACGTTCGCAGTTCGCTCGGATCGCGTTTGGCCCACAAGCAGGAACTGACCAGGCCAGTCACCCTGTCGGAGACGGTTTCCGGTCTGACCGAAGGCGTGACCGAGTTCGTGGCGAGGACGGTGTTCAGTGCCTCCTTGAGCAGTCTTGCTTCGACCATCTCGCGCACGGGCGGGACGGCGGCTCCTCGTCGCCAGCGGCCGCACACGAAGTCGTACAAGCTGCGGCAAGGATCGCGGGACGTGTCCAGCGACGCGTGCACCTCCCAGCCATACTTCTGGCAGGCGTGGCTGTCGCACACTGCCCGCAACGTCGACAGCAGGTCGTAATGGCCGCGCACCAGGCTGCGACGTGCGGCGACCGTCTCGTCGGCCAGAGTCATCAACTTGATCAACATGGCGGCGCCCAAGAGGATGGCCAGAAATGTGGCCGCCTTGGGAGCACCCCGCAGCAGCGTGATGCTGTGGTTCACCACCCGGTCCAGCAGCCTTCCACCGGGCTGCACATAATGAGTTTCCTGCGGTTACGGGTGTGCAAAGCTTACGAAGATACGAACTAGGAACGCGAGCCAACTTGCAACTAACTTTTGTAAATAATTGGTTGCATTTGACATTGGCACTAAATTCGCTAGGAGATGGAATTCGCGGCGTGTGTGTGTGTGTGTGTGTGTGTGTGTGTGTGTGTGTGTGTGTGTGTGTGTGTGTGTGTGTGTGTGTGTGTGTGTGTGCGTGTGTGTGTGCGTGTGTGTGTGCGTGTGTGTGTGCGTGTGTGTGTGGTCCTTTGCCGCTTTAGCGCTGCCCGCATAACATTGCATCGTTACCTATAGGACAATCACAACGTAAAGTTTCCTTGTACTAGTCTGCTGAATAATCAGCAATGCATAATTCTGCTACACCGATTTGCACATTTTCAAGTAAGGAAAAAATGCGATATTCCTTGAGACATCCCTTACAGAGAGGCTGACATGATTAGAAACCCCTCGCGCACTTTCACGCCCCCTGCAAAGAACGTTCTGTGGCGTATTAGGTCATACAGGTCAAAATATGCCGAAATTACTTTACGCGATTTGAACATAGCTTCGCCAAGCCTTCAATTGAATTACAAGACAAGTCGCTCTTCTCAATTAAGAATCGCATTATTCCCACTTTAGAAAGGGATCTCTGCCTCTATGTTGTCACTTTGCAGTGGCGGTGAAAAACACAGTAGCAAAAAACTGTGAATCACGACTCTAACCTTTTGTTGTGGGAATCTGTGCCCATAAAACACGTTACACTAAAACCATAACGATAGCGGCGGGCCCAGTCGGCGATCGTCGAACATCTGACCTGTGGGTCAAGCGCGTTGGTTTTTACACACGACGCGTCAAAGGTTCCAAGGCACGACTGCACGATTCACTGGTGTCCGCGTGCCTCTCAGAGAGTACTCCACAATTCGTGTCTCGCGTACAATCTGATTATACAAGGTGCGGTGAGAACATACGCAACTGATAGAGTCAACGATAACGTTCGAGTAAGTTCCATATCAATCACGCCCGTCTTGCGCCAAGCGATACCTTCAATTTGCTAGCGGGCGAAGTGCAGTCCTCGAGAAAAGGACAACTAAGTGCATGTTTCAAGGCATGGCAATGTTGCCTCTTCGTAGAAAACTCGCTACATTTTGCTGTTTAACTGCGAACGCTTGCGAAGAATGTCCGCACTAGCCCACTGGAAAAAAAAATCGATTCCTTGCCTTGCCGAATTACCGGCGCAGTTGAGCTTCAGAACTCCGTTGCTTTTACTCTTGGGGGTTTTCACTTTAGCTCATATTTTAACTTGCCATATGTAGAATGGAACAGTGACATTTTTATTCAAAAGCAAGTGCCATGCGTTGAAACCTGTTCTGAAGATTTTAGTTAGCCTTATGTTTCTTACTCCAGCATCCTGGAGTCTTAGGAGACACTTTGAACGGCTTCAGCATTCTCAGTATGTTGAGATACCAATAACGCTTGTGATTTTATTCTGCCTGAGCTTTTGCACCAGGGAGAACGACCTTTTACAGCTTTATTCAGCAATCCTTCACCCTCTATCTCCGAAGTTCGAATTGCGAGCTGAATCGACTCGCCTTCGTATACGCACCTGCCCTCACTTCAGTGATCGCCGTGTTTGCTGGAAAAAATTGACACGCACACATTGTTAATCCTTTTTCAGGTGACCCCTCTTCAACCTGCTAACAACTGCTAAGGTCGAAATCCGCGTACACTTGCCAGCGCGCAAAAGTTAGAATTCGGCGCGCGCGAATTCACCCGCCTCGCGAGCAGTGACGTTTTGAACTTACAAGCGCGCGCCCACTTGCTTCAGTTGTTTCACTGTATTCATTGAGGCAGACAATGCTTCGTATTTTAACGCAATAGCCTGAAGGGCTGCGTGTCGCAGAAACTCCAGTGTCGGCATCCTCGGAAGTTTCAGAATGACTACCCACAAACAAACCTCCTGGAACAAAACACCGACAGCTCACGCATTTTCTGTTAAATCTTCTCAGACATAAGTACTGAAAGTGCGAAACAGTAACAGAAACGTGAAAATGACGTAATTTTTTTTCATGCAGCTTTGCACAGCCTCCCGGATTAGCCCATGCAAGAGGCCGCGTTTCTACCAGAAAGCTCACCTTCGTGCATAGCGTTCACCGCCAGCGTTTCCTGGTAAACATTACGGTTACATACGCTGCAAGTGCATGGAAGCGTGAGAAGCAGCCAGGGACCTCTGAATACTATCGCGTTCGAAGGCGAAGCCTAATCGTGCAACAAAGCTTCTTTTTGTTTTGTTTTTTTCTCAGGCAGGCAGAGCACATCTGGAGGAGGCATGTGTACTCGCGCCGCACTTCGACGCGTGTTATCTGTCTCGCACTGTCTGCGCACCCGTATAGGCTTGCGGGCGCGAGCTTACGCCTGCCGGCAAGCGTATGTTTAGTTTGGCCTATAACTTTATCAGTTAGTGCAGAGCGCGCCGGCATATATGTCAGAAAACTCTCAATTGCTGCCGCCGAGATTAGTGTGATCAGATTGTATGCGCGACGCGACAGTGCTGTGCATTCTGAGAGGCACGTCAGCACCAGCCATTTGCACGTTGTAATCTCTGACGAGTCGCGTATAATATAGCTGACGTGCTTGAGTCGCCTAACGAATCTTAAGATCGATCGCCGACTGTATACTCATCTTATCTTTGTGCTTTGAGTGTCCCTCGTTTTTCGGGGCCCAAGTGCGCTCGCTGAGGAGTTAGTTTCGTAAATCCCAGTTCTCGCTGCTGTCTGCTTTCTCGCCGTCGCGACAACGCGACCATATCCTCGCAGAGTCCGTAAACCCGTTTTACCACAGAGCTGCGATTGCAAATCATACACAAAGTGAAGTTGCTAACTCGTTTCTAGGCAATGTCCAAAATTCGTACCGGAATACAACGCACAGAAGCCTAACGAATAAGCAACGGTCGCCTGGAGCTCGGTATCCGAAAGCCTTGCAAGCTTTGGCTGCAGAAGTCTTCTTGAAGAATCCTCAGACGGGATGACTTGAACTAGGGAACAGCGCGAAAGACGAGGGCGAAGACGAAGCACTCGGTCAAACGTAGTGCTGTTCCCCAGTTCAAGATGTTCAACCGACTAGCCGACACGTTCGCTTTATTTACTCGTGCAGAAATTAACACTAGCGATAGTGAGAATAGGTGCCTGATAAGAGAATTATTTAGATTGTATTTGCATTGAACGGCACATTGTCTCAATATTTCTAGATCAGTGAGCGGAAAAGCTTTTTCTGTATTTTTTTTTCTGCAACAGATAGACTAAGGAAGGGGTGCCATTTGACGGACCCATATACCGCAATATTGTGCTTACCTGGTCGTGCAAGCATCGCAATCAGTTTCTTGAATGTGAGCAATCGGCTGTCTAATATCTCCCATTACCTTATATGAAATCAAAGATTATGGGACAAAGCGATGACTGTTTTATTAAAAACTAGAGTAGCCTATTCTGAATGTAAAGAAGTACCACGATGATCAAACCTGTGTAAAATATCACTAGTACTTTGTTTAGGTAATGCGTAATTTTAGCTAGACAAAAAGCTAAACTAGTAATTATGTGAAATAATAAAAACCGAAGCTACTACAAGTAAGAAATGCGTCAGAGTGCAACGTCTGTCAATATATCTGATAAAGACATTAGGAACAGTGCGATGCTTTGAACAGGATGGGTGCGAACGCACATAAAATATGCATATCGAGACCACAATTCCAGTGAAATAACTGTTGAAGTTATAATGATAAGCGCACCGTATTGGCACCAGCTCCCTCTTTGTCTTCTTGACTGCTCACGTTAAAATCTTCTCTAGGTACACTTGCCACGTGTATGCGACCGCTTTAATCCGGAGACCTCCTAGCAGCTTGACGTCGAGGTGTTCTTGAAAGCCCACAATTGTCAGCCCCGAATCGACCAACTTTCTACCACCATTTTTCCATATACAGTAAAAGCTCGTTAATTCGAACCGCAAGGGGAAGCCGCTTGAGTTCGAGTTAACGAAAGTTCGAACTAACGAAAGTGAAGGAGAGCAACAGTACACTGCGATTTGGGAGCAGTAGGGCATGTCAGAAAGTGATGGCGTTTGCTGTGGGCACACGCCATCTTCAAGTCGAAGCTCTGGGTCCGACTGTGCCCCACCACTGATGCCCACCGAAACGAACGTTAGCCGAGGCTTAACACCATCACAATGAATCGCGATGGCCGATACCTCCTAATCTGAAAACAGAGGTGCACAACCGATGAAGACTGCCGAGACAAAGACGCTGAACATGTGAAGGTGGCGAAGGCCGTGATCCGTTGGTTCTTGATAGCAAGCGCAGCTGCGACGTGCTTGATTCGCTGTGTTTTGGCGCTTGCCGTGCCATCTCCGCACAACATTAGCAGCTGTACAAGATTTGTAAAGCCTCCGAGATTCGCAACGGGCATGAAGTCTCGGATGTTACGTAGAACGGAGAGGCGGCAGCCGCCGCTGGCTTCTTGCTGACCCCGCGCAGGTTAGATTTTTTTCCGATTTTGCCTTCTCTCGCCGTTCTCTCCGTTTCGGAGGCAATACAGCCTTGTGTGTAGGCAGTAGGCGCGTTTCTCTGGCCGTGTGCCAGGCGAGCGTAGTTCGAATTATCCGTGAGGGAACCTTCTCGAGTTCGAATTAACGGACTTTTATGCGAAGCATATTACGAGGGCTCAACCCAGCTCCTCAGGCGCGGCGGTGACCATGAAATCACGTGACACCGTGACGTCACGACAGAGGAGAAGTGGCTTTGGCTCAACTCTTGCAAGACGGGCTGGGTGGGAATCGAACCAGGGTCTCCGGAGTGTGGGACGGAGACGCTACCACTGAGCCACGAGTACAACGCTTCAAAGCGGTACAAAAGCGCCTCTAGTGAATGCGGTGTTGCCTTAGAAACGCGCTGTTTCTAAGGCGTGCGTCTCTTGCTCAGGCGCACATTTCGTTGCCGCGCCGAACGCTGCTTTGCTCGACGCTCACCGCGTCCAATGCGGGGCGCGTAGTCGCTGCCCTGTAGCCCATTGTCTTACACCCCTTGGCGGGTCGACGGGAACGCTGTCGCGTTCCACTCTTGAAGGCGAAGAAGTAATGCATGAGTTGTTTCTTCGTCTAGCCGAACCAAATATAGCCAAGCAACAGCAGTTCACCAGGCTAAACAGTGGTTCAACAACTAAAATAAAGGCTAGTATGCTTCGCATCCTGGGCTTAACCTTACCTAAGCCACAGCCATTTTTATGCGAAGCATATTACGAGGGCTCAACCCAGCTCCTCAGGCGCGGCGGTGACCATGAAATCACGTGACACCGTGACGTCACGACAGAGGAGAAGTGGCTTTGGCTCAACTCTTGCAAGACGGGCTGGGTGGGAATCGAACCAGGGTCTCCGGAGTGTGGGACGGAGACGCTACCACTGAGCCACGAGTACAACGCTTCAAAGCGGTACAAAAGCGCCTCTAGTGAATGCGGTATTGCCTTAGAAACGCGCTGTTTCTAAGGCGTGCGTCTCTTGCTCAGGCGCACATTTCGTTGCCGCGCCGAACGCTGCTTTGCTCGACGCTCACCGCGTCCAATGCGGGGCGCGTAGTCGCTGCCCTGTAGCCCATTGTCTTACACCCCTTGGCGGGTCGACGGGAACGCTGTCGCGTTCCACTCTTGAAGGCGAAGAAGTAATGCATGAGTTGTTTCTTCGTCTAGCCGAACCAAATATAGCCAAGCAACAGCAGTTCACCAGGCTAAACAGTGGTTCAACAACTAAAATAAAGGCTAGTATGCTTCGCATCCTGGGCTTAACCTTACCTAAGCCACAGCCATTTTTTTATACATAGACTTCTGTGGAGCTTGGCCGGACCAAATCGTACAGTTCGAATTATCCATAAATTCGAATTATTGAAGTTCGAATTAACGAGCTTTCACTGTATTGGTGTTTAAGTGTTTAGGTGTTTATGATAGGTGTTTAGAAAAGCAAGACCGTACATTAACGCGTACGAGTGCGTCGTATATCAGATAATTCCTTCTCGCGACGATCGCATCTTAATTCTGGAGTTTTTTATCCGTTTCGCTATTTGGCAGAGATGCACCTTAAATCTTGAATAACGGTATACTAATATTATTAATTAACAGCCATTTTCCTTCACATCAGGAGTACAGCTTCGGTAGTGTAGCAGTTTAAGAAGCAGTGTGACTACCTAGCGGTTGTTTTCACGCACAACATGTACAGCGCTACAACCAGCTGGTTAGGGAAAGGCACGTTAATGACAACACAAAATTGTTTCGGAATTCTCATGTATATCTCTGCAAGACTGACTTCAACATTTAGTGAAAAAAGCTCGATTCTTTTTAGAAGCAAAAATAAGGCAACAGTTTTTCCTTTTGAATGTCGCCCGCATAATGCAGCACCCGTATTTCAGTGTCATAGAGTTAAAAGTATTGTCCCATGTTTGTCCGGTTGTTCTGTAGAGAATACTAATGAAAACTCACTAAGTTCACTCTTAAGTTTATTTCTTATGCAATGCGATTCTTCGTCGACCGAATTTTAATTATTTGCGAGTAGGCGCTGTCCAAATCCGTGTCGTCACAGGTACTTAATGCGGGATCGTCAATATGGAGCCGTCACTCGTGTTTTGTTCTTTCCCGTTTTCTGGCTTAGCAACTGTTCCCGTGCGGTAAGAGCGACATTTTCGGGCGCTCAGTTAGACAAGACGAAGCGCGAGGAGCACAACGTCAGCGCAAGTCAGGCACCAATGATCTGCATTACATATACAGTATTTCTGTCGCACAAAAGTCAGTGAAAGTCCCTCTTTGGACATTTCGTGAGCAGATGCAGCGCTATTGCGGAAATGGGTCGTTGCGCACAACTGGTCGACTCGGTTGGGATCCTCTGCTGCACACCAACTAACAAATAGTCCTGGTAATAAAGAGCGTGGCTAGAAACAGCGGTGAAATGTGATTATGGCACAATAACTTGAATAGAATTGAATAGAATTGAATAGAAACACATGGGGGTCAAAGCATCCGATAAGCTTTTCACATTGCATCTTCAAACTCGCACAAGAGGAATGTGCGCGAATATATTCAGACCCTATTGAAATGGTGGGCATTACAGGGCTCGCACGAGAACGGTAAGTGACGCAGCTGACCTGCTCGTTTCTCGCAGCGTCATCGTGCTCTTGATCGAGGCGGACCAGGTTGTGCCAGGAGGCGACAACGGCCACCTGCGGTGCTTCCGGCTGGCGGTCGCCCTCACCCCGGCCTCGGTCGGAGCCCGACCGAACAGGAACCTCAACCGTCGACATCACGCGGCGCTGCACGAGTCCCACCTTCGACTTCTTCGTCTTCGCGCAGCGGCAAGCACTCACCGATTTTCATTACGCTTCTAAATAGCAGTCCTGCAGTCCCACGCCCCACTATTAAAATCTAGTTTCGCTTTACTTCTAAGCATACGGAAAACCGCCTGCTTCTTGGCCAATCCTCCCATAGTGGGTTATGTGCCACTGTTTAGGATACAAGACAAGACAAGCTCCCCGATTAATTCTGTCGCCGCAAGCTGAAGGGGCGAAGGCTGCTGATCCGTTGGTCTTTTGCACAAATGACACATACTCGTCGAGGGGTTTCAGCCAAGAACTGGGCGGTTGTTGATTTACTTTGACAAACCGGTAACACACCTTGTGCTTAATGCTAGTTCCCGGCCCACGACACCAAGTAGCGGGAATTACTTAAAAGTGATAAGTGAAAGTGTTCATGGTGCTCTCAACAATTTATATTCTTCAAATCAGCCGTGTTGGCATAGTGCTCATATCGTTGCGCTGTTAAGCTCGACGGTGCGGAATCAAATCCCGGCCGCGGCAGCCTCATTTCGATGGAGTCGAAACGCAAAAACACCCGTGTACTGTGCATTGGGCTCGCGTTAAAGATTCCCAAGTGGTCAAAATACTCCAGACTCCACCACTACGGCGTGCCTCATAATCATATTGTTGTGTTGGCACACGACACCCAATAATTTATTTTGTCACACTACACACTTTGTCAAGAGGATCACAAGCCAATGGAGCGCGCACAAGGAGTAGTACACGCTAAGGACAATCTAAGCTCTTCTAATTGACCGTATAACCTACTGTCTGCCTGACACTCAAGTCGGCAGGAATCGGGAAAATAAATATTGCCATTCGAAAGGCAATCAAAGTCGCCTTGACCCTCGCACCCATGGTATCGACGAAGAAACCCCACGGCTCAGACTCAAGCCACGCAGTTTGGGCGTCCTACAGTAAAAGCAACATTACCGAAGGAGACAAGAAAATAAAGAATCACACGGGCACTGCGTTTCACGTATCCCGCACAGTATACATCCGACTTACCATATGGAGCGCTGGAAAAGGACCAGCCCCGTGCTCGGCAAGCAATGCGTGAAACGCCCGGATAAGAGGTGCACCGATGGGGGGCTGCCCGGTATACTAAATGAAACGCCTTTGACATATATGTGTCACAGATCACCAAGACAAAGAGCTCGCAGCTGAGTCGACGAGATGGCAGAGGAAACGAAAATCACTCTGGCGATAACAACTTGCCCTGAAGTAGTAGCAGTAATCCGCACACACTCCCAAGCAGCAGCTCGCAGCATTCAAAGAAGACGCGCATCAGAAAAGACACTCAAAATACTTCAGCATCTCATCGCAAGCGCCCCGCTCCCCGACCATCGCATCAACTGGGTTCCAGGACACCAGGACGTGGCAGGAAATGAGGCTGAAGATGCCACTACCGGCAAGTATACCAGCCGGGATTTTCTGCCATCCAAGACCAGGCCGGCCACTAACGTTGATGACATCGCCCTAAGCTATTCGAACCTTGTGTACCACCACCCACCAAGCAAAAGAACACACACTTCATCCCACAGGAACTTCAGCAAAGCGGGAGGAGTCGTCCTCCACCGCCTATACGGAAAAATACCCACACACGTATTTGCACAATTTCCTTCCCATAGGAGCACAAAAGCACCTCAACCCAACGCACTTCTATACCACCGCTCAAACGTGGGAGACCAAACTTTGCTTTGACTACCTGGATGACCAGCGCATTCTCGTCACCCAAGCCTAGGAGGCAGCCCAAGCCAGAGGGTTCATGGAATCCTCTGACCTAGGGTGAACTTGGTCCTGACTCAAATTACCCCTCCAAAAAGTAAAAAATTATCTCTATCTACCTCAAATGCAATCGAATCAACACTTATTCAAAATGTGTGACATGCAGAGAGCAGACAATGTGAATTTCCAACATTTATTTGTTTTTGCATCTTATGCTCAACTTGTTTTGAGGTTTCATCTTCTGCTGTTTTCTTATGCCAACATATCGGTTACTTCTGATGCAAGAAATCAACTTTTCTTTCAAATAAATTCAGCACCTGAAAGAACATGTTCTTATTATTATTGTCACCCCCCTTCCTATTACCAGAGTACGGTGGCGTGGACATGAACATAAATAAATATGAACCCACCTTCACCAGGATATTGCTACAACGGACTTACTATGCGGTTTTTCGGGATTGCTCTAAGTGCTGAAGCAAAGCTGCCGACATGCCGTGGATACTGCCACGGGAACCCTCGTACCTCCTGTAAATGAACTTCCAGGAATAGCTCGGGCGCATAGGAGACGACTACGGAAGGGCTCCGGGGCCCGAACCCCCTCCGAAGTTTTTCAGGGGGAGCAGGCGCAAGCCCCCTCTCCGGGCGCTGCTGTAGCCTTCCCACTAAAGTGTCATTACCGGAGTTTTGTCACCCGCATCATTTGAGGTTTGTTTTGAGTTGCCTCTGCCTTTTCATCTAATATTCCATTGCGGCTAAAAAACTACTGCATCATTGTTGGCGAGGATGTGCACGGCTTTTAATTCATACTAACGCTTAATTTCCGCAAATCCTGGCAATAGGAGGAAAAGCGAATTAAAATCACCAGCGGCCGCTACCTCATTCGTATTTGCGCACTTCAGCCTTTTTTTATTTCCTCTGTAAACCCTGTGCAGAGACAGTACATATTTAAATATTGCTACGATGCGCTGCTGTAGCGAACGATTATGAAAGGACTGACGAAGACTACGATGGCAGTGTAGAACACTTAATTTATTAGATATATCACGAAATCTATAAATTCCAAATTTTTTTCAAACTTGATTGGTGACTTTTTAAATGTAAGAACATTTTACTGCTGCCCAAGAGGCGTTTCCTCGAGTATATATAATCAATCACGAGGTGTTCCTCAAGGAGCTGTCACTTCACCATTACTATTTATTATTCTGATGTGTTCCATTTCTCCTCATCAAGATGTACAAAGATACGTATACGCGGATGACATTGCTTTCTTCGCATCAGATAGTCACATTCAATCTCTATATTATCGACTACAGAACTACCTCAACACCATAGAAACCTGGTTAAACAAAATTCGCCTTTCACTTAACGTTAGAAAATGCTCGATATTGGTTTTCCCCCTTAGCAATCCCGTTAACACATCGATATCCTATCGCCTCGAGACTATACCTCAAGTGGAGTCGGTGAAATATTTAGGTGTAGTATATGACGGCTCCCTCAGCTGACTCGGCCATATTGACCATATAGTTAAAAAAGGAGTGCGAGCAGTTGGTATGCTACGTAAGCTGTGCAACAGTCGGTCCGGAATGCGGAGAGATCCACTTTTAATGATATACAAAATGTATGTGCGGCCCATTTTAGAATTTGGATGTGTTTTATTTTCTGGTGCTCCAGCTGTAGTGCAGGTATGGTGTATTGGAATAGGCCAGTGTATCGTGCGTGCAACAGAACAATGGGAGAACCAAGGACGCTTATGCGATGACGCCATCAGTACGACGCTGCGATCGACCGGCGTGCCTAGAGCGGGAAATTGTACATGCTGTGCGAAACTCCACATTTATAAATTAAAATGATCTGAAATCAATTGAAGTTAATATAACTCACAAAAATAAATACTACAAACTGTTAGGATACTTCAATAACGCCGACTAAGCTTGCACGTTTCACACCACAGATCATGTAGTTTTCCTGCTCGTATGCTCGGCGTTTCAGTTGCAGAAGACAAACAGTTGTCTACTCGTTCCTTTCGGTAAGCACGCATATGATTTTAGTATTTCGAAACACACGGCGATAAGAAGCCCGGAAGGAAACCTGCACTGTGCCTGGTGGGTTGCACGGGATTCCTTTCAAGTTACATCAGCCATAAAGGCGATCGCCATGTTTCACTGAAGAAACACACACGCACACACGCACGCACACACGCACGCACACTCACACGCACACATACACGGGCGCATGCATGACCTCCACGACAACCATAACTGCTGATCCCGGAGGCCCTGTGTTGCACCTTTATTTTTCCTCTTGCCAGCAATGACTCCAGGCTGCAGTGACAGATGGCGCTGCAGTAGACCGGCGTGCTCCAGCACGCCCGGCGGCGCATTTACACCCGCACGATTCGCACGCGTAATTCATTTTTCCAGGGCAGCAGGGCCCTCGACTATGGTGCCGCCGCTCGGGGGAACGCGAACCACGGCGGCCCCGCGCTTCTGGGCGCTTTTGCTCCCTAAGAATGCCATTTCCCTAGGTACAAACGCAAGAAACGCCCCTAGATCCATTCGTCCCTAGACAACGCTGTCTGCACAACTACAAACGCGCGCTGCACTGAAGTTGCGACCTGCTCCATTCGCTGCTCTGCCGTGCTCTGCGGTAATAAATCATGTTTTCTCTGTCAAAGTGAATGCATATGAAAATTGTATAATCGCAAGGTGGTGAGTGAAACGTTTCAAATAACGACGCGCTACCAGTATTTATGGATGACTTTAGGGCCGACGCATCGCTTCTGATTCTCAGCCGGTAATCTGCACCATGTGAATGTATCGTAAATATCGCTCAGGTCATTTCGCATACCGTAAAGCAACATCATGGTCGCAATTGAAACGCATAAGTGGGTGTTACGTGCCCTCGCCTCAACTATGCCCGGGTGCTGCGCGCTTCCCTCGGATGCCACATGTACGGATCCCTTTGTCAATTCCCTCACCGCGCATGAACTCTCGTGCAAGCTTGCACCCTAAGAGGTTTTATCTCGTCCCATAACAATAATCGTCATCTTGTGCGCCTTCACTTTCTTCTACGCTGCTTGCCTGGCACGAATATATGCGCACGTCATCAACGTGACTTCTTGATAGGAAAGTAGCACGTGTATAGTTCTTAAGAAAAGAAACGCACGAAACGCTGATGATGATTATCGTTGTTTGACCAGATAAGCCCCAATGCAAAAGTTTTTAAGAGTGTGTAGTGCACATCGTTAACTTGTGAACAAATGTCCATATTTCCAGCCCCATAAGCTATGATTTCCTTCTACATTCTTCCATATATTGAGTGAAGATCGTTTTATCGGTGGGCACATTCTCGTTTGAATGGCCTTGCCCTTTCGCAGGACATGTACCTTAACGTTCAATTGCAAATAAAGTATGAAGTGTTGAAAACTACCTATTTTCGTATAGGTTGGTGGTGCCAGAATGCTGTAAAAATGTCCGCAGTAACATTCGGGCTACGTTGTGCCAATTCATATTGATTCATGCTAATTTGAGCTCGGCTATTGACAAATACATTACAAAAAAGAAAAAAACGGTGTAACTCAGTTTCAATCAGCAACTTATGTGGCATACGAGAAAAAAAGCAGAGAAAAGAATGTTTGCTGTCGAGGTTGGACTCCTGATCATGATTCGAGTGGAATCGTGTTGTTTTTGCACGACATCACTGCCCTTGCTCTTATGATTCGCTGAAACGTTGTCATCATTCTTACTGCTTTTTCTGGTCGATGTAGGTGCTATATTTGAAGCAAGCTTTCATGAGTAATCTTGCCGTTTTGCATTTGAACACCTTTTCATCTGCCATTAATTCTTTCCTGAAGCTGGAAGAGCTGACTGAATGCTAAAAGTGTTGAGCACCCCCCCCCCCCCCCAACCTCCAAAATATTTAATGGTACAAGTAATCTCTTAATAGCTGGCACGTCCATCTGTACAAGTTGCTACTTCCGATTCGGTGCCCAGCTGGGTGCTGCTAATCCTGCTATTTTGTAGACACTTTCCTCAGCTGCTCAATCTTTCCACAACAGCTACTGCACTTGTTTCTTCCATCTGCTATTCACAGCAACAAGGCAGAAGCACGGCATCAGTAATGTTTGTAGAACAGAATGCTTGGTGTAATGCGATTGTCATCGGTCTATATTAGTAAAGAAAGCACATTAAAATCATCTGAAAAGGTCAAGTATTCAGCGTTATCTTGGACTCTGCAGACAAATATCCTTCTGTAGAACGTGAAAAGCATTCTTTGAGCTAGGAACACAGGTCTAGCCATGACGAAAGGCAACATAAAGCTGGGACACTCGTTTTGTCACATGGCTCGCTTGAATGGGTCTTTGCTCCTGCATATAACGGCCTCTCTCTGAAGCCAAGTTCTGCAGAGTTATATGGCTTGCAATGCCGAGGTGTGTTGTGGCACCCTGACCCTCTGCGACACATACTGAAAGGACACTTGAAACAACTTTTCCTGCTACAAGTACTCAGCAGACACCCTCCCAGCAGTCAGGTTTTTGAAGGGCTTGCTGGACCATATATCAGCCCTCATCTTGCATGCTTTGTCCTAAATTGTTGACACCTTCTTGGAACAGCTTGGAAATTGTGACATACATCTGCGAGCAAAATTAGGAAGACAAAGTTTTCTGCGGATAAAGGAATTCCTTGACAACTCTGACTTGTAACATTAAATTTATGAATGCACTGCAACGGTTGCAATGCCAACTTTCAACTGCAGTTTTAGGTTCGATGTCAAAGATCAAGAAAGCTTTAGTTTTTTTTACTGATTCCCTGGTGTCCACACTTTTTTATCAGTAGTTTACTTCAATGGCATTATGGCACAGCCCTTAAAACACTAAGTGCTGTGGCAGATGCTGCCAGCAAACATTTGCCTCTCCTTTGTGCTGCTTTAACATTGGCCTTTAGACACCCTGCGCGCAACCATCCTTCAAGTGTGATGCATTTAACCTGCTGCTGCTGCTATACAACACTCCAGTGGCCTTGCTGACTATCATGTTCACTTGATTGCGATTTTGTGCTGGCTACCAGTCTGCCCTTCGGAACTAAAAAGCTCTATCTCTTTAACCACTTTCTGAACATTTCTGCTGTTCTTTTAAGCACGAGGTCCGAGCCGCACAGGATATTCCCTATAGTGCGCTATGCCACAGCCCTTGCCACTGTAGCACTGTGCCCACTCCTTGGCCTTGAGTGATTGACACCTCAAGCACTCTCCTCAAGGCTGCACCTCCTCTCCCTGGGTCAATCAACATGACTGATCACTCTACATCCACCCTCAGTTTTGCTGCCATGCCCTTCTATAAATGCTACCGAGTACGAGTACTCCAACACTTCACATCAAGTCCTGCAGTGCCCCACTCCTTCATCTCACACCAATGCCTAATAGAGCCTTGCAAGTTCACTACTTCGCCCTTGTGCTGCTGCAAACATGATAGAACATGGGATTAGCCAATAATACATGCAACCATGCCTTCCATGTGCAGTATTTTCCGCTGTAGCATTAGCAGATCAGCTGAGATCTACTTTCGTGTCCTCTGATCTGGCATATATTTTTTACCGTAATGAAATTAAGGATTTCAAAAGAATTGTAATTTTCAAATAAATTTCCAGCTTTTATTTAATGCTGTTTTTTTCTTGGTTGCATTACTATGTGTAAATTTTTGTCAACATTCACGAAAGTGCGTTTTGTACAAAGGTATCATAAAACTGAGGATGCATCTTCTTTTTAAGTCAACATAGTAGTGACTCGTTGTGGTGGCATTGTCGCTATGGTGCTGCGCTGCTAAGCCTGAGGGCGCGGGGTCGAATCCTGGCTGCGGACGCCCGTTTTCCGCTTATGCGCCGCACAGTGGGCGCATGTTAAGAACCTCAGGTGGTGAGACATATTCCGGATCCCCCTTTTATGGCGGGCCTCATAATGAGATTGTGGTTTTGGCGCCTGAAACCTCAGAATATAAACTTTAACATATTTGTGGCCACCAGTTCAATATGTCCATAGTATTCTTAAATTGTGCAACTGATAAAAAATTGTCTCCTAGTCCTTGGTGAATGCAGCACTAAGTTGCTAAGCAGGCTTTAACAAGACTTTCCTTTTGTTACGCTTCATGCCGTCTTTAACATCTCTTTATTAAAAAGTAAGCTAACTTTAAGAATAAAGCCTACCTTTAAAAAATGGGCATGTGCGAGCAGCGTTCCGAGTAGCATTCAGCACAACAGGCACAGCTCTCATGCAACGTTGCTGCCACATCGCAAACACAAGAAGGGAGGGGGGGGAGGCAATCCTTCTGAGCTGCTAAGAATTCACCCCACCTAGAATGCACTAGCAAATCAAGAAAAAGAAATGGGCATGGGCAGGACATGTAATGAGGAGGGAAGATAACCGATGGTCATTAAGGGTTACGGACTGGATTCCAAGGGAAGGGAAGCGTAGCAGGGGACGGCAGAAAGTTAGGTGGGCGGATGAGATTAAGAAGTTTGCAGGGACGGCATGGCCACAATTAGCACATGACCGGCGTTGTTGGAGAAATATGGGAGAGGCCTTTGCCCTGCAGTGGGCGTAACCAGGCTGATGATGATGATGATGATGAGAATGCACAACCACTTATAACAGTACGAAAATAAACTTCTCAATGTGTTGGCTAACAAGCGGTTGAAGCCAAAGTGCTTCATGCAGTCTTGCTTGTCACACGAGCTATTGGAAGCACGTTGAATAATATCCACAACGAAAGTGAAAATTTGCCGAATAGCTTCGAAAATACTTCCCATTGACACAAACAAAACTTGGAATAAATGCAGAATCTTGTTTCTATCTCCGACGTACACTCTCCTTCTCTTCCTCTGTTTCGCTTTGGCGTTCGAGGAATCCGGTCACATTATGCATAGATGTTTTGGTGGACACAGTTCCTGTAATTGCAAAATAGCGAAATAGTCCTACACACTGGGAAGTTTCAGAACAACTGGTGACATCACGTGACACAGACACTGAGCACGTCACAGACTAGTGCTTGCGAAAAGAATGGGATTGCAGTTGCTTCCTCGTGCATTATGACAATATGCATTACATGGCAAATTTTCATTAGACAAAGGCTGTAAAACAGTGACGTTGGCATGCGCGTGCAGCATTTTAGTCCCTCCCGATTACACAATCAGGCCACTCTTTGTGCAGCAACAAATGTGCAAGCAGTGCAAGTAAACATGATTCCACTCTACCGAATGCAACTTTGTGTGAGGCATAATAGTGTACTTTTTTATATTCTGAATAACTATAGAAGAGTGAAGATAAAACAGCCACTCTTAAGCAGAAACTTTATATCTGTCTTTTTGCCCCCGCCGGTTATTATAGATATAAGAGGGGCTTGGAGTAAAAATTTATTGCACTAATATTTTTGTCAAGGAAAGTCTTCGACTGTGCTTGCATATTTTGTACTTCACAGCATGCTCAATATTGTTCATGATGTGCCTGGAGTATAACACACGTCAAGCGTATGGCACATCCATACAGCGAAATGACTATCATGTCACAGTAATTTGCAATCTTGAATATTTGTATAATATTTGTGATAAATTCTCTATCGGATTACTGATGGCAGCACTGCTCATGTGGCTCTCAGATAACTATTTTAAAGCACCGAATAACAAACAGCGCACAAGAGGAGACAACGGGATAGTGCCCCTCCTCGTTGTCATCTCTTGTGTGCTGCATGTTATGTGGCGCCTTAGAATAGTTATAGCGAATAGATACCAACTTGCCCAACAATATGTTCTCTTGTGGCTCTCGGAGTAACGTCACACTCTGAGTATACAGGACAAGCAGTTTTATTCAATGTTTCTTTCTTTATTTGAACATTCCGAGGGCCCATCTCGGTCCAAGCAGGAGTGGGAACAAAAACGTGTCTTGGTGTGGTGCTCCATATGGCTTAAGCACATCTTCAGGCACAAGTGTTTTTGCACGTCCTTTGTCACTCTGGAGCCTCGGCAGCGTTCATGCACGTGGCAGCACTTTTATCTCTTTGGAAAACCATCCTCATTTTGTAAAATGTAGTCAGCAAGACGAAAGCTTTAAATCAGCATGACTCGGACGAAAGCTTCATAAAGAACGTACATGAGTTTCTGCAGTGCCACGCTCACAGCCTAGGAATTATCATCATGGGGGACTTTAACCTTCCAGACATTAACTGGAAGAAAATGCAATACTCATCACGTACTTCAGAAGCGCTAATTGATTTAATGCTCAACTTCAACCTACAACAAGTAGTTGATCGACCAACACGCTCACATGGTACTGCAAATAATATACTCGATCTAATACTACTCTCTGATCACTTCTTTGTAAACAAAATACACACTAGTATTGTTGAAGGTATATCTGACCACGATATTCCAATATGTCACCTACCTACCTACCTACCTACCTACCTACCTACCTACCTACCTACCTACCTACCTACCTACCTACCTACCTACCTACCTACCTACCTACCTACCAGTGGCGTAGCCAGAAATTTCGTTCGTGGGGGGCTCACTTTGCAGCTCGGCCTCCTCCTTATAGAATTAGTCGAGGGATAAATAAATAAATAAAGAAATATATATATATATATATATATATATATATATATATATATATATATATATATATATGTATATATATATATATATATATATATATATATATATATATAAATATATATATATATACATCATTCAACAGCCTTGTTTACATTGTCGTACATATGCAACGACCAGGGGAAATCTCAATGGTGCTGTCCTTTGTTACAATGTATTGCGCAGGAGCAGCTGTCACCGCTTGTGCATTGTAATTGCTCCGAAATTATAGTAGCAACAGAGAGCACATATAAAATGCAGGAGTTCTGCAAAATATACCAGGGCGAGCCAAATGAAAGTGAGCCAATGCGAATTTATGACAAACGGGGTACTTTATTTAAAAGTAGTCACCATGAGTATTTAGACACTTGTCCTACTAACGAGTCGCGTAATTTCCGTCTCATAAAACTCCTTGGGTTGCTGCCTCAAAAATCTGTAAATGACTACACGTCATCTTCCGACACGAATCTGGTTCCCTTGAGCAGTTTCTTCAAGTTTTACCAAATGTGGAAGACGCAAGGCAACAGGTCCGGGATGCATGAGGGATGTTGCAGCGTTTCCCACTTGAACTTTGCCAGTTCTGTATTAACCACATCAGCGACGTGGGAATGGGCAATATCGTGAAGCAAGATGTACCCAATGCGCAATTTTCCACGTCGTTTATTCTTGATTGCGACACGCAGCCGATTCGACCTTTCACAATATCTGAAACGATTTAGAGTCTCTCCAGGTTTAGAAAATTCGATCAATAATGGCCCCTAAAGATATAAAAAGAAGTCAACACTTTTCCGGCAGAAACGACGGCCTTTGTTTTCCTTGGGAGTGGTGAATTCAAATGTTTCCACTGTAAGCTTTGCCGTAGTGTTTCAGGCTACTAGTAGCGGCACCATAAGTCATCCCCGGTCACAACTGCAGACAAAAAGTCGTCACCCTTATCTGGGGTTCTTTGACGTGCACCTAAATTTAAGTACACGGGTGTTTTCGCATTTCGCCTCCATCGAAATGCAGCCGCCATGACCGTGATTCGATACCCCGACCTCGTGCTCAGCAGCCCAACACCATAGCCACTAAGCAACCACGGCCTTTTCAATTGTGTTGGGGGTGATTGCATGGTGGCTTTGGCCCGGCCATAGATCGTCTTTGTAACTTTCATGTCCTTCTTTGAACAGTTTGCTACAACGCTTCACAGTGGCCAATGAAACGCAATGTTCAACGCATACGGAAGGCATACGGCGAATAATTTCTTTTTGGGAATGTTTGATCCGCACCGATGGCACCGGCTGTTGGAACCTCAGTGCTGACGCCCGTTATTGCAACTGGGTCGCAAGCCCCAAGGGTAGCGTAGGCCTGGCGGCCTGGGGCACACTGGAAGCATCTGAAGGTCCCAGCAAAGCATGAGGCGACTGCTAACAGAACAACTTGTTTATTCTAGCATCGCAAAGAGCGGGCGGTCAGGTCGACCGAAGTAGAGAGACGGGAGAGCACGTTACTCAACAGCAGAAATCGGAGCCTCTCTCCTGGCGTCCGGGGGCAGCTGCTCTTATACTCTCGGAGTTGAGAGCAAGAGGGAAGGTCACGAGATGACACCCCGTGACGGCAGCGACGGACGGACTGAGAGACACGTTGGAACAAGGAGGTGACGCATCAGACGGGCCGGCGCCGGTCAGACCTCCTCGCTTCACACTGGGGGAGCTCCTCTCCCCGGCTGCCGCGCTTTGACAAGCGTGGGCACACACACACACACGCACACACAAAGACACGTGGCACTGAACATGCCGGGACGCGCTCGGCGGGGCGCGCTCGCGGCCGCTCCGAACGGGCCAAAATGTCCGCCGCTCGGAACGAAGCTCCGGCGTACGTTGCATCCGCGCTGGCTTTACCGCGCGTCGTAGGCGAAACGTAACAAACCGCCCCGCCGGGGGAGGGAGATCCCGATGGTCAGGGGACTGCATCCGCTGTCCGGAGGGATGTCGCTCGATGATGCTCCTAACCGAAGTCGGTCGTCCCTTGGCGTTTCTTGAGCGCAGCGCACCGAGAAGGCCTCGTTCTCACGTTCAGGTTCACAGAGGACACTGCAAAGTGACTTCGGGAGAGTTCTCATTTTTCTCTCGTTCCCAGCAAGCGTTAGAACTACGCCGAAACTCAGCTGCTCAGTCAGCAAGCACGGCACAACCCTCACTAAGCCATGCCAGGCTCTTTTCCCTTTAATACTACTGCCTAGTTCCTTACAGTAGTCTAGCAGCACTCAGAACGCGTCCACAAATTGGAAAATTGCACTAGAAAGCACATCATCACTTTGAAACACTACACAAAAGCAATATGTTAAAAATCCTGCCTCAGGAAGAAAAACATCAATAACAAACAATTTTGAGGCTGATTCCCACGTTAGGGGCTTCGACTTAAGCCATCGGCGTTACCGTTGAGACTCCCCTTTTTGTAACGCACCTCAAAGAAATACTGTTGCAAAGCGAGGCTCCAGCGCAGGAGGCGGCCATTTGTGAAACAGATGGTCTGCAGCCATTGGAGAGGGCAGTGATCCGTCTCGAAGCATGCGAAGCGGAGATCGCAGCGAGCGACCGTACACTAGCTCAGCTGGCGAAAACCCCGTAGCCGCATGCGGCGCGGTCCTCAATGCAAACATCACCCCAGGCAGAAACAGCTCCCAATCAGTTTGTTGTTCAAACCACAATGCTCTCAACACGCGCTTCATGACGGAGTGGAGCTTCTCAACGGAATACGACTGGGGGTGGTGCACTGAGCTGTGTAACAGCTTTACCCCGCACCTTTCGAGAAAGGCTGTCGTCAAAGCGCTAGTAAACACTGTGCCCTGATCTGATTGGATTTCCGCAGGAAAACCAACTCGCGCAAATATGGACAGTAGTGCATTGACTATCTCAACTGAGCTGAGTTCTTTAAGCGGCACTGCTTCAGGGAACTTTGTCGCTGGGCAGATCACAGTCAAACTGTGTCTGTACCCCGTGGCTGTTACCGGCAGAGGTCCCACTGTATCAATAACGAGCCGTCTAAAAGGCTCCGTAATGATAGGTACCAACTTCAACGGCGCCCTCGATTTGTCCCCTGGTTTGCCCACCCGCTGACAGGTGTCGCATGTCTTCACAAAGTGGTCTGCGTCCCGAAAACACCCTGGCCAATAGTACTCTTGCAAGAGACGGTCCTTAGTTTTCTTAACTCCTAGGTGTCCGGACCACGAACCCCCATGCGACAAGCGCAACAGATCCTGACGATAGCACTGAGGCACGATCAGCTGATTGAACTCCACTCCCCTGCGGTCTATATACTTCCGGTACAGGACCCCACCTCTTTCCACAAAGCGAGCATTTTTCTTGGCGACACCTTCCTTGACAATGCAGCGTATGTTTTCTAGGCTGCCATCCCTCTTTTGCTCGTCTATCAAAGCCGACCGGCTGACTTTTAGCAACCTATTAAGTCCGTCTGACGTAGGCGCGACGAGCAAATCTGCAGATAGCTCTTCTAACTTTCCCGCATCGGGCATTTCCTCTCCAGTATCTGGTGCCTTTAACGCTACAGGCTCAATTTTATTCAGTTCGGGCGTGCTCTGAATATCACCTTGCTGCGCCTCTGACCCTTTCTCATCGTTCGACAACGTCGGCCCCGCAACTACCGCCTTTGCAGCGAGCTCCCGAACCTTCGATCTGGTTAAGGCCTGAACGCTAGCCTCACCAAACAAAAGCCCCTTCTCGCGCAGGAGGTGATCGGACCTGTTCGAAAATAGGTACGGGTACTGGGGGGGCAGCATAGATGACACTGCCGCCTCCGTCTCAAGTGCTCCGAAAGGTCCTTCAATAAGCACTTTTGCTACGGGCAGACACACGCTATGAGCTTCCACGGCTTGCTTGATCCATGCGCACTCGCCCGTGAACATATCGGGTTCTACGTAAGAAGGGTGAACTACATCCATCGTAGCTGCGGAATCGCGAAGCACTCGGCACTCCTTCCCGTTCACGAGGAGGTCTCGCATGTAAGGCTCGAGAAGCTTCATGTTCTCGTCAGTGCTGCATAACGACAAAAACACGACTTTTGTTTTTGTTTCTGGACACTGCGCCGAAAAATGACCCGGCTTCTGACACGTATAACAAACGCGCGCTTGCCTCGCCTCGAACCGCTTTCTGCGTTCGGCTTCGGCTGCCGCCGTCTCCTTACGTTCAGTCGGACTGCTTTCACTCGCGTCCGCACTACGTGTGTCCCCCTTTGCTCTCATGGGCGTGAACTTCGGCCTCTCAAACTTGGAGCCAAATTCACCCTTTTGACCGTCCTTAGCTCCGCGAGCCCGACGCGTCACGAACTCTTCGGCTAGCTCAGCGGCTCTAGCCACCGTACTAACGTCTGTACTAACCGTACTAACCCAGTACCGCACGTTCTCAGGTAACCGACTATAAAACTGTTCTAGCCCGAAACACTGCAGAACTTTCTCGTGGTCACCAAACGCTTTCTCTTCTTGGAGCCACTCCTGCATGTTTGACATTAGCCTGTAGGCAAACTCTGTATATGACTCACTTTTGCCTTTCTCATTTTCTCGAAACTTCCGACGGAACGCCTCCGCGGACAGCCTGTACTTTTTTAGCAGACTCGATTTCACTTTGTCGAAATCCTCTGCCTCCTCTCTATCCAAGCGAGCGACTACGTCGGCCGCCTCGCCGGGTAACAAAGTGAGCAAGCGCTGTGGCCACGTTTCCCGAGAGAACCCCTGCTTCTCGCACGTTCGCTCAAAGTTTACCAGGAACAAACCAATGTCCTCTCCAAGCTTAAACGGCCGCATTAGGTCAGTCATTTTGAACAATACTCGTTCTCCTGCACCGTGTGCCTGATTTCCATTACGAGCGCGTTCCATCTCTACCTCGAGACGCTTCATTTCCAAAGCGTGTTGACGGTCACGCTCTTCTTTTTCTTTCTCGTTTCGTTCTTTTCGTTCAAGCTCATCTCTCTTTGCAGTCTCCCTCTCCTCAATGGTCTCAAGGCATTCCGACAGCTCGTCATCCTCAGCTCCTAACTCAAGAATAACCCTTAGCAGTTCTGGTTTTCTGAGTTTGTCTGAGACATCCAGACCCAACTCTCTTGCAAGCTCCAACAATTTCGGTTTGCGCAACGACTTCAAATCCATGGCTGCTCTGAATGCTGCTTTCTCTACTGCCTACTATTGTCTTGCCGCAACTAACCCGGCAGCAACGACAACCACAATTACCAGCTCTGTTTCTGACACTAACAAAAGCCTGGCAAAACTCAGAAGAAGAAAGTCCCGCACTCACCAAACCTCGCAGCCAAGAATTCAGCGCAGTCGTTCCGCTGCAGGCAACCAGTCATCACACAGGGCTCGTTGCACTGCTCCCGGATGGTCGTTGTGCTGCTCAGCATACAGTCAACCGCATATCTTCGCTGCTGGCCTCCGTTGTCGCGATCTCACCGCTGGCAACCAGAGGTTTGATCCGCACCGATGGCACCGGCTGTTGGAACCTCAGTGCTGACGCCCGTTATTGCAACTGGGTCGCAAGCCCCAAGGGTAGCGTAGGCCTGGCGGCCTGGGGCACACTGGAAGCATCTGAAGGTCCCAGCAAAGCATGAGGCGACTGCTAACAGAACAACTTGTTTATTCTAGCATCGCAAAGAGCGGGCGGTCAGGTCGACCGAAGTAGAGAGACGGGAGAGCACGTTACTCAACAGCAGAAATCGGAGCCTCTCTCCTGGCGTCCGGGGGCAGCTGCTCTTATACTCTCGGAGTTGAGAGCAAGAGGGAAGGTCACGAGATGACACCCCGTGACGGCAGCGACGGACGGACTGAGAGACACGTTGGAACAAGGAGGTGACGCATCAGACGGGCCGGCGCCGGTCAGACCTCCTCGCTTCACACTGGGGGAGCTCCTCTCCCCGGCTGCCGCGCTTTGACAAGCGTGGGCACACACACACACACGCACACACAAAGACACGTGGCACTGAACATGCCGGGACGCGCTCGGCGGGGCGCGCTCGCGGCCGCTCCGAACGGGCCAAAATGTCCGCCGCTCGGAACGAAGCTCCGGCGTACGTTGCATCCGCGCTGGCTTTACCGCGCGTCGTAGGCGAAACGTAACAGGAAACATCTTCATTTGTCAAAAACCTCACGACACCAAGCTGTTCAACTTTTGGAGTGTCCATTATGTCACGCAACCATGTTCATTCCAGTGTATGAGAGCATTAAAGAACATTTAACCTCACCTCTGCATGTCACTTGTAAATGAGATGCGTATGTGCTACGCGCATGCCTCGAAAATAATGAACCGAACCATTATAGCGCGGGGCGGGTTGTCTCACTTTCATTTGAGTCGCCTTCGTACATTAGATATGCGCAGATACAATGGAATATACAAATGTGAAGGTACAGCTTGATACAGGGCAAAAAAATGTGACTGGAAACAAAGTTCACTCTGCATGTACACAAAACCTCGCAACAAGATGTTTAAATATACGTATACATTTCCAATAAATCTACGTACCTAAGAAAAAGTCACTATATATAATGCGTCAAACTAGGCAAATAAACAGGTTGCGCAACCGCAGATTCACAGATCACAGCACGCCCCCCTCCCTCCACTCCCGAAATGTACCGCGTGCGACGGAAGGCGGCGCGCTTCCTCCCCGCTTTTCTCCCTTGCGCACACAAGACTGAGCCTACATCGTCGGCTCACCCCCTCGCCCTTTCCCCGCACGCTTTCACTCGCACATAGAGCATGCGGCGCGCGGTCACGATGTTATCGCCCTTGGCCTTTATTTATACGGAACATGCGGGCAACGGCAGGAATGCACCTGCAGTCTTCATATAGCTGCTATTGCAATAATATAATAGCGTCGCGCAACTGAAGCGTCCCGTGGCCCATTACTTTCCGCAAGAGAAGTAACAAAATCGAACTTTCACCATGCGACAATTCGCTGCGTCGCAACAACGTTTTCTTTTTTTCTTTTGTGGAGCGGGGGGCGGCGAAATAGAATAAAGCAACAGAATGCATGTTGGCTACAATTGAATGCCTACTTTGGGCGCCTAGTGTGGCTACCAAAGGAATATAGAAGAAAACCTTTGACGCTTGGTCCACTGAAAACCATACGCATACTGCTCGGTATCCTACACCGGCGAGACAAAATATTCCGGAGAGGTTGCGCTCAAACGAACGCGTTGCAATCCGTCCAGTCCCCGCAGTGCTGGCGACGAGCGACTATGCATGGTTTCTTTTTCTCGTCTGCTAGCCAGAAAGCGTCCAAAACTCTGCCAGGCGAAAGTGCAGTCGGCCAGAGAAAAACGAACGCGCATCGAAGTGCGCCGCGTGGTTGTCGAGGCAGCACGAGAAAAACGCATGCGCACTGGCTGGATCGGCAGCCCGCGGGTTGCGAAAAAAAAGAAAAAGAGAAAGAGGCCCAATGTATCTTCGCGAATAAAAGTATAGGTAGAAAAATAAATAAGAACTTAGTTACAATGGTGGCTTTAGCGTCTTGACATGGATGCTTTGGCGCAGGTGAAAAAAAAATGTTCATATGCTTTTTTGCGACCTGACGGCCCAAATAAACCACCACAACGCTTTGTCTCATCGGACCTCGCTGCGTGCTTTGTCAACTTGTCTGATAGTATGTTGATTTGGCTTGTCTCGTTGTATGGCCCGATGTACGACTTTTGAAAAGTCGATGCACCTTTGGCGTCAAATGTTTACAACAGCAATAAACCCACGAAGTTCCGGAATTGAAAATCTAAAGCACGACTTTGGAAATGTCAATGCACCTTTTGCATCAAAATGTTATGAGAACTTTATACCCACAAACTTTCAGAATTGAAATCCAAGCGCTCCGTAGATTCCGCGGCCTCCGCGAGATGCCGAGACGAGCCCGCTCGCCATCAAAGCGCCCTTGAAATTTTGTGCTCGGTGGGGCTCCTTGCGTTACGATATGTCGCTCCCGATGCATGGGCGTTTCCACGAAATCCAGCGCGCTTTCGCAATGTTCGCGCTAAAATGTCTTTACGAGCGCGAATTAAGGATATTCTAGACAAAATCGAGCATGATTTCTGGCAACGGGAGTTGTTTTGGTCGGCGGCGCATGACAGCACGAAAAAATTTCGGGGGGGGCTGAAGCCCCATAAGAGGGGGGGGCTTCAGCCCCCCCCCCTCTTATGGGGCACGACGCCAATGTTTTGACGTACATGGCACATGAATTCACGTATTTTGCGGAAATGTCTTGCAATCCTTCAGCAGACGCAAATTCCCTCTGGATTAAGTTTAAGACAGTAATACATGACTGCATTCAACAATTTATACCGTTAAAAACAAGAAAATCGCGCAAATACAACCCATGGGTAACGCGTGAGGTAATTCATGCCAAACGAAAAGTGAGAAGGTTACGACGGGCTTTGAAGAAGGCTAATAATGAATCACTTCAGACATCAAAATTGCTTACCGCCAAGGCAGAACTTAAAGTCAGACTAAGTCACTCCAGAAAAGAATATTTTAATACTACCCTGCCTAACTTCGTAAAAAGTAATCCACACAGATTTCGGAATCACTTCAGTGCACGCAAAGTAATCACGCCAGAACGACCCCAAGATGAAAACGTTTGTCTAGCTAATGCATACAACAAGTACTTTCAATCGGTATTTACTGCAGATAACGGGTTTGTCCCCCCAATAATTCCTACAGGTTTCACTATCGACTCACTAAACATAACTGAATCGGGAATCTTTAATCTCCTACTCGGAATAGACACGAAAAAATCTAGTGGCCCTGACGACGTCCCGAACGAATTCTTAAAGCGATACGCAGAATGGTGCAGCAGGTATCTTGGCATTATCTATCGCATATCACTTTTAACCGGACGTGTGCCAGATGACTGGAAAAAAGCAAAGATAATACCAATCCATAAATCAGGTGACACAAACTCTCCTTCCAACTACAGACCGATATCACTAACTAGTACATCGTGCAAGATACTAGAGCATATAATTTTAAAACACCTAACAACATATTTTGAAGAGAATGGCATACTAACAGCCAGTCAGCATGGATTTCGGCACGGGATGTCAACAGTAACACAATTGACTGAAGTTCTACATGACCTAGCACAGACTATAGACAAGCGCGGTCAAACAGATATAATATTTCTAGATTTTAGAAAAGCATTCGACTGTGTGTGTCACAACAAGCTAATTGCAAGATTCGAGTGAATTATTGGAAATGGAAGCATTACAGCCTGGACTAGGGATTTTTTGTCACAACGCTCACAGTTCGTTTTCCATGATGAAGCATCATCTGATACAGTTCCTGTCACATCTGGCGTTCCCCAGGGCTCGGTCTTGGGGCCCTTACTATTTTTCATTTACATCAATGATATCGCCAATAACATAGCATGCAGCATAAAGCTTTTTGCAGATGATGGCATTATATATAAAGAAATAAGAAGTTATGAAGATCCCCTTACTTTGAACAGATGCCTTAAGGAGATAAATGCCTGGTGTGAACAATGGCAAATGTCTATTAACATCAAGAAATCAGTGACAATGGTAGTAACAACAAAGAAGATTAAGTCAGCATTCACCTACCTTCTCAATGGTACACCCCGAACTAATGTTCAGCAACACAAGTATCTAGGACTGACTCTAGCATCTGACTTGAAGTGGAACAAGCACATTGCCAACATCACTTCACCAGCCACCCGTAAGCTTTTCTTCCTTAAAAGGTTCCTGAAATCTGCTCCCAGTCATATCAAACTGCTGTGCTATAAAACCTTTGTGCGGCCAGTACTAGAATACGCCAACACGGTTTGGTTTCCTCACACAAAGACAAACATACCCGAAGTGGAAAAAGTTCAAAGGAAAGCGATACGGTTTATTCACAAGTACAAAACTACTGACTCGCCCACAGAACTCCTGGCTTCATCCGGAATGGACACACTGGTAAACAGAGCAGAGCAAGCTCGGCTAAAATTCATACACAACCTGTTGCACAACCGCTTTAACATAAATTCTTCAAAATACATTACTTTCTCTACGTCCCGTATTTCACGCCATAAGCATAATAAAATGTTAGTTGAGTACCGTTGTAAAACGGACACATTTAGATACTCTTTATTGCCTACTGCTGTTAGGGAGTGGAACCACCTCGACTCAGCAATAGCTGATGTAGACTCGCCTTCAATTTTTAGTAACATGATAGAAAAGAATAAGGAATAACTGCTAGAAATATTTTAGTCTTATGCAACTTCGCTTTTTTTTCATTGTTTAGATCTATCTCTTAAGTTATGTTATGTTAGATTGTACTAAGTCATGCACTGTTAGGTTGTAAATGGTTGTGTTGCATTTATATTTCACGAGATTGTATTGAATGACACTTTATTGTATTTATAACATCTGTTTTATTGTTATAGCTGACTTCACTAATTATATGCATGAAACGATGTCTTTCTTTTTTTGCATTTTGTATTTTTCTAGACTGTACTGTGTAGCTACATGTAGCGTATCTAGTTTATTGTACTTTGTATTCACATGCTCTATGAATAATGTTGTATCAACGCTTACATTGTAACAATATGCCCACCTGCTATGGTCTCGATAAAGAGACTGGCAGCATTGAAAATAAATAAATAAATAAACCACAGGACGAAGAGAACGACACAGATCACAGCGATGACTAACTACCAAGTGTCTTTATTCTATCAGTCAGCATATATATAATCTACCACTATCGCGAATAAACAAAATACACAAAAGCAACAGACATTCGGCACGCGCAGGTGCAATAAATTGTAATCAATGAGATAGGACAGCCATCTGCTTCCGAAGGAGTGAAATGGATGAGAAGCTTACACATTTGTTGCCGCTATTATGGATGTAAATGGCTTCAGAAATAAGACATGCACGTTCATCATGGTATTTTGACAAGAAGGTCACATCTTTAAAAGACAGATTTCCACCCCATTTATTGCAATGCAGTGACAAGTGATTATCTCTACCTTGTTTTTCAACTTTGTTTGAATATTTTCGCATGCAGTCATTGATACACCTCCCCGTTTGACCGATGTAGAAAGGCCTGCATGAAAGAGGAATCTTGTAAGCTACAGAGTCACAACAGTGAACAACAAACATGTACCAGTGCTGCTTTTTACAAATTTTATTGTTCTTGGTCACCCGACTGACTTGTTGGCACAGGCTGCCTAACTTATTTAGGCAAGTGAACAACAGCCTAACGCTTGCCCTGCTGACAACCTTCTTGAGATTAAGCGTCTTGAGGCCTTCTACATCCATACTAGCGGCAACGCATTTGTAAGCCTCCCATCCATTTCACTCCTTCCAAAGGAGGTCTCTTTAATATCTCATTGATTACAATTTTTATTGCCCCTGCGCATGATGAATTTCTGTTCTTTTTTTCTTCGCGATAGTGGTAGAGTATATATATGCTGACTGCAAGAATAAAGACACTTGGTTGTTAGTCAGCGCTGCGGTCTGTGTCCCTCTCTTCGTCCTGTCGTTTAGCACTGTTTTCTGCTCGTATTCATGAATCAACCAGCCCAAATGCGTACCCTCATGCATGAATGTTCTCTTTGTGCGGTGCACCCTGGAAGACACAGTACAGTGCTTCCATTGCTTCACGTAATGTAATGAAACCCCAGCCGAAACCGTGCATAATCAAATGAAGTCGACAAAAGTGCATGTATAACCGTGATGAAACCGTACATCAGCTAAGGCAATCTACAGTTGCAATCAAACTGTGTGAACTCGACAAACTGAAAACTGAAGATATAGTGGGCCTGTGAGATCACCGTGGCAAACAACATAACCGTTTCCAAAGCAGCACTCTGTGCACTGCACCAGATTGATGCCAGAGGCATGTTCTGCTATAAGCTTAGCAGCATGTAGAGTCAGATAATTTCAGCAACAATCACCCTGGGCCGACCCTGTTAGTCAAACAAGTTGGGAACAGTTCCTCAGACACATTTTGGTTTGGTTCAGCTTAAAATAACGTTTATCTTTGGTTTGGTTAGACACCCTGGTAAGAAACAAGGCCAGATGAACAGATGCAATTAATTGAACAACTTTGACCAAACAAAATTTACTGTGCATTAAAGTTAGGAATCCGGTAATATTGTAATTTCCTTAAAACTGCATCCTTTTTCCTCATGTGAGTAACATTTCAAGCCCCTGTTTTAGATTCACAACAGACTGTATATACTTCTTTTTTACATTTGCCTTGATATGCTATGAATGCACACTAGTTCTGAGCATGATCATGTTCACAGCAAATCTGACAGTTCAGTGGTTCAGAAAGCTTTCACCTTGTTTAAAACAATAGGAATGCAAGACATTTATCTTAGTATGACTGCTCGAATGTAATATCAGTACATGGTACCAAAACCAAATCCTCTTAACGTTGCAAAATGCAATATCCAAAAAGTTAGCATGGTTTGCTTTCTACACAGCTGCAGCGGTGAAAGAAAAAACTGAAGAATTCATCAATTGCATTCTGTCTAACTGCTGTTATACGTTGTGCACATGACAGGACTGTTAAGGGCGGCTGATGGTTTCACAGAGGGCACGTTTGCCCTGGTGTGTGCCACAGTTTAGCTGCTTCATTTAAGTGGCTGATGTGAGAGCTACAGAGCCATGGAGCTCAACACAGTCATACCTCGAAGCGCTCTTGTGCATCGGCTAGTACCTCGCATCTCTCTGCTAAAATGTTACGAATGTCAATGCCAGCTTTCTGAAAGTGTGTAGCAATTGATCTTACAAGAGGTGAATATCCGAAAATATTTCAGTCTGAAAGATGACTTTTTCTTGACTGCAACAGGCAGCCCACTCATATTTGCCACATGATTGGGACGTATAACAACTGGGAAGACGGCAGCGTGCAGCAACCAAGCCCACCAAGCCCGCAAAAGCTTGCAAGTAGAGGCCCGAATTCAACACCAGTAGAAAGTGCAACAGCGTTATCAAGTCCCCGCACACGTACACTAATATTACAACATCGGCAGCGCCCGTAACTTGCGCACTTGTTCTATTTTACGCGTACCACCCTTCTATTTTTACTAAAGTTTCGCAGCGAGATTGAACTTCTCTGCTTCGCTTCATTCAGTAAAACACTTGGAGCCGGCATCGGCGAAGTTCTTCCGGAACTTGTGCTGCTAACGGACAGCGAAATCAGTGCACGCCAACACGGGCTTCTCCAATGGCGAAGTATAAAATATTTTTTTTTCTCAACGAACCAGGCAATTAAATGCACTATGGTAAGTGTTGTGTCATTTAACAATGCGGAGCAAAAAATGCGATACTGTTTCGATATCTAGAGAGAACTGCCGCAAATAACGACGCAGGTCATGGTTGCGATACCTAGCAGCGCTCTCAATTTCACTCTTAAGCAAGCCCTGAAACAAGGCAATGGTGACCGTATACAGCTGTATACCAATGAAGCATGTAAAATTAAAAACAATAAAGATTCACCTCGATAGGCAGGCCACAGCAAGTTCGCACAGGATGAAGGGACGAGTTGCTTGCCTTCAGGTATGACGGATACACAAGGCGTCGCCAATATCGACGCTTGATTTTGCAGATGGAACTAAGTATACTTGTAACGCAGCCGTATATTTATGAGCACAGTGTCATGCACAATAACGCAAGCAAGCTTGGTACGCCAGTTGCTTCGACTTAAATAAGCCAAACAGGAAGCCGTCATGACACTCGTTTCAGAAAGCAGGTGGCACCATCGTATGGCGCTTTGCGTAGTAGAAAACCGAAACCGAAACTGCCTAACAATTTTTGTTTCTTTATTTGAGCGCGTGCCAACATCCCGTTCCTTGTCGCAATAGAAAATCACAGGGCGTCTTAGTCGGCATCCAATATTTCCAGAAGACAATATGTCACAGTAACAGCGCCCATGGCTGACGAAACAGTCACTAGAACTTACGTAATTACATTAGATCAATTAATTCTTCTAACTGTTATGCACCAATGGAAGTAATACGCAATACCTCGATCAAAAGGAGGACTTTCGAGCGCGATCGAGAGCCTCAGCGTGATCTTGGGTGCTATTCTGGACATTCCGCCATTTTCATCGATGAGTGACGTAGGCGCGACGCAAACAAAATGGCGCTGGTGGCCCGGTTTTGCTTACGTAACGTGACGCCAACTTGACGTTTTGCCTAAGAAACTGAAATGAAGGCACTGAATGTAGCGTTATCGGCAAAGCAAAACAGTTTTCCTCCGCAGTAAAAATAAAGCAGCTATCTCAAAGCGTATGATTATTCCGTCGAAAACGCTTCTCACTTCCGTCGTCTGCTGCGTACAAGCCGTCGTCTGCTTCAATAGCTAGTATGCGTGTCCCTGGAAAATGGAATGAGTCATCGCATGTTGGCGCCAATGCGCTTGTTTTCTTTCTTGAGACAACATACGCGACCTACCAGTGGTGATGCGAGGACGTTCTAGGCCACGTTATCGCTATTTCGAGAAACGCAAGTGACTCAGCCCGATTCGGCTGGCTGAGAAACAGCCGAATATCACCGATAGCGTTGCGCGCGCCAGAGATATCCACTAGAGCGACGCAAGCGCCGGCGCTGCCATCTCTTGTTCATTTCGCTCGTTTCTCGCACCACGGGAGGAAACTTCAAGGCGCCGCCTTGCGTACATTTCTTTTTATAAATTAGAAAGAGGCCGTTGTCATAACGTCTGATTGTGCGTAAAGGCATTAATCTCGATTACAATACAAATGCAGCAGTGAAAAGTGGACAACAGTGCTGAAAGTTTCCTATATTCAACCAATATTATTTCGTATAAACGCGTTCTTTTAAAAAACGATGGCCCCAAACACAAATGCCAACACCACCCGAGAGCGGTGCAAATACTATGAGCACGCGTTATGAACAAAAGATTTTCGTGGCGCCAAACGACGGGGAAAATGTGGCGATACGCATTCCTCTCGGCTGCCATTGCATATGGCTGCCCATTAGCATAATTCGCGCGGCTCGTCGCAGCAAGAATTATGGCGGAAAATCTCAGCAATGGCGGCCCAGCGCAACGTCACGCATCGTCAAAATGACGATTACGAAACAGCCCTTCCTGTGACGCTCCTCACGAGATATTCCTTCAGCCAATCAGCAAGCTGGCATGGCGCATATCTTGGATCGCCACCACATATTCGCGCAATTGCAGATGCATTGCACTGGCTTCTGCACGCTACCGCTCACATTCTTTTTGAAGCGCTAACATCACAATATATCTGCCAAGGGCCAAAAAAATGTATTAGTCCATAAAATTTGCAGCTCCACGTCACGTTTCGTCATCTTGATGAAAACGCAAAATTGCATTTTGCAATACTTCCGCTTCCCGGCACAAATATCAAAACACGTGACCTTTCGACAGCTAATCAGAGAGTAAACATGGCGGATAATGGCGGCCGTGCAGCCGCCATGCGTGTCCAGAATAGAGCCCCTTAAGTGCCCCGTATTACGGCATCGGTTGGTTCGGTGAAGGTGAACGTCCTATATAAGCGGAAATGTTAGCAGAGTCAATTCTGCCTCCACGTGAAATGCCCGGAGGGACAGGGTGATTTAAAGGAAAGAGCGACTACTACACATTTACGTACATGTCACAGTAGAGCCTTTGTACGAAGCGAAACCCTGGCGAAACCGCTCTTGGCAGCAGACCGCGCAGCTGCCGTAGCGCCCACGGTGCAGACTACGTGGGTCGACGGACGCTCAGATAGCTCGCCGCGCTCCCCTGCGCAGGCATGAGAGGTGCGGATACAGCTAAATTTGCACCATTTACGGGATAGCGCACGGAGACGGCAGACTAGCCAGAGACCACAGTGCAGCACCAGGTCACCGTGACGTCTAGTAGTAGTAGTAGTAGTAGTAGTAGTAGTAGTAGTGGTAGTAGTAGTAGTGGTAGTAGTAGTAGTGGTAGTAGTAGTGGTAGTAGTAGTGGTGGTAGTGGTAGTAGTAGTAGTAGTGGTAGTAGTAGTGGTGGTAGTAGTAGTAGTGATAGTAGTAGTAGTGGTAGTAGTAGTGGTGGTAGTAGTAGTAGTGGTGGTAGTAGTGGTGGTGGTAGTAGTAGTGGTAGTGGTAGTAGTGGTAGTGGTAGTAGTAGTGGTAGTAGTGGTAGTGGTTGTAGTGGTCGTAGTAGTGGTAGTGGTAGTAGTGGTGGTAGCGGTGGTAGTAGTAGTGGTAGTGGTAGTAGTGGTGGTAGTGGTGGTAGTAGTAGTGGTAGTGGTGGTAGTAGTGGTGGTCGTGGTAGTGGTGGTAGTGGTGGTAGTGGTAGTGGTGGTAGTGGTGGTAGTGGTTGTGGTGGTAGTGGTGGTAGTGGTTGTTGTTGTTGTTGTTGTTGTTTTGACATGTAGCAAAAAAGAAATTGTGCGATGAACTGGGACCCATAGTCCAGGAGCCTACTGATCCCCTGCCCTTAAGCAAGTATGGTGCTAATGTGGGAATTGTTTGAGCCTTGTGAGAGGATGGACCTGAGCAGGCGCCCGATGGAAGGGGCCCAGCGCGATGCTTCTCAGTCAAGAAGCACAGGCGCTAATTCTTGCGTGCCCCAGCTGTGATGCGTCTGGCAGGCTTTCGTCAAGAGTGTAAATACGATATATTTCCTCACGGTGATTGGGAGGAGTTCAATCGCCGTAATGATGGCGGCAAGCTCAGCTCACTGTGGCTTGGTATTCTTGACTCTTTGGTGTGTGATCATAATATGGTGATCGGTAGTGACTATGGCTGCTACACTGCTTTTGATGGCAACATCGGTGTACAGGTACGTGTGTGGATATTGGCTCGTTGAATGTACTTGCTGTAGTATGTGATGCACTGTTCTTCACATTCTTTGTTTCATTGGAGCACGTACCTTGGCATGGGGGCTATTGTGAGCAGTACTCGGCAATTTTGGCTGAGCGTGCTGGTAGCGGCTGGTGGGGTGTCACTGAGTTCGAAACCTAACTTCAACCCTAATGAACTTCTGTAAGATTCTTCTGCCGACTGTGGTACTACTGAGTCTAATTTCCTGCCTGCATTTATAATTAAAAGCTCTTCCAGGGTGTTATGGTTACCGGCCTTCTCTAGCAGCTCCGTACTTGTGTTTGTCAGCACCCCCATTGAAAGTGTTGTGGCTTTGCGAATGAGGGTGTCGAGCTTGATGTGCTGTGCCCTTGATGTTAATGAATGATGCACGACATTAGAGGCGCAACATGAGTAAGGCGTCACACAGCCACAACATGTCTACCTCATGAAGCCCTCTATGGCAACTGCAAATGCGTCGGATCATCTTCAAGACCTGCTCACCCTACTTTAGCAAGTGCTGCACAGTCACCGCACCCTCTCGACCTTGTTGCATGTGCAGGCCTAGTACTTCGATATGATGTCTTTGTGGAATGCATTGTTCTTTGCTATATAGGGAGATAGATACGGGTCCCCAGTGTGCGGTGTGCACAAGCAGCAGCCCCGACTTGTCCGCAAAGCACTCCAAGTCAATGCTCGCAGCTGCCGCTTGAACTGCACCAAGTGCATGTTGCAAGGTGTCCTGTATTTGCGCCGGAGAGCCTTTGCTGATTATATGGTTATGTTGTCGGCATAGAGTGTAACATATGGGGAGTAAAGCTCTGTGTATGTGACACATTGCTAAGTTGAACAGTGTTTGGAAGAGCACTGCTCCTTGCTGGATGCCCATTTGCGAATTTGCGTAGGGGTTGGATGTAATATTGGCAGTCTTGAGGGTGTACGTATGATGTATCAAGTAGTCCGGCAGGTATTTGTATATCTTGGCACCAAAGTGGGTGGAAGACAGCTCCACAAGCATGGTGTCGTGGGCCACGTTGCAGAAGGATTTCTTGAAGTCTATGGCTAAGATTGCTTGAAGTTGAGAGTTGCTGGGACGTTTGGTAATCTTCATGTATCTGAAGGAGCATGCCTTGTGTAGACAGCTGGTGTCTATGTCCTAGCAAGGTGTGCAATAGGTGTTGCATACTTTCCTGATGCGGTATTTGCCTATTGTAAAATTATGGGCTCCATCACTTTGCTTGCAATGGATGTGAGCAAGACGGGGCGGAGATAGCCAATGTCATGTGATTTACCTGGCTTTGGGATGAAGATAACCATGGCTTCCTTCCACTTTCTGAGGATTATACCCATGTTCCACGCTACGTTAAGATGACTGAGGTAGAACTCCAAGTCATCATCCGATATGTTTTGGTTGTTGAGGGATCTACTAATGCCTGACAGGGTACCACGCGTGGTTCAGGCTGAATGTGTTGTTCAGTCTTTCTCATATGTCATATCACTCGTGAATTGTGCTGAACATTACATATTTCTGTGTCCTTTTTCTGTGTCCATCTTTTGAGAAGGCCGTGCCTGGCCTCCCAGAGATGTAGCAGGTGTTTATCCATGTGGGGTTGCTTTGCTTGGATTTTTGTATGAGTGAAACGTCTTTCGGCGTCTTTTGCAGCAATATATATTGACACACTCCTGTAGGAAGTTGTGCTCCCTGACCGCCGACCTATCATGTCCCCCCTTGTCTCATTCCACGACCCACTGATTTCTAACCCTCTCGGCAAACAAGATCGTGTCGACCATGATGCAGAAGAGAGTATGGTCCCTCATGAGCGTGCCATACGTATTGTGCCATAAAGCTGACAATGACCCCTTGCTGAGGGTGAGGTCGGGTGTGGTGTCCTTCTCAACCATGTTGCTACGTACGGTTGACGAGTTGAGGTTGTTTAGTACACATTGCGAATTTTGTGTGTTGTATGTGTTCTAGGAAGCGGTGTCCCTGAGGTGTGTTCTTTGTGTACCCTCAAGCAGTGTGTGCGGTGTTGAAGTCTCTCCCTACTAGGCGCCAAAAGTAGGTACATGGGCACATTTTAATGGCTCCCTTATGTAGCTGATTTCTTCTCGTGGATGGTGGTAGCTGCTCGCAATGTGAATTTCAGGAGAATCTTCCTTATGGTTGATGGGTTGATGAGGAGGTTTTTCTGATCGAGGAGTCTGTTGGTTGTGGACTGATGTCCTGTGTGGGATTTCTACGGCGGTCGTTTGACGCTAGCTTACGACATTGTGCTCGTTCGGTTCTACATACGTAGCGGACCAGCGTAAGCGAGAGTGAGTGAGTGAGTAAAGACTTTATCAAAACAAATTGGGATGTGAACACCTTGTACGGGTCATACAATTGTACGTCCCATTGCCATGTCATGTGGTCTAGGTTAAAACAACGACGGCATTTGTACTCCACCGGAGAAACGCTAAGGCCTTGGGCGCGCTCATAAAGTCGGGCCAATGCGACGCAGTTTCTAGATGGCGTAAGCTGCTACGATGACAGTGCGCCTGTCCCGAGGATAGTGCAAATCTAACGCGGCACCTCAAAATGCAAGCTGTCACGCACACAAAAAAGGAAGACAAGTGACAAAGAGATCCCGCGCCAAATGACTCAAAGAGCTGGCTGGCTTTGGAACGTGAGAAGCAAGCTAGTCATCGTAGCCTAATGGTTAGAGCGTCAGGTAGCTCCCCTGTGGGGCCGAAGTTGTAATCGCGCGCCACCGAACACGTTTACTTTCTTTAAGTGAATGCGCGTCGATTCAGCGAGAGCCGAACCAGCGGCTGACCGACCCAGGCGAATCCATAGAATGGCAGGCAAAGAAAAGCTATCAAGGAAAAATGTAACTACCGAAAGCTACAGTGACGCTAGACCTGCTCAGGCAAAAAGTTTAAATTGCAGTATATACCACAGAGCACGCGTCTGCGCGCACTAAAATCGTAACAGGAAGTGAAACAATAAGGATGCCGCCCTCCGCGACTTTCGTGAGTGTCACATCACGACTGCTGCGCATGGGCACACCGTTTCCCACCGAGCACCAGAGGCCAGAAGAGCGCTAGTACTAGCGTTCCGCGTCCCCTATTGGTCTATGAGATTGTACATTGTTCTGCTAAGCCTTCAGCACTCTTCACTTTGCCTTTGAACCAACCAGAGGGACAGCAGATCACATATCGCAGCGCTTTGCAGCCTCCTCCTCCATCCTGTGTGGATGACAGCTTTCCCTTTCATCACGCTCCCTCCACCATGCGGGTTTCCACGGAAACACCTTATATTAAGAATTTCTGTGGCGCTGAGTTGTCGACTATTTAGGCCTCGTTCTGAGATGATCTACGCCACTGGTTAGCTCGCACACTAGAGCGATCTCCAACCGCACCCACACTTCCACGCACTTGCAACACATTCTAGGCTAAGTCAAAGTCAATGTCACTTTATTTCAACAAGCAGCGCTAAAAAACTACAACGACGCTGAGCGCCGTAGGCGAAAAGCCACAGAAGGATTGACAGAGGCCTAGACGCCATTTAAAAGACACTGGCAGCAGCATGCAGCAAGTGACATAATCCAGTTACAATCTACTCACTAATTAGGTTCCTGTAAAAAATATTTTTGGCACGTTTAGCATTTACAGTACAAAAATTAAGGAAAAAGTCCACTCAGAAAGACCAAAATTAACACACAATAAACATGAAACTAGACGACCACGTGATAAAGTTTCTTTATGCGAATTACAAATTGTTTAGTTTACTTGGTAACATGCACTTTATCATTTGCTTACTATACGTGGTCCTGGAGAAGGGTATACTCTCCAGTTCCCTTTGGCGCATGTATTATGCATATTTGTTCTTTAGGCAAATTTGCAAGTTCTGGGATAAATGGCTCATTATGTTTGACGCCTACAATGTAGCATTTGGAACAATGAATTTATATAAATCAAACGCAGGTAGCCCCAATCTGAGGTAATCAAAGATAGGGTTAGTGTGGGAGTGATAGGAATATTTACGATTATTCGCACTGCTTTCTCCTGCAATCTGTGGAAGTTTGCGATGGTAGTCACGGTAACCTCACTACTGCACGCCGCTCACGTTTATAGACTACTTTCTTTCATGGACGGGGAAGCTATACAAACGATGTGCCGACTACCAACGGAATTTATTTAGTTTCTTATCTACCACAATTTTACCTTTAAAAGGATATTCACTGTAATAACAACTTTAGTTGGTAGTCAGCAAACGGCCTGTGTTACTTTACTTGTCCATGTCAAAAAGTGGGTCTGTAAAAGAGTGAATGCTACCAACTTGCCCAATTTGGCAATCCTAATAAGGTTTGATTTTGAACATCCTTATATAGAAATTGTAACACGCGCATTTTTCACAGCCTGTGCGACTGCTTTACGGATAAACGCAAAATTACTAGCGAGTTCAGTTTTGTACTCCGCCTTTGTATGTTTCCTAATTGTTTATCGAGTTACAACGCATTTTTAGTTGTTGCGTGGCATATCAGATGCGCACAGCCTTCAATCCCGTTACGTAGACAACACCAGTAAGCCAACTTTCGAAAGGCACAATTAGCGTTACGACGTTATTACTGCGGAATGTCGCGCCTTGGTCACCTACATCACACTTGAGTACGTCGTCAGGGGGTGCACGAAACAGTCGACGAAAGCGCGTTGCGTTATCACACTTGGAACATTCCTCTATAGTAACGGTGTGCTACTTCTAAGAGAAAGTAAACTTTGAAGTTTCAAAAACTGTGCTTTAGGAATCTTTTAGTCATTTTACGAATTTTACTCGTACAAATATTAAGCGTTTCTTTTTTTGTTTTACGAAACGGAAAATTGACGCTAGCGAGATAAACATGAGTGCAGCAGCACGCGGTGAGGTGCCTAGCGACCGAAGTCGATAAACATTTTATGCGCAGTCCGCGATTTTCTCCCTCGCGGAGGGCTACACCCAAAAGCTGTGCGGTACGCCCGCAGTTTCATGACGGGAGCGTCGCACATGCGACGTGCCGTTCCCGCTGCATCCTCTGCGTCGCAGACGGCATAGCATGAAGCCATGAAAAACAGTCGGTCTACTGCGGCGCTGTTGGTGAAAGCGTCCACGTGACCGCCCAGAGCATCGCGAAGGGCGCGGAGAGCCATTGACACGGCCAGCTCTTCGGTCGCTTTCGCCGAGGCGTTAGGCGAAACGAGGCCGAGGACAGCCCGCGCTATTAGCCTTCCGGCTCCCCCGTAGTTCAGCACGGGATGCAGCTGGGAGTGGAAGAACGGGTAAGAGAAGACGAGTGGCTCCACCGTCAGGTTCCGCTCCACATGCCACAAGCCACCTTGCACGCCGTCTGCTCTGAGGATGTCGTAGAGTCCCGAAGCTGTCAGCTCGCGCCTCGCCTCTTTGAACGCCACCCATTCGGCGAAGAACGAGTTCTGCGGGGCTGGAAGGTCGCCCAGCTCCACCGATGCGTCCGAAGGGCTGCCGATGCTGGTTGGCGAAGCCCTGCCGGGGAGAATCAAGGCCAGTGGTTCGTGAGTCGAGTGTCCTTCCACGTTCGGGGCCGTAAGCAGGCTGAACCAAGCGAGTCCCGTCATCCGCTGCACCTCGCGCAGACACCGGTTCGTCATCCTGGCCGGCATGAAATGAAGTGGGCGGTCACGGACGGTGGAGTTGCTGCCGTCGACCATCCAGCCAATCTTCGTGAATGTCCGATAGGCGATGTGTTGTGCCACATCATTTGGCCTCCGACTCCCAAATTCGAGCAGGCTGTTCAAAGTGCGGAGGACCCTTGTGCTCTCAACACGGACAACTGTCTTTTCCGAGATGTTCGCTGCTGGAGGCACGGCCGCACGGAGTGCATCGACCCACGCCTTAGCAGAAACTGCCGGCGTCAACGTTTCTGCCATCGTCTCGAGCTGCAAGTCTAGCGGCCCTCTTTCGGGGATCATCTCGGCGTTCTTGAGGAGAGTGCTGACCAGCGCGTCCATCGACCCCTTCTGCGTCACGTTCGCGGCTACTTCTTTGTCCAGCAGACCTAGCACTCTGAAGGCACCCTCGACGCGCGCTCTGTATTTCTTGGTTTTTCCGGTCCTTCTAAAAACATCTGCCCATTTTCGCAGGCTTTTACTCCGGCCAATGAAAACTGTGGCCAACTCGTTTTCGTACGAATCAATGCGCACTTGGAACCACACGTGGATGTCCCAGTTCGCAGACAGGTCTACCAGTGTATGGAGCACCGCGTGAGGGCTACTGCGCCACTGATGATGCAGAACGCCGCGCTTCGTCAGGAACGCACGCAGTTCACTCGGATCGCGTTTGGCCCGCAAGCAGGAACTGACCAGGCCAGCCACCCTGTCGGAGACGGTGTCCGGTCTGACCGAAGGCGTGACCGAGTTCGTGGCGAGGACGGTGTTCAGTGCCTCCTTGAGCAGTCTTGCTTCGACCATCTCTCGCACGGACGGGATGGCGGCTCCTCGTCGCCAGCGGCCGCACACGAAGTCGTACAAGCTGCGGCAAGGATCGCGGGACGTGTCCAGCGACGCCTGCACCTCCCAGCCGTACTTCTGGCAGGCGTGGCTGTCGCACACTGCGCGCAACGTCGACAGCAGGTCGTAATGGCCGCGCACCAGGCTGCGACGTGCGACGACCGTCTCGTCGGCCAGAGTCATCAACTTGATCAGCATGACGGCGCCCAAGAGGATGGCCAGAAATGTGGCCGCCTTGCGAGTACCCCGCCACAGCTTGATGCTGTGGTTCATCACCCGGTCCAGCAGCCTTTCACCGGGCTGCACATAATGAGTATCCTGCGGTTACGGGCGGGCAAAACTTACGAAGATACGAACTAGGAACGCGAGCCAACTTGCAACTAACTTTCGTAAATAATCGGCTGCTTTCGACATTGGCACTAAATTGGCTAGGAGATGGAATTCGCAGCGTGTGTGTGTGTGTGTGTGTGTGTGTGTGTGTAATAATAATAATATTTGGGGTTTTACGTGCCAAAACCACTTTCTGATTATGAGGCACGCCGTAGTGGGGGACTCCGGAAATTTTGACCACCTGGGGTTCTTTAACGTGCACCTAAATCTAAGCACACGGGTGTTTTCGCATTTCGCCCCCATCGAAATGCGGCCGCCGTGGCCGGGATTCGATCCCGCGACCTCGTGCTCAGCAGCCCAACACCATAGCCACTGAGCAACCACGGCGGGTTGTGTGTGTGTGTGTGTGTGTGTGTGTGTGTGTGTGTGTGTGTGTGTGTGTGTGTGTGTGTGTGTGTGTGTGTGTGTGCGTGCGTGTGCGTGTGGTCCTTTGTCTCTTCGGTGCTGCCCGCATAGCATTGCATCGTTACCTATAGGGCAATCACAACGTAAAGTTTCCCTCTACTAGACTACTGAATAATCAGCAATGCATAATTCTGCTACACCGATTTGCACGTTTTTAAGTCAGAACAAATGGGATATTCCTTGAGACATCACATACAGAGAGCCTGACACGTATAGAAACCCCTTGCGCACTTTCACGCCCCCTACAAAGAACGTTCTGTGGCGTATTAGGTCATACAGGTCAAAATTTGCCGGAATTACTTCACGCAATTTGAACGTAGCTTCGCCAAGCCTTCAATTGAATTACTAGAGAAATCGCTCTTCTCAATTAAGAATCGCGTTATTCCCACTTTAGAAAGGGATAAAATTGCTTGAAATATCGGTGCTCATTCTGTTCGCAATCGCAAACGGCAGCGCATATCCAGTTTCAGGCATCATCTGCGAACACAGAAATATCTGCCTCTATGTTGTCATGTTGCAATGACGGTGAAAAACACAGTAGCAAGAAACTGTGAATCACGACACTAACCCTTTGTTGTGGGTATCTGTGCCCATAAAACATGTTGCACTAAAGCCATAACGATAGCGGCGAGCCCAGTCTGCGATCGTCGAACATCTGACCTGCGGGTCAAGTGTGTTGGTTTTTACACACGACGCGTCAAAGGTTCCAAGGCACGACTGCACGATTCAATGGTGTCCGCGTGCCTCTCAGAGAGTACTCCACTATTCGTGTCTCGCGTACAATCTGATTATACAAGGTGCGGCGAGAACATACGCAACTGAAAGAATCAACGATAACGTTCGAGTAAGTTACAAATCATGCAGGCGCGTCTTGCGCCAAGCCATACCTTCAATTTGCTAGCGGGCGAAGTGCAGTACTCGAGAAAAGGACAACTAAGTGCACGTTTCAATACATGGCAATGTTGCCTCTTCCTAGAAAACTCGCTACATTTTGCTGTTTAACTGCGAACGCTTGCGAAGAATGTCCGCACTAGCCCAGTGGAAAAAAATTGATTGCTTGCATTGCCGAATTACCGGCGCAATTGAGCTTCAGAACTCCGTTCCTTTTACTCTTGGGGGTTTTCACGTTAGCTCATATTTTAACTTGCCATATCTGGAATCGAACAGTGACATGTTTATTCAAAAGCAAGTGCCATGTGTTGAAACCTGTTCTGAAGATTTCAGTTAGCCTCATGTTTTTTACTCCAGCGTCCTGGAGTGTTGGGAGACACATTGAACGGCTTGAACATTCTCAATATGTTGAGATATCAATAACGCTTGTGATTTTATTCTGCCTGAACTTTTGCAACAGGGTGAACGACCTTTTACAGCTTTATTCAGCAACCCTTCTCCCTCTATCACTGAAGTTCTAATTGCAAGTTGAATCGACTCGCCTTAATCTTCTACGTGTCTGCCCTCACTTCAGTGATCGCCATGTTTGTTGGAGAAAATTTACACGCACACATTCTTAATCCTTTTTCAGGCGACCGCTCATCAACCTGCTAACAACTGCTAAGGTCCAAATCCACGTACACTTGCCAGCATGCTAAAGCTCGAATTCGGCGTGAGGGAATTCACCCGCCTCGAGAGCAATGACGTCTTAAACTTACGAGCGTGCGCCTGCTTGGCTCAATTGGTTCACTTTATTTGTCGTGGTAGACATCGTTTCGTATTTTATCGCAATAGCGTTTAGGGCCGCGGGTCGCAGAAAATCCGGTGTCGGCGTCGGCGGAGTTGTCCGTGAGCGAAAATCGTCGTATGTATTTATGAATATGTTATGACACGCCTTGTTATATCACATGCGGAATATGCAGTTTATATTGCCACACCATTTTTCATTAAAGATGCTGATACCTTGTCTTACATTCTTGACAAAGTTATTCCTCGGAAGTTTCAGAATATCAGCCCACAAACAAACCTCGTGAAACAAAACACCGACAGCTCACGCCTTTTCTGTTAGATCTTCTCAGACTTAAATACTAAAAGTGCGAAACAATAACAGAAACGGGAAAATAACGTAATTTTTTATGCAGATGTGCACTGCCTCCCGGATCAACCCATGCAAGAGGCCGCGTTTCTACCAGAAAGCTCACCTTCGTGCATAGCGTTCACCGCCAGCGTTTCCCGGTAAACGTCACGGTTACATAAGCTGCATATGCGGGGGAGCGTGAGAAGCAGTCAGGGACCTTTGAATACTATCGCGTTCCACTCTTAAAGGCTAAGCCTAATCGTGCAACAAAGCTTCTTTTTGTTTTGTTTTTTTCTCAGGCAGGCAGAGCACATCTGGAGGAGGTATGTGTACTCGCGCCGCACTTCGACGCGTGTTATCTGCCTCGCACTGTCTGCGCATCCGTATAGGCTTGCGAGCCCGAGCTTACGCCTGCCGGCAAGCGTATGTTTAGTTTGGCCTATACCTTTATCGGTCAGTGCAGAGCGCGCCGGCATATATGTCAGAACATTCTCGATTGCTGCCGCCGAGATTAGTGTGATCAGATTGCATGCGCGACGCGACAGTGCTGTGCATTCTGAGAGGCACGTCAGCACCAGCAATTTCTACGTTGTAATCTCTGACAAGTCGCGTATAAAATAGCTGACGTGCTTGAGTCGCCTAACGAGTCTTATGATCGATCGCCGACTGTATACTCGTCGTTATCTTTGTGTTTTGAGTGTCCCTCGCTTTTCGGGGCACAAGTGCGCCCACGGAGGAGTTAGTTTCGTAAACCCCAGTTCTCGCTGCTGTTTGCTTTCTCACCGTCACTACAACGCGACCACATCCTCGTAGAGTCCGTGAACCCGAGTTGACAAAAAGCTGCGATTCCAAACCATACACAAAGAGAAGTTGCTAACTCATTTCTAAGCAATCTCCAACATTCGTACCGGAATAAAACGCGCAGAAGCCTAACGAATTAGTAAGAACGATCGCCTGGAGCTCGGTATCCGAAAGCTTTGCAAGCTTTGGCAGCAGATGTCTTGAAAAAAGCCTGAGACGGGATGACTTGAACTAGGGAATAGCGCGAAAGACGACGGTGAAGAAGATGCACTCGGTCAAACGTAGCGCTGTTCCCCAGTTCAAGATCTTCAACCGACTAGCCGACACGTTCGCTTTATTTACTCGTGCAGAAATTAACACTAGCAATAGTGAGAATGCGGGCCTGATAAGACAATTATTTCGATTGTATTTGCATTGAACGGCACATGGTCTCAATATTGCTAGATCAGTGAGCGCAAAAGCTTTTTCTGTATTTTTTTTTCTGCAACAGATAGACTGAGTAAGGTGTGTCATTTGACGGACCCATATACCGCAAGATTGTGCTTACCTGGTCGTACAAGCATCGCAATCAGTTTCTTGAATGTGAGCAATCGGCTGTCTAATATCTCCCATTACCTTATGTGAAAGCAAAGGTATGAGACAAAGCGATGACTGTTTTAATAAAAACTAGGGTAGCCTATTCTGAATGTAAAGAAGTACCACGACGATCAAACCTGTGTAAAATATGACTAGTACTTTGTTTAGGTAATGCGTAATTTTAGCTAGACAAAAAGCTAAACTGGTAATTATGTGAAATAATAAAACCCGAAGCTATTACAAGTAAAAAATGCATAAGAGTGCAACGTCTGTCAATTTATCTGATAAAGACATGAGGAACAGTGTGATGCTTTGAGCAGGAGGGGTGCGAATGCACATAAACTATGCATATCGTGTCCACATTTCCAGTGAAATAACTGTTGAAGTTATAATTATCAGCGCACCGTATTGGCACCAGCTCCCTCTTTGTCTTCTTGATTGCTCACGTTAAAATCTTCTCTAGGTACACTTACCACATGTATGCGACCGCTTTTATCCGGAGACCACCTAGCAGCTTGACGTCGAGACGTTCTTGAAAGCCCACAATTGTCAGCTCCGGATCGACCAACTCACTAAGACCATTTTTCTAAATATAGGTGTTTAGGTGTTTATGATAGGTGTTTATAAAAACACCTATCAGGCCTTGTAGTGCAGCTATTACTACAGGCGAATGAATATCTACCTTGTAACATGAAAGCAAGACCGCATATTAACGCGTACGGCTGCATCGTATACGAGATTTCTTCTCACGACGATCGCATCTTAATTCTGGAGTTTTTTATCCGTTTCGCTATTTGGCAGAGATGCACCTTAAATTTTGAATAACGGTATACTAATATTATTTATTAACAGCCTATTTTCCTTCATATCAGGAGTGCAGCTTCGATAGTGTAGCAGTTTAAAAAGCGACTACCTTGCGGTTGTTTTTACGCACAACATGTATTGCGCTACAACCACCTGGTTAGGAAAAGGCACGTTAATGACAGCACAAAATTGTTTCAGAATTTTCATGTATCTCTCTTCAAGACTGACTTCAATATTTAGTAAAAAAGATCGATTCTTTTTAGAAGAAAAAATAAGGCCATAGTTGTTCCTCTTGAATGTCGCAAGCACAATGCAGCACCAGTATTTGAGTGTCAAGTCTTAGACTTAAAAGTATTGTCTCATGTTTGTGCGGTTCCTCTGTAGAGAATACTAATGAAAACTCGCTAAGTTCACTCTTTAGTTTATTTCTTATGCAATGCAATTCTTCGTCGACAGAATCTTAATTATTTGCGAGTAGGCGAAGTCCAAATCCCTGTCGTCACAGGTAGTTAAGGCGGGATCGTCAATGTGGAGCCGTCACTCGTCTTTTGTTCTTGCCCGTTTCCTGGCTTAGCAACTGTTCTCGTGCGGTAAGGGGGACATTTTCGGGGGCTCATTTAGACAAGATGAAACGCGAGAAGCAAAACGTCAACGCAAGTCAGGCACTAATGATCTGCATTACATATACAGTGTTTCTGTCACACAAAAGTTAGTGAAAGTCTCTCTTTGGACATTTCGTGAACAGGTGCAACGCTAATGCGGAACTGGGTCGTTACGCACAAAGGGTCGACTCGGTTGTGATCCTCTGCTGCAGACCAAGTAACAAATGGTACTGGTAATAAGGAGCGTAGCTAGGAACGCCGGCGAAATGCGATTATGGCACAATTATTTGAAAAGATTCGCTGTATTTTCCTTGTCCAGTTAGCTTTACTCAATCGACACACATTGGGGTCAAAGCATCCGATAAGCTTTTCGCATTGTATCTTCAAACTCGCACAAGAGGAATGTGCGCGAATATTCAGACCCTATTGAAATGGTGGGCATTGCAGGGCTCGCACGAGAACGGTAAGTGCCGCAGCTGACCTGCTCGTTTCTCGCAGCGTCATCGTGCTCTTGATCGAGGCGGGCCAGGTTGTGCCAGGAGGCGACGACTGCCACCTGCGGTGCTTCCGGCTGGCGGTCGCCGTCACCCCGGCCTCGGTCGGAGCCCGGCCGAACAGGAACCTCAACCGTCGACATCACGCGGCGCTGCACGAGTCCCACCTTCGACTTCTTCGTCTTCGCGCAGCGGCAAGCACTCACCAATTTCCATTACCCTTCTAAATGGCAGTCCTACAGTCCCACGCCCCACTATTCAAATCTAGTTTCGCTTTACTTCTAAGCATACGGAAAACCGCCTGCTTCTTGGCCAATCGTCCCATAGTGGGTATGCGCCACTGTTTAGGATACAGGACAAGACAAGCTCCCCAATTTATTCTGTCGCCGCCAGCTGAAGGGCCGAAGGCTGCTGATCTGTTGGTCTTCTGCACAAGTGACACATACTCGTCGTGGGGTTTCGGCCAAGAATTGGGCGGTTGTTGATTTACTTTGACAAACCGGTAACACACCTTGTGCTTAATGCTAGTTCCCGGACCACGACACCGGGCAGCGGGAATTACTTAAAAGTGATAAGTGAAAGTGTTCATGATGCTCTCAGCAATTTATATTCTTCAAATCAGCCGTGTTGGCATAGTGCTCATATCGTTGCGCTGTTAAGCTCGAGGGTGCGGGATCAAATCCCGGCTGCGGCAGCCTCATTTCGATGGAGTCGAAATGCGAAAACACCCGCGTACTGTGCATTGGGCTCGCGTTAAAGATTCCCAAGTGGTCACAATACTCCCGAATCCACCACTACGGCGTGTCTCATAATCCTATCGTTGTGTTGGCACGTGACAGCCAATAATTTAATTTATATTCCCCGTGTCTCCAGCACAGACCATCACAAGTTGCACACTTTGTCAAGAGGATCACAAGCCAATGGAGCGGGCACGAGGAGTAATACACGCTAAGGATAATCTAAACTCTTCTAACTGGCCGTATAACCGATGAACTTATCCGCCTAACACTCAAACCGGCAGAAATCGGGAAACTAAATATCGTCATTCGAAAGGCAATCGAAGTCGCCTTGACGCTCGCACTCATGGCACCAACGAAGAAACTCCACAAGCTCTGCGTGCACAACACGTGGGAAGACCTCGCCGAGGCTCATAAAATGAACGACCCGGAGCGGCTCAGACTCATACCCACCGCCCGTGCAGTTTTGCGCGATCTACAGCAAACGCAACATCACCGAAAGAGACAAGAAAGCAAGAACCACACCGGCACTGCGCTGCACGTATCCCGCACAGTATACATCCGACTTGCCCTATGGAGCGCTGGAAAAGGACCACCCGCGTGCTCAGCAAGAAATGCGTGAAACACCCGGATAAGAGGTGCACCGATGGGGGGCTGCCCGGTATACTAAATGAAACGCCTTTGCCATATATGTGTCACAGATCACCAAGACAAAGAGCTCGCAGCTAAGTCGACGAGACGGCAGAGGAAACGGAAATCGCTCTGGCGATAACAACTTGCCCTGAAGTAGTAGCAGTAATCCGCACACACTCCCAAGCAGCAGCTCGCAACTGTCAAAGAAGACGCTTTATCAGAAAAGACACTCAAAATACTTCAGCATCTCATCGCAAGCGCCCCGCTCCCCGACCCTCGCATCAACTGGGTTCCAGGACACCAGGACGTGGCAGGAAATGAGGCTGAACGCGCCGCTACCCGCAAGTATACCAGCCGGGATTTCCTGTCATCCAAGACCAGGTCGGCCACCAACGTTGATGACATCGCCCTAAGCTATTCGAACCTTGTGTAACACCACCGACTAAGCAAAGGAACACACACTGCATCCCACAGCAACCTGAGCAAAGCGGGAGGAGTCGTCCTCCGCCGCCTACGCGGGAAAATACCCATACGCACGTATTTGCACAGCTTCCTTCCCATACGAAGCGCTAGAGCACCTCAACCCAACGCGCTTCTATACCACCGCTCAAAACGTGGGAGACCAAGCTTTGCTCTGACTACCTGGACGACCAGCGCATTCTCGTCACCCAAGCCAAGGAGGCAGCCCAAGCCAGAGGGTTCATGGAATCCTCTGACCTAGGGTGAACTTGGTCCTGACTCAAATTACCGCTCCAAAAAGTAAAAAAAATTATCTCTATCTTCCTCAAATGCAATCGAATCAACACTTATTCAAAATATGTGACATGCAGAGAGTAGACAATGTGAATTTCCAACTTTTATTTCTTTTTGCATCTTATGCTCAACTTGTTTTGAGGTTTCATCTTCTGCTGTTTTCTTATGCCAACATATCGGTTACTTCTGATGCAAGAAATCAACTTTTCTTTCAGTTAAATTCAGCACCTGAATACCATTTGTTCTTATTATTATTGTCACCCCCGTTCCTATTACCAGAGTATGGTGGCGTGGACATGAACATAAATAAATATAAACCCACCTTCACCAGAACATTACTACAACTGACTTACTAGGCGGTTTTTTGGTATTGCTCCAAGGGTTGAAGCAAAGCTGTCGACATGCCGTGGACACTGCCATGAGAACCCTTGTACCTCGTGTAAATGAACTTCCAGGAATAGCTCGGGCGCATAGGAGACGATTACGGAAGGGCTCCGGGGCCCGAACCCCCTCCGAAGTTTTTCAGGGGGACGAGGCGCAAGCCCCCTCTTCGGGCGCTGCTGTAGCCTTCCCACTAAAGTGTCATTACCGGAGTTTTGTCACCCGCATCATTTGAGGTTTCTTTTGAGTTGCCTCTGCCTTTTCACCTAATATTCCATTGCGGCTAAAAAACTACTGCATCATTGTTGGCGAGGATGTGAACGGCTTTTAATTCATACTAACGCTTAATTTCCGCAAATCCTGGCAATAGGAGGAAAAGGGAATTAAAATCACCAGCGGCCGCTACCTCATTCGTATTTGCGCACTTCAGCCTTTTTTTATTTCCTCTGTAAACACTGTGCAGAGACAGAACATATTTAAATATTGCTACGATGCGCTGCTGTAGCGAACGATGATGAGAGGACTGACGAAGACTACGATTCTAATGTCATGTACGCCGTGGAGCGCTCAGGATACCGTGCGCTGACGTGGCCTGGTTCCTGAGCTCCCGAACACTGGTTCTGGTCAAGTAGCTTGCAGTTTTCTTTTTAACTGTGTCTTTTACGTATTTGTTTTTGACCTTTTCTTTGAATATCTGCTAACCTTCCAGAGTAATTTCCTGTTTCTTTGCAATGTCACTCTCATCGCCGGCCAGGAGGCTTTCCTCCTGGTCGGCTTCTGTTCCTAACTCTGATTTCCCGGTGGAGCTTTTCTTACGCAGTGGGACGAGCAGCGAACCTGTGGCTTTGGTTCCGAGTGATGACGGTGTGATTAGCATGAAGAATCCCAAAGCAATTCAAACCGAACTCCGGATGGCCTCGGCCAATTTTCAACAAATCACCGGGGTTCGACAGTTCGACCGAGGGGGCATTCTTTGCTGCTCGTCAGACCAGGCTTGTGTTTAAGATTTACTGAAGTGCGATGTTTTCGCGACACATGCGGTGAGCAGTTTCATTCCTCATCACCTTGCATGTACCAAAGGCCTATTCCGTGGTGTCGACATAAGTCTATGTCCGGCAGAAGTTTTGGAAATGTTTTCAGCGGCAGGCGTGATTTCTGTGTATCGTTGCAGCCGTGTCGTTGACAATAAGCGCATGCCCACTGAAACAGTCATTGCTACTTTCGCTGGAATGAACCGCCCATCGGAAATCAAGGCATGGCCACTGATATACCGCGATGAGTCTCTATCACCTCGCGTCCTTCAGTGTCTAAAGGGCTGGCGGTTCGGGCACTCCACAAAAGGCTGCAGATCCAACACACGATGCCGAATTTGTGGAGAAAGCCATCACTCAAACGACTGTTCTTCCCGAAATTAGTCCTGCTGCCATTGCAGTGGTCCCCACCCCGCAGATGAGCCTAATTGCCCTTCAAGGTCAAAAGAAGTTCAAATCCTTGAAATAATTGATAGACGTCGATGCTCTCGTCGTGAGGCCATTGGAGAAATTCAGAGTAGGACTCAAGGGTATGCGGGTATGATGGCCCGTCAAACAATGTGTATGGAAAACTCAATCTCTGAGGCTGTGGCAGCTTCCGTAGAAAAGGCGCTGGAGAAAGCAATGGAGCGCATCATAACAAATCTCACCGACTCCCTTGTTCAGGTGCTGTCCTCACAACTAGCTCCGTGGCTTCAAATAACTAATAAAGCCAATATTGAGGATCCGGTGTCGGATCTACCGCGGAGTCCACCAATTGAAATATCGACCGCGCAGACATCCACAAATAACGAGCCATCAAAGCCATCAACTTCTAAGAAAATCGACCAAATCTGTCTTTCTGACCCAGATGGGATGGAAAATCAAGATGTAGATATGGACCTCCGATCTCTTAAACGAACAAGGTCACCGACAGAAAAAAAAAAACTAGCTCTCCCACCAAGTCCAAGGCAAAAAAGTACGATAGAGAGGCTCCTACTAAGAAGGACTTCTTAAAAGAGAGCGTTTTAGACCAAGCAATTTCTACTGCTCGGATTTGTTCACCATAGGAACTTTAACAGTAATTCAGTGGAATTGTCGTTCCATACTTTCCGCTGCAACAGATTTATTATATATTATTTCTAAATATTCTCCAGGTAATATTATTTTACAGGAAACTTGGCTTGTTTCTGGTCAGGCTTTTCATCTCAAAAATTTCCGATGTTTTCGATTGGATCGTCTATACCAAGGCGGTGGTTTAGTTTTGCTTGTCTCATCAAAAATCTGTCATAGAGCTACTATAACATACCAGATAATTTCCCCAGACTGTGAAATCTTAGCACTGGATATAATACCGCCTAGTTGCACACCTTTTTCTATAATTAACACGTACTTCCCCGCTTCCACCGATACCTCTATTGCACGCAGTCAGAAGAACATCCTACTAGTGGGAGATTTTAATTCTCATCATGTCTCGTAGGGTTTCCGAACGGACACTTGTGGCAAATGCTTGTGGGATTGGGTCTTAACGAATCAGTTCTCTTGCTTAAATTCGAGAGCACATACTTTCGTGCGGGGTCAGTCGCGATCTGCCCTAGATCTTACGTTTGCTACCTAGAGCATGTCTGTCACCTCTTGGAAGACTGTAGACTGCGGCACTAACAGTGATCACCTCCCTATAACCCGTTAACTACTTTAGATGGTAATGTGCGCACTTTTGTTAATTGCGAAAAATTTTTAAATGCATTAAAATCAGCTTTACACACTCAGGAGGGCATGAAAAGGGGATATTAAAGCAATGAGCCTATGTTCCATTCTAAAACAGTCACCAAAAAAAGCTCAGTTTGTTGTGCAATCTACTAAGGGTGGATCATATTGTCCCTGGTGCAATTCTGGCTGCGAGCGAGATTTTAGACGTAGAAAAGCAGCGTGGAAGAAACTTTTATTCAACCAAAGTCCTCTTAATTGGGCTGATTATACATATATAGCTACTACATTTAAACGAACAGTCTCAAAAGCTAAGGAGGATTACGATTCCAAGCGCTACACATACCTTTCGAAGTTTTGCAATAAAAAGGCCCTGTTTAAATTTCTTAGATCTCGTAAAGTTATACCGGCGCCCGTGAATGTCGATTCTGTCGTTCTATCAACAAAAGAAGTATCATCATCACTTGAGAAAATTGATCAAGGACTTGAGCGACGTTACAAACATAAATTGCCCTTAGGCCTAAAGAAACCTCCCTTGGCAGACGACTTTGAAACAGTAACAGCGACAGAGATTGAACGCATTATTAGTTCGCTGCCAGCGTCAGCCCCCGGTCCAGATGGAATTACAACAGGAATGCTAAATGTTTTATTTGATCATGCGCCTCAGGACCTCCTAAACGTAATAAATTTCTCTCTCAAGAATGCATGGGTTCCAAGAGAGCGGAGAGTAGCTAAAATTATTCCACTATTAAAGAAAAAATCAGCTGGACTTGACTTAGACAACACGAGACCAATTTCTCTTACTTCTAAGGTCGTCAAATTAATAGAAAGAGTTCTTCACGGCTGTATAACAAATTTTATGCAAGATGACACCCTTCTCAGTCCTTGCCAGATTGGATTTCGTCCCGGCCACTCCATATGGTGCGCCCATGTAGACTTAGAGAGCCGCGTTAAACTTGCTCGCCGCAAACGAGAGTACGCAGCTTTGGTGACGCTAGATGTATCAAAAGCATACGACTCTGTAGAACATTGTATTCTATTCGATAAACTTCAGTCTACGAATTTCCTAAAATATATAAGCGCTTGAATCTATGAATTTATAAGAGATAGAGAGTTTCATTGTTACCAACACGGTATTTCGACGTCCAAACACAAGCAGACAGGAGGTGTACCACAGAGTTCTGTTGTTTCCCCTGTATTATTTAACATTTTGCTAAGCACAATTCCTTTGTTTCCGGAAGTACATGTTTATGTTTACGCGGACGATATCGCATTTTTTACGTCCGCAAATAATATAGATTCACTGCAACAGTCGTTGCAGAATTACTTAGGAATGCTGGAGACATGGCTAGAGGGGTTATGCATGTCGTTAAATATTAGCAAAAGTGCGGTATTGGTATTTCCATTAACTGCACAGGTGCATATATCTTTACAATACCGTCAAGAAATCATTCCTCAAGTTGAGGAAGTCAAGTACATTGGTGTCATTTACGATGGCAAACTCACCTGGCGCAGTAACATTGAACACATTAAAACAAAGGCAGAACGAGCCGTAGCTATGCTCCGCCGGCTCAGCCACCGTCGCTCTTGACTACACAGAGATACCTTACTGATGATCTATAAAATGTATGTTCGGCCCATATTAGAATTCGGCTGCGTGATATTTTCCGGTGTCCCCGCCTACAAAATTAAACCTCTCATGCTTTTAGAAAGAGAAGCTCTACGGTCATGCCTTGGGCTACCTAGATTTTTTGACAACGCTCTTTTATATAAGGAAGCTCATATACCCACTCTAGATTGAAGATTCCGCATACTTACGGTTCAGACATTTTTTTTAATTTATGGCTATTTAAAAAGACGCACGCAATATGCTTTTATCACTGAACCTGCTGAGTTTTTCCAAGTATCATGGTCGAGATTCCACAGTCCTCAGACAGTATTCGTACAAGCACAGTTAAAAAATTGGATGTATCCATACGCCAAGTTTACCATTCAAATGATGCCTTTACAGACCTCGAAATTCAGTTCGATGACATATTTCCTAATCATACTAAACTATTACTAAGGCGAAATTTAATTAATATCTTACACGGCCACCTATACCCGCTAACCACTGGCAACATAATAGCTACTGACGCTTCTGTTTGCAATGAGGAGGCAGGAGTGGGGATCTTCTCTGAATCTCTTCAGTGGTCCTACTCTCTTCGCCTTCCCGACTTCACACCTATATTTCAGGCAGAATTATTAGCGATTATATTAGCATTACGAAAACTCCCCCCAAAAGACCCATTAGCTGTTATCGTGACCGACTCGCTATCTGTATGCACAGCACTAACTGCATCTTTAAATTCATCAATTCAAAGAACATTTCGTTCGATGGTACTTCCATACTTGCGAAAAGTATGTTTGCTTTGGGTACCGGGACATCATGGGTTGCACTTTAATGAAATGGCCGATTCACTCGCACGGGCATCCCTGAACGGCCATATCATAGCTGTTTTGCCGACATCAGCTTATGTCACCGCGGCTAGGTGCAGAAATTTCGCTATATCTCAATATTCTGCAATATCCATGCTAACACCATGTTCTGAATTCCATCATCTTAGCTTCCCATGGTATATTAATTGGTGTCCTTCAAGGCAATTGGAAGTATCTTTTACAAAATCGAGTTGCCGTATACCTCCTCTAAATTTTTACTTACACAGGTCTGGTCTCGCGATGTCCCCTCTATGTTCTTTTTGCAGTGCACCTGAAACTATCGAACATTATTTTCTCTCATGCCGCTGCTTTGTAAGACAAAGAAAAATATTAGAATACTCATTTACCAAACTTGGCCTGTCGCTAACCTCGACAAGCATTCTTTCTTTTGGGGCGACTTCACTGGGAACCAGCCACAGGGATGCTTTTCATGCCGTTTACAATTTTATTAGAGAAACAAAAAGAGTACCTTGCTGATTTTCTACAATTATCCATAGTTTGTATTATTTCATTTCTTTACGTTAAATTATTTTATCAAATATTCTCACCAGTATTTTCACTGCAAGTCTAAATTACAGTTCTATCGTCCCACGCTCCACTACTCAAACCTAGTTTCTCTATACTCCTAACCTTACGGAAAACCATCTGCTTCTGGGCCAATCCCCCATAGTGGGTACGCGCCACTGCCTGGGACACAAGACAAGACAAGACGATGGCCGATAATTGCGCGCGCTATAGCTCCATCTTGTATTTCTGTCTTCTGCCCGTTGTATACATCTCCTACATATGTTGTCAAGCGTCTTTTCTCCCCGTAACATTTTGGTGAAGGTGCGGGTGTTTCAAGTTTCAAGATGGATTTACGCAGCGAGTGATCCTCGGCAGCATCTACAATGCCAGCGCCAGGCGGGGACGAGAATGCTTCGGACCGGTCAGCAACCGTTCCTCAACCATCTGCCGCCAACCGCAACGTCGTCTTCACACAACCGCGTGACCCAGGTCCCTTTCCGGCTCTGACAACACCGCGACGTCGAAGATTGGCTTCAACTGTACGTACGGGTGAGCACTAGCAATTACTGGGACCCAACAATGATGCTAGCGATCATAATACTTTACCTGGCGGACACGGCATAAGTGCGGTTTCTCAACCACGAACAGGAACTTACGAGCTGCACACTAAGAAAAAGAAGAGTATCCCTTACTCTTTTCGAAGAGTCTGGACTCGTCACGTATATGACACACTTTGTGGGAGACACCCGAACTCTCTTTTGGCAGAGAGTCCCAAGACTATCTGTGCTCCATACAAGGTGTTTGCGTGACTCCGCACACAATAGTCATGCATACTCTGTTGTAGTAGTCGCCTATACCCTCTCAAAAGGGTTACAAGACTACTGCTGAGGGAGTCGGTTAACAATTCTAGATGAGTCAGACGACTCTAGCAGTGTGTGTCAAGTTACCCTTAGTGCGTAATGCCGGTCTCTTGCAAATAAAGTGAAGCAACTGATCCATGTAAGTCGTTTCACTCTTGGATGGCAGTGTCGAGCCGCTTTTCAACATGTGTCAACAACTCTTGCTGTAAGTACACACGACTACGGCTAGTTCTCGAGAAGACTACTGTGAAAAGACAACATAGGATAACAAGGAATCCACAGTAAACGTGCCAAAAAGCACATGGCAGGCTAGCAAGAAAAAGTTAATATTTCATCAGTCTTTGTTATTGTCTTCTGGAAAATTCAAATGTATCCGTCAGCACAGAATCACTTTGAAAGCAAGACAGTTCTCATTACTATTAAACTGGAATCAATAGCCAACCAAGCAAAATGTAGCAAAGGCAAAATCAAATATGTAGCCTGCAGCTGCATATGCATGACACTGCAATGCCACTCAGAACCTTGATGAGACCCCAAAATATTATGTAACTCATGTAGAAGTTTAGTTCACCACCGCACTAGTCTCCGATAATATGTCAAAAGATTTATAAGTTCAACCTATTTCCCTGTTCTAAACTTACGACTTAACATTCTAAGCAAGTAAGCTACACATAACAAATAAGAAAGGCTGCACTTATCTGCAAAGGAGACCCATATAATGAAGTGCAATAAAAACAACATTCCAACTTAGATTACATTATCTATGCATCATACTATGCTTGTAAAAAACAACTGGTTGGCAATTGATAATCCAATCTAACAGTAAAAACAGCTGTCTTACCTTACGGTACTCTTGTTGGCACTTTTTCCCACACAATTTGTGCATGTTAGCGTGAGATGAAAATTGATCTGAAAAACACCACATTAAAAAGTTGTTCATCAATTTTATTCTGTCATACAACATGCAACAGTGTATAAAAACTTCATAACTGACAAAATTACAAAAATAAATACAGCAACACTTATACTGATCACTTATTTATGTTGAGAAACATACTTTTGCAAGACTAAGTATAATAGCTGACACAGACAATTTCACAGGTAGAAATAACCGCTAATACAAAACTTTCCATAATGCAAACACGTTGACAAAATAAGTAGCACAGGTAGCTGTATTTTGTTACGGCAAAGATGGCGCATGAATTATGAGGACAAGGAAGGAAGCAGAACACATAAACAAACTATACCCAGCTACATGCACGCAGCTGTAACAATACACATAGTGCACAAAGATCCAGAAGAGACAAAGAGGAAGATGTGAGGAAGGCTTCTTTTACTCATCACATGTCATCCTGTAAGAGCACATTATGCACTGGCTGTAATCTATCCTCAGCCCATACATGAATAAGTTACATTAGGTGACACATTTAGAAATGACTCATACAATGTTCTTGTGATTTCCCTTATTCCAATCTTTAACTAAGCAAGCATGACTGAGTTACGTAAAGCCTCCCTACGGCTTGGCACATATACAGAAAGAAGTGTTTCTATAAACACTGGAGGTCACGGACGGATGACTGACACATACCTATTTTAATTCTTTTGTCTTTGTCATTATGATTATCTATCACAGTAGTCTTTTGTAGAGTGAAACACTTCCAGGTAATACACTGTGTGCAACCAAGTGTGAATACCTGTTCTCGATTTCTACCTTTCTCTGGTGTCCCGCTAAGGTAACAATGGCGCAAAGGATTATCTTCCCAATGTATGCGTTCCCATACGACAGGAGCAGTTGATAAGCCACATTAATGGTGCGTGAAATAAAACATCTGTGCTTAACTTTCCACTGCCGCTCCAATCTGGAGTAATTTTTTTTTGCTTTCTGTACATTAGCACAGGTGCTACGTAGTCTCCTTGGTGCCCAAAGCAACTCTCACACCACAGCAGGATGTCCATTTTTTTTAATTCTAAGCAAAACTATGGTTATGGGGGACAATTGCGAACTTATATTTTTGCTTTGTATCTTAATTATGTTGTTGACCTTTAACTTTAGCCACTTCACTACTTTTCTGCAGGTGCAGACAGGCCATTGCACCAATGCTAGGTTTTGAAAACACCAGAGCAGGGTAGAAAGCAAGAACAGATATTTATAATTTGGGTGCCCACTCTGCATTGCATGGATATGTTTCAATGAACGATAAAACTACTTGGTAGATAAACATATGAAAGATAAGAGAATTAAGCTCGAAGCCTACCATATCAGTAACTGGGAATTTCATGTGTAAATGAAATTTTGCGATTCCCAGTGATGAAGAAACAGTTTTGACAATATGTGCCAAGGTCACCAACTCACTCATGCTCACAAAGGAAACAAAATAAAAACAAGCAAGATTAAAAGAAGTTCGAACTTCTAACCTAAAGTGAGACACCTTGCATGACTGATTTATGTATTACTGAGCATAAATTACATCTGGCGCATAATCTGCTTGTACAAGATGACAAACAATGAGTTCTGTAAGCCTTGTGGGACAATTCTGTGTGAAAGAGAAATCTATTTGATCATTACCTTTTGGGTATGTGTATCTCAGAACTGGTGCTAGTCTGAGTTCTTACAAAGTAGACGTCATTGAGTACTGTAATTCTAATGCCTGCCACTGCTATAAATTTCTGTTAGTCCCACTGTCATGAAGCAGTTATGTTCAATAATTAGCGGCAGTCACCGCTGAAACACTCAGTACAAAACACGAAATAAATATATGCAGTCGGAATGTAAATGTCGAACAAAAATATAATCAAGTCTACATTTCACAGAACTGTCTTTTTTTCTGTTAGTGTGCCAATACCAATTCCACATTCACAAACATTCTTGTATTGCTCTCCTGACAAATGTAGGAAAATGCACAGTTTTTAACAGAAGCCCTTGGGAAGACAGCCCAGAGTCGCTTTCACAAGAGGACTTCCCTTAAACTTTCGTCGCTATGTTGTAGGTCACTGTAGCAAGGGGAACATTTTGCTGATTGAATATTACTCGAAATATTTTTATTATTTGTACTAGAGGTTTGAAAAGAGAGCCAATTGTAGAGTTCATCATGCAGATTTGATATATTCCATTGGTTTTTGTTTAGCTGCTTCTTGAGTTATGTCCTACACAACAGCAAAATACATAGTCATATTTGCGGGCACTTTCTTGTGTATTAAATTTTCACAAAAAGCAGTGTGCTGCAGCTAACTCGGCTCTTTGTAGACTGCAAAGTGCCAATATGTATTCAAACAGCGTGTAAAGTTACTAGGAGTATGCAAGATTAGTAGGCAGGCAGACAGGCCTGCCTACTAATCTTGCATACTTCTCATGCTATTGTGAAAAAAAATTAGAATATACTTCAAAAACTTTTTCTGACAATAGCATGAGAATAACCTTATGCACTTATAATTGTCCTATACTAACGAAATTTGGCATACATACTCTTCAAGATATGCAGAATGCTGATATCTAATTAAATTGCAATCTGTAAAATTATTTAATGTGGCCTAATATTTTTTTTGCATAGTTCCAGTAATTGTACAAGCCGTTTGGATGGGTATCATCACTTTGCAGTATATAACTAGCTAAATAAGATACAGCATGAAGCTATTTCTGAAAATTTTATACACAGGAAAGTGCCCACAAGAATATTTTGCCACTGTGTAGGACCATAACTAAAGAACAGCAGCTACACAAAAATCAATGACAATTCAAGTCTAATAAAGCACTTTATGAATGACAGTATATTCAAATCTCTAGTACAAATATATAAAAAAGTTGTTTTGAGGAGTATTTCCCCTCAATAAGTGGGTGTCAGTGTTTTCTACCAAAGTGTTAGAAAATGCCTTCAGGCATACTATGGGGAGCGCTATAAATAGCACACGCACGCATCTGCCTAAAAAGCCCTACGCCCTGCTTGCATTCATTAGTCATTTTTGCATTCTGTTGTATGTCACCATTTGCATCCCTTAACATTGAGTGCGCAAAACCAAAAACAGCCTAATATCGTATTTACTCGCATAATGATCGCACTCGCGTAATGATCGCACCCCTAAATTCTGAAGTCAAAATTCGATTTTTTTATTTCTCGTGTAAGATTGCACCCCAAACTTGCCGCAGCGATATGTCATGTGCCAAGTCTAGCTAATAATGATCGCGCTTACCATCTGTCAACTGCTATGCGAACAACTCTTCAAGACAAACCAAGCAGTCTGCACGCACCAAACATTCTTAAGCAGATGCCCCATTTCATTGCTTCCATCACTTTCCGCACTTATATGACAAAAAAACAAAGCTACAACCACACTTGCCTTTATTATGTGTAGGCTTTGCAATGGTTGTGGTCAACAATAACAAAAAAGGCGTCTTTCGTTTCTTCTCGTCTGAACTTGTGGGCATGCAACAAATCGCGAGCGGCAATGATAGCAGCCACGTTTACACTGATACGTTAGAAGTGTACCCTATTCATTCGCCGACGTTTGTAACGCAGCTAAGATATTCGCCCACCCTTAGCGGAAACGTGCCATATTAGGATAGTGGTGAAGACAAATGCCGCAGTTTCCGCAGCATGGCCGCCATGTGTTCCTATGTCAGAGGCAGCTAAGCGCGCCCATCTGTTTCTGTCCCCTCGAAGTGGACATGGCTATGTTATTGCCGCAAACTTGCCGATATTATTCATTACTGATACGGAAGAAACTGTTTGAATGCACGTAATGTACTCACGAAAAGAAAAAAAAATCGTGTTCGGCGCGTTCGGCTTGCTCTGCCGGCCACCATTTTTTTTTTGGTGTGTGTGTGTCCCGCGGTACATACAGCGGCAGCCACCTCTTTGTTGACTTGTTGTCATCCCGTTGAAAATGTCAGGGGATATATTTTTTTCTTTTTGTGGGAAATTTAGCCAGCATAATGATTGCACCCCTGAATTTGAGTCAATTTTTTTTTACAATAAAGTGCGATCATTATGCGAGTAAATAGGGTAACACACTGAATTTTTAGCCTGTAAAGGGGTTGTATACAAATGGGGGCAGCCAACTCTAGTATGACAATAAAAAAATATTTGTTCTCACAATAATGAAACCAGTCATAAAATATATCCTACAAATTTGGAAATGAATGCCCACAGAACCTTGCTGATTGTCACATTAATTTCCTAAACAAGATCTTTTGATGTTTATATTTCCTAGTTTAATTCACTTTCTCTAGTAAATGGGCTCTGACCTAGACTATTCAGTGTAGGAGACTAACCCAGACCTGACAGCCAATATTTAAATCTGAAATAAAGTCATTCATCCTACGACCACGTCACTGCTATGTCATCAGAAGCGTGCATCCATGGACATATAGTCTGTAAAATAATTTTTACATGATCTGTACTGTTCCTCTTGCACTAATAAATTAGGAAATGCATTTCCTATTTAAAGCACTACTGTAAACCTTTGTGTTTGAGAAATGCAATACTCAAAAGTGTGACAAAACCAATGTGTACATGACACCTACGATGCCTTTGACATTCGTCAGTGTGACAAATAGGCACTGAGAAATGCCAAGGGCATCATAGCTTTCTTGTTTCAAACCTTGTATGCGAGTATATTACTGGTATCTTTGCAGTGAAGGGAAGTCACATTATTATCAGACTTATGAGGGGAACTCATGTTTCTCTAGTTTAATATTTTCTTTTTTGTGCTCCTACATTCTTTACTTTTCCAAAAATAATGGGTGTTTGAAATAAGTACTCTATATTGCTCTTAAATTTTTCTTGCACCAGAGCCCACATTGGGTTACATTTCTTGAACACTTTGCAGTGCTGTAGATTATCAATAGGAAGAAAAAAATGCCGTAAGTTTGCATTTTAGCCTTCTGTATAACAAGAAGTACGAACCTATCAATTACATAGACAAGTACAAAAGAACTATGAAAAACTGAGCATAAAGACAGACATGTATTATAATAGCAGGAATCGATGGCGAGAATTCTAATTGAAAGGAACCATCAAAAACTAGGCACTAAAGACATATTAATTATATTAACACAAGTATTTGCTAAGGATTTGAAGAGACGAAAAGAATGTCGCTTCAGATCACTCCACCCCAACATTCATCCATGGTTCGATGAGTGACCACAGCTGGTGATGCGGTTTGGATAGGTGGAAGCTGAGTGCAGCTGTGAAATAGGTGGAACATGTAGAGGGTCACCAAAGGTTGCATGCTGGTTGCACAGCAGGTTGCCTCGATCTCCGGACTCACTCGACATCATGCGTTCAGCCTGGTTATACGTCGTTTGCAAGAGGCCTGGCCCAAGTGTGTGGCACGGCTTGGGTAAAATTTCGAGGCAACCTGAAAAACATAGATCCATATCTATAAGCAACAAAATATTCTCCACCATAGGGCAAACCTGAAGTTTACTATCGGCACATAGCAGATAATGAAAACAGACACAAGTCACCAGACTTGAGGTATACAGATGTGCAAAAGTGTAAATGAATGTGAAGAGCTGCTTATAAGACGGAATGTTTCATTCCGTCTTTTGTAGATCAATAGTAGTATCTTAACATAAAGTCAAGTGTACTGGGCCCTCCCTAAAAAAATTTAAATAATGGGGTTCTACGTGCCAAAACCACTTTCTGATTATGAGGCACGCCGTAGTGGAGGACACCGGAAAATTCGACCATCTGAGGTTCTTTAATGTGCACCTTAATCTAAGTACACGGGTGTTTTCTTCATTTCGCCCCCCTCGAAATGCGGCCGCCGTGGCCGGGGTTCAACCCTGCGACCTCGTGCTCAGCAGCCCAACACCATAGCCACTGAGCAACCACGGCGGGTATGGCCCTCCCTATTTCTGTAAGTAGGCTATTTCATGTGAGCTGTCCCGACCTGGCACACGACCACTTGAAATTTCTTTTCGAAAAACTGGAGGCCCTTCAATATAGGACAAATGTTAATTTCAAGAAATACTTGTGTAACGCACCAAACTATGCATCATAAAAGGCATAGTCAGAAAATTGGTTCCTTCATTAGGGGGCCAAATTTTTCAGGACAATAAAGAGAGGCCTTACACCAAAAATTGAACTGCTTATTAGCCACTGCTCAGTTTATTATGGGTCATAAAAATGGAAAAAATGGCCTATTAACTTTATTTTCATAGAACTCGCTTACAGCAAAAGCTGCAAATTTATGTAATCCACATATTTAGGGCTTGTGCTGCATGCAAAAACTGGTTTCAGGAAGATAAAATATGCAGCAGTGCCGAGAGATGCGGATGAACTAGCAAAAAAAGTCAGTTTTGGTGTAAGTTTATCGGCATACTTACTAGTGAGGCAGTCCTAGTAAATTTATGCCCAATACCATGTATGAAAGTACACTGTTTCGTTTTTAAATTGCTAAAGCTTTATCGAAGCAGTTTTGTGTCAAGCAAGAAAAAAAATTGTACAAGTGGTCTCCTACTAGTTTCAAAATTTGCATTGCATTTCGTCTAATCCACACAGCCTCTTGGCGGCTAAGGCAAAATGGATGGACTTGAGCATTCCTGCACCGATAGCAGGGAGTCTTAACTGCTTCGAAGTTAATTCTTTCATTGCTGAGTGGCTACAAGCCACTTCACTGAAAAATTTGCCACTTAATTACATGTATTTACCTCAATCTTTCTGTCGGCTTCCAGCCTGCTTGGCATCATCACGAAGGCTGCCAACTCCCTAGTGGACGTAGTCAGGACACGGTGGTCGCAGGACGCAGTGGCAGGAGCCGCCAAAGGCTTCGAACTCCCTAGTGAACATAGTGAGGACACGGTGGTGGTAGGATGCAGGGGCGGGAGCCACCAGAGTGTACCTGCAGCAAATTTGCACAAACGCTCTTAGTCCTACCATGTCACAATTTACAAGAAAAATTCAGCTGTCTGTGTAACATGGATACCAATACAAATAAATGCAAACACTTAGGTCCTACAACACAACTAGAACATCGACAAAGAAGAAATGGTACTTATGTTTATGAAAATCCAAACAATGAAAAAAAAATGTGCATCTGATTTGTGCGTGGAAGCTCAATGGTAACCTGAGCTCATACCATCAAGTGATTTGCTAGTCAACTGCAAGCCTCTTAAAATGTCATTGTATATTTTTTACATGCACTATGTTAAGCTGCATTAAAACAAGTTCAATATCTCTGAATATAAGGAAATCACGAAGCAATTCAATTAATTAATTCCAGTGGTCGTTAATGCAACAAAGTGCAAGCTCTGAATGAAGCTGGCCAAACTGGGTAGTGACAAATAACAATGTGGTTCTCTACATCTTGTTTTTCTGGCTTTCGCTGTAGCATTAAAATACACAAGAAATTTCACATTCCTGACTTTTTATTTTTTGACATTTTTATTCCATAATGCATAATACTTAAGCAAGAGCACTAATGCTGTCTTTTAATCGTAAATAGTGATAGAACAAGAAATTTTACTGGAGCCAATGTTTGGCAAGAAAACATCTCCTTCTCTTTGTCGAAACATTGGCTCCAGCGATGCTCCTTGTTCTACGGCTCTTCATCATTTCAAGTCTCTGTCTTCCTGTGACCCTCTGTACTTTCAATGTTGTAGCAATTAAATTGTAATAACAGAGAATTAGTAAATGTAGCTGATGAAGAATTTGTGCTTGTTGGTAGATAATGACCGAGTAACTGCGCAACATAGAGATACGGACAAAGGAGGCTTATGCGTGTCGTCTCCTACAGCCATGTTTCTCTCTTTTGGACGATTACTCTATCTAGATGTAAAAGTATTACTCTTTGCACAATAATGCTGAAATGAAAAAGGCCAGGAAAGTGGACACAAAAATTAAAACAAATAGCATCATATGCTAATGAGGTATGCAAAAGTGCCTGCTACGATCTGTCTCACCCATAACGTGCTGGATAAGATGGCGTCTTCTTCTGGATGTTGCCATTTCTTGAATACCTAAAATAAAGTACATTTCAAAATTACAAAGATACACAGAACAACAGCTTTGCAAACTTTGCAATCAACTCATTTCTGCTTGCCAAATATCTGCACTAACATAAGACTACAAATAAAAAGACCCTCTTTTTCATAAAACACCGGACTCAAAATAGAAAATCCAGTAGGAATAGCACAAATTCTCTACACAACACAGCCAGGTTTTGTGCGCCTAGTAGGATTTACTATATAAAGGTTGCAGCAAATTCATGCTTTTAAATATTTACAACCGTGAAAATAAAGATTACATAAAAAATAATAGCATTATACATCGGCTTATACTGTAAGCCAATGTGTTTCCGACTTGACGCCAAATGCACATTTAATTTGTTCTGTTTCAGCGCTTTTACAGGGTTGTGTCTGTTCGCTCGTGTATGCAGCCGCCTTACTGCTACGAAAATATCTGTGCTGCCACATCGCCTGACACTGCCATACAGCGTGGTAGTGTTTTTATTATTCGCGGTAATATACCTAAAGCGCTAGTAAATCTTCAGAATAGACAACTGTTTTTTCGACAACCTGTCTTCGCCAGCGAAAGTCACACTCGTGCTAGTATTGTTTCTACACTTCAAGTTACGCAGTACTTGGTATTCTACGGATTTTTCGATGCGACAGGCCACTCGTCATTGGAGTCGTTAAGAACGGTGTTTATCTATGGCAGTACAGCTTTCCTATAATTTCAGATGCTCTCCTGAGGCTTCCGTCTGCCAGTAGTATTTTCGCATACATACGCCCACGCATGCCTAAGAAACGTGGCGCAAAATGTAGCCGTGCCGGAAGGGCCGATTACGCGCCGTTTGTAAACTCGGAACAAAAGCTGATATGCTTACCTGAGAGGTTAAGAGAAATATGGCACAGGTCACTCTCCGCTGGTAGTCTTTCGTATGCATCTGGTCGTCTCTGCGTTGCGATCTCCCATATCACAAGGAAAATGCAGTGCAAAACGCAACACTTCCGGGGCATGTTACGGTCCGGCGAGCTGCACTTGCTGGACGTCGGCAAAAACGAAATCGGCGACACGCCGCTGCTGGCGGCAGTCGTCCTCGTCGCAATCACACAGCACGGACAGAAGTTCCCACCGTAACTTGCCGCAACGCCTGGTTGCAGTCGCCCCTAACGCAGCGCTTTCAGAACCACTCCATAGAATAAAGAACCACCACTCGACGACAACGTACTCGCACGAGATGCAACACAACTGAAAAATGGCGTCATGCTATTGACGGCTTCGGCTTTGGATCATTTGAGTCCGCGCAACTAGTTTCGGTTCTCTTTTCTTGCGTTGAAACAAAAACTGTTTTGCTCACTGATAATTTTACGTCACGTAAGTAATGTTCACGAATGAAACAGCCGTGAGTTTAACACGCGTCTTGAAATACCCGCTACGTTCACTTCGCAGAAGCAAAAGTTGCTCGTCCGAGTGCGGTTACGTTTGAAATATCTATCGTTGGGCTGTCGGAGCGTGCTCGAAGTGGGAAGACGCGGCGTAATTGTTCTTAATTTGCTTAGCTATAACGGCGCGCCTGCCCTTGATCTCTGTCGAGTGCAGTTTGCTCTGATGTAAGGTATAACTACAAAGCCGCCGACGTTACTGAATAATCTAGTGCACCTGAAGCTGCCAGAACTCCGGTATTTCCTCCACAATTTCTTGCGACTGCGTTCCGCTGTCACCAAAGGCGAGCGTAGTGTTTGACGGAGATTTAGCAACACATTTTCCCGAAATATCGTTCACCGCTGTATAACGACGTGGAGAAGCAGCGTTGTTGGTCCTCAGTAAAATTTTCTGTTTATTGCGAATTTTGCGATAGCAGTTATATGGGTACAACCGTCGAAATATATCTGTCGGTTTTACCGCGAGCTTACGTATAAGGTCAAGTGCGATAAGATCCCATCCCGCGCCGTTGACTGTGCGCGTTAAAGGAAGTGTTGGAGGCTGAGCCGGGCTAGATGGGCGCCCCAAGTCGGGATGATTGAAGGCGCAAGCCGGGAGAGGGAGGCGCTAGTTTAGCGCGCTTCTCCTCCTCTAGCCGTTGCTCTAGCCCGGTCTTTCACCACCCTCGCACTGTTTTGGAGATAATTTCCGATGGATGCAAAGCTAGGAGTGTGTGTGGGGGGGAGGGGGGGGGGAGGTAAGGGTGTGCTCAGATAGCCCAAATTTTCGGAGACGCTTTGAAGGAAGAGGCAGCAGAAGCGTTCGGTCCGCTCTGCTCGCGCCCTTCATCACGCCAACGCTGTGACAGCGAGTGTTCGCCGCCATTGAGTGAGATCTGTTGATGTTTACACGTGCGCGCGTGACCCAGTGCTTGCTAATTTAAGGAGTAAGCGAATGTTTACTGCAGTTTATTCAGCCGATGAAACTACGAACCTTGGTTCGTGCAATAGTTCGTGCAGTGGTTCATGCAGCATTGGTGTGAAACTGCTGTTATTGTTTTTATATTTCTAGGGGGTTCCAAAGCAGTGTTGCGTACACTAATATTTGTTTCTGGTCGCGGAACGCAACACACTGCGGTAGCCCAGTGGCTTTGGTGTTGCGCTGCTGAGCTCGAGGTGACGGGTCCAACCACAACCGCGGCAGTCACATTCCAACGGGGTCAGAATGCGAAAACGCGCGTATACCGTGGATTCCGTACACGTTAAATAATCCGAGCTGCTGAAAATAAATCTGCAGCTTTCCATTACCGTGCGCCTCATAACAAGATCTCGATTTTTGAACTTAAATCTTCAAAATTTAATTATAAGTCGCGGAATTACACTTACAATCGACACTGTTGAGGGCGCCTACTGAACTTGTTATCTCGTTGCTGTGCTCTCTTTAGTAGCCAATACTTTTTTTTTAGATTTACTTATGGTCAGAATCCAGTGTGGCAAATCCAGGTCTTCCTTAGCATAGGAAACCAGCTACCGCTTAAGCGTGTGAGGTATCAACAAACATGGTCAAGGAAAATCAATATATAGAGTTCGAAGTAATTGCAGAACATGACAAGGATGAAAGAATGATACACCGCATCACAACCAGGACAGGAACCCTAGGGCCTGCCTAAAACAGAAGAGTTTATCTGGTATTTCTTCTCCTGCATTAAAATCTTTCTCTCGCCAAACTCATCTCAAATATCAGAGGAATGGCGATTTTCCACGACGACTCTTCGCGTGCTATTGAGAGTCAAACGACCCATGCGCAAATGTTGACTCTTGTTTTCTGACTCTACTCACGTAAAAGTGGGTCTTCGGAAGAAAAAAGAGAGTCAAGTTGCCGTGACTCACTTTTTACTCTCTTTTTTCTTAGAGTGTGGGAGGTACGTAAGCAAAAGTTCATCGATCCGTTCGACAAGCCCATCGACGCCGTCGCCCTTACAAAAATGCCTGTTCTGTATCAAATTGTTGGTCTCAATATATCGCGAAATGAAAAGACGTATCAAGCTGTGCTCAAAGTTCGCATTAGGGAATATCGTAATCGTCGGGCGCTTTTTTTAAACGTGCAAGCGTTTCTATGGTTACCCAACGAGAAAACTGTCCGCCCGTCCCTCCTTCGCGTAAGACGATCGCTTTCAAGATAGAGTCAGCCAGCTGACAAGGAAATTTATTTACCCGTAGGCGCGCTTACAACTGTAGCATGAGCCAGCTGTGGTAGAAGACGACAACGAATGCGCGAGCAGTGGTACCAACGCGTCTGTGCGATTACGCTGAGGGTGACCGCTGAAGGGTCCCGGACCAGGACGAATTTTTCTTCAACAGCGAAGCTTTTTTTCGAGGAACATGTGAGTTTCCTTTGCAGCACTTAGCTACGCTTGCGTGGATGTCTCATTTTCCCTTTATTAATTAACCCTCAACCCAAGAACGGGCGCCTAAGAGGGCGCTCTAAAAAAACTATTCGTTAATTTTGCTGGGTGATCTTAAGGAACCATACAAATCTGGATCAACACAGATGCTGCCTATCAACAATGATCAACAATGATCAATAATGGACCAAACAACGTATCAACAATGAAGTGATCAACAATGAAGTGATCAACAATGGCCAAACAAGGGATCGCTTTGTAACCTACATATTGAAACAGGGACTGGCTGAGGGGACTGAACTCTTGGCCAAATGTTGGCTGCACAGACAGCCCTTGTTTAAGCGATGCAGATCACTCCATTGTCTTGACCAGGGGCGAGATCACGCGAGCATCTCGCTTTCCAAGCGTTCTCCTGCGGCCTAGTGATTCGCCGGAGCCGCGCTTTCGTCAGCGGTCGTCTGCTCGGTCAGGCGGGAGCCCCAATTGAACACCGCCTACTCGATGACGCAAGAGGCAAAGCGAACGTTCTCAAAGCGAGATGCTTGAGCATCTTGGCCCAGTTCCTCACTGTGAACAAAGGATGCGGATGTGTCGCACCATGTCAAGGTATATAAGAGAATATATTGGGAAATCATGCCCGGTGAGTGTGCAAAACAGCGTTAGGTCAATTCGATTCAGCCAAGTCTCTCTGCGCTTTCTGTACCTATTTATGGTGCGCTGCACCTTGGCCCTCAATCGTCTGAGGTAGAGTGGCGCACCCTGCAGCCCTGTCCTCCATTGCACGGGGCGCAAGGCAAGGTGTCGGCACAACGCATTGCGTCCTTGCACCTTGCAGCAAGTGGGTGCAGCCTGGCACACCACAAACGGATCTGCTTGCACCTTTTTTGTGTGTGGTGCCGTGCATGTTTTCTGATTTGAACAAACAAATTGTTTACTAATGGTTCAAGGTAATATGTACTTAGTTTTGAAAAACCAAAACTAAATTCTGTGGTTTGAAGTGCCAAACGATGATTTGATTCTGAGGCACACCGTAGTGAGGAATTCCGCAATATTTTTTACCACCCGGGGCTCTTTAATGTGCACCCAAAGCTTGGTACACGAGCACCCTTGCATTTCACCCACCACAGAAATGCGGCGCTGCGGCGGCTGTATGCACTGAGCTTCAATTGGCTAGGTGCCCTCTTTTGCCCTGCCACATCGGTTTTATGTGGTACTAGGTGAGGGAAATTTTCACTTGCAGGAGGACATATTTTGGGGATAGTTGGTTCTTGTTTACTGACATAATGCAACGCCAAGGGGACAACCACAAAGAACGATATGCAAAGGTCACAAGCACCCGTAATGTATGCGAATGTGTCTGTGTTCGTGGTTATGTCCTAGCGCTACATTATACCATGAAACTTTCACTTGATGCTGCGTAGTTAAGCAGAAGGTGCTTATATATATATATATATATATATATATATATATATATATATATATATATATATAAGCAACTTATAAGCAATATATATATATATATATATATATATATATATATATATATATATATATATAAAGATATATATATATATATTTGAACAATTTCTTACAAGTCTGCCTATTTTACATAATGCGTAGTACAAATAGAGAGGACAAAAGAGAACAAACACACGTATAAACGCACCCTGTTGTATATTTAAACAGCGTTTCTTCGTTATATTGGGGGCAAGGACTTCTTTCCATTTACATTCTTGTACATATTGAAATTGAAATTGAGGTTTATTCAAAATAGGAAAGTACACAAGAAATGTACAGGACATCTGGATCCCTAGCTCAAGGCTAGTTGGGATCCATGCTAGTTAATAATTCACAATTTCAACATCAATACGAAGTATAAGTAAGTCATATATACATAAACATTCATTTAAAACACAAGGCAGGGTACTTGGGTTAGCTACGAGAAACCCACAGAAAGCAACTTGTGTGTAGTAATTTATACACTGCAGGTGAAAAAAGTAAACATGTGCACACAATCCAGATGAAAACTATGCAGATGATACTAATGAGTGATAATGGGATTTCACTGATACTGAGAAACATTTTGCTTGTTTTACTTCTGTTGGTAAGCTGTTCCATAGGAGTGCTCCAGTGTTATTTAACCTTCGCCTTCCATATACATTGTGCATTTTTGGCAAGAGAAAATTTCCCTTAAGTGCGCTGCGTGTATTGCTTCTGGAATGTAAAAAATTTGATACACTCAAAGGACACTTAGTGGTTATGCTGTTATGAGTATGCAATATAGTTTTAAGATTCATTAATAAATTCAAAGGCAGTAGATTTAAACTTTGAAACAGCGGCATTAATTTAGCATTGTAGTCCGAAAAAGTCATAAATCGCAAGGCCCTTTTCTGAAGAAGTATGATAGGTTCAACATATGAAACGTACATATTACCCCAAGATGCAATACAGTAGGATAGATGGCTATGGTATATGCTAAAGTAAATTGTTCTCAGAGTGGCAGGGTCGAAGTAATAACGGCATTTATACAGCATAAAACAAGCCTTGCTCAACTTTTTACACAGCAGTGCAATGTGAGGCTCCCAAAATGTATCGCACCATGTCAAGGTCTATAAGAGATGTATATGCAACGGCCAGTGAAAAATCTCAATGACGCTGTCATTTGTTCTCATGTATTACGCAGCAGCAGCTGTCACAGGTCATGTATCGTGAGTAAATGTCCCCAAATTATAGTCGCAACAGAGAGCGCGTATGTAACGCAGGAGTTCTGCAGAATAATGCAGTGAAATGAAAGTGAGCCACTGCGAATATATGACAAACGGGGTACTTTAATTAAACGTAGCCCCCATGAGCATTTAGACATTTGTCCTTTTGACTAAAGAGTCGCGCAATTCCCGTCCCATAAAGCTCCTTTGGTTGCTGCTTCAAAACGTCTGCAATTAAATTTCACGTCATCGTCCGAGACGAATCTGGTTCCCTTGAGCTGTTTGTTTGGTTGCCCCAACATATGGAAGTCGCAAGGCGACAGGTCTGAACTGTATGGCGGATGTTGCAGCGTTTCCCGCTTGAACTTCGCCAGTTTTGCATTAACGACATCAGCGACGTGGGGATGGGCATTGTCGTGGAACAAGATGACCCCATTCGTCAATTTTCCACGTAGTTCGCTCTTGATTGCGAAACGCAGCCGATCCTGCGTTTCACAATATCGGAAACAATCGATAATCTCTCAAGATTTAGCAAATTCTATCAGTAATTCCCCCTGACAATCGAAAAATAAAAGTCAACACCTTTCCGGTGGAAATGACGGCCTTTGCTTGCTTTGGGGATGGTGAATTCGAATGTTTCCATCGTAAGCTTTGCCGTCGTTTTTCAGGCTCGTAGTAGTGGCATGATGGTTCGTCTGCGATCACAATAGCAGACAAGAAATCATCACCATTATTGTGATACCAGATGCGATGAGTAAAGGCAGCACCGATCTTCTCCGTATTCTGGCCATGGTTCAAAATCTTGCGCATCCATTGCGCCCACTAGATCCGATAACCGAGATGTTCATGAATTATGGCGTGAACCAAACCGTGACTGGTGTTCACCCGCTCTGCCAGTTCATCGATGCTTATCCTCCGTTCTTGTCTCATCAGCTCATCAACCTTTGCAATTTTGTTAGGGGTGATTGCACGATCGCTTTGGCCCGGTCAGGTATCGTCTTTGCAACTTTCACGTCCTTCTTTGAACTGTTTGTTCCAACGCTTCACAGTAGCCAATGAAATGCAATGTTCAATGTACACGGCAGCCATACGGCGACCAATTTCTTTTTGAGAAACACCTTCAGATGTCAAAAATCTCACGGCACCACACTGCTCAACTTCTGGAGCGTCTATTACGGCACGCAACCATGTTCAACCCAGTGTATGAGAGCATCAAAGAACAGTTACCCTCACACCTGCGTGTCACTTTTATAAATGAGAGATGCCTGTGTGCTATGCGCAGGCCTTGCAGATCATGAACAGAACCATAATTGCGCGGTGTGGGTAGGCTCACTTTCATTTGACTCACCCTCGTGCATTAGAAATGCGAACATACAATGGAATATAAAAATGCAAAGATACAGCTTGATAAAAAGCAAAAAAGTGCCACTGGAAACAAAGTTCACTGCACGTATTCACAAAACCTCGCAAACAGATATTTAAACATGCGCATAAGTAGGTCTCCAATAAAGCTAAGTATCTAAGAAAAAGTAACTGTATATAATGCGTAAAACAGGGCAAATAAACACGTTGCGCAATCAGATTCTAAGAATCCTAGATCCTGCCCCCATTCCATGGCCTCCCCCCGATGCATCGCGCGCGACGGAAGGCGGTGCGCTTGCTCCTCACTTATCTCCCTTGCGCACACAAGACTGAACCACCATCGTCGGCTCAATCATTCCCCCCCACCCCCCACACGCTTTCACTCGTACATACAGCATGCGGCGCGGATGATATTGCCCTTGGACTTTATGCGGAACATGAGGGCGACGGCGACGGCTGGAATGCGCCTAGAGTGCCCATATAATTCCCATCGCAATAATATAATAAGAGTGTCCGGCGACTGAGGCGTCCCAAGGCCCATTACGTTCCGCAAAAGAAGTAACAAAATAGAACTTTCACTATGTGACAATTCGCTGCATGCACCGCAACAACGCTTTTTTTTTCCTTTTGAGGGGTGGGGGCACCGTAACGAAAAAAAAAAACTCAAAGTATGTTGGTCACAATCAAATGTCTACTTTGGGCAACTAATGTGGCTATTAGAGGAATATCCCTTGTAGGGTCCAAGTGCGATTAGATCGCGGCCGCCCGCCGTATGCTTGCATTAGACGCACGGGAAAGAGGGCGAGGGTGAGGGGAAGATGGTGCCTTGATGCGCGGCGTCTTCATGAGTGCGCGGGGTGAGGGGGAAGAGGTTACACGCCGTCTTCTTGCAAGCGCTAAGGAGGAGAGCGGAGAGATGAGCGCGCAAGCTGGCTGTATAATTCGCGTCTCCTATTCCGGACGCGTTTGCACATGGCGAGAATGAAAGCGCCGCACGCGCCCTATGTTGAAATTAATCTGCGGTGGAAGCAAAAGGCTAGCCGACACGAAATCGCTGATGGCTTCGGGTGTGCTGGGTTCTCGAGTGCCGGGCTTGCGCTGAAGTGACATGCAGTGCGAAGGCGAATTCGGTCACCGCTGCTGCTGCTGACTTCCTTAACCACACCACAGTTGTGACAGTGAACGTGCCCGCTGTCATCTACGGGGATGTGTTCGTGTTTCCCCGTACGCTTTCGACAGCATGCTTGCAAACTTAATTCTAACAGTAGTGAGAGAATGTTCACTGCAATTTATACGGTGGATAAAACTACGAAACTTGCTTCACCTAGGTGAATCATACTTTGCTATCACAATGTTTCGCCTTTCAGCCAAAGCTGCGACTTTTTGTTGTGACCAGTCGTCCCTCGTTAGTGTGGGCACAAAAGTGATAAACACGAGAAGCTGTACTAGGATTAAATGCACGAACCCCCCGCCATTATACACCGAATGCGAGGAAAGCACGGGCGGGTTACCACGAAGCATAGTGGCTCGACGTGCGCCGTCTTTCCTCTAACTCAACAGGGGCGGGAGCAGCAGCTACGCGACAGCATATCTTGGCCGCACAGTCACGCCGCGATGCGAAACATACACTCTAAGAGTGCACAGCAACATTGATTCTGATTTTAGAGTTTATGGTGAGGGCTGTGCCCGGCTGCAGTGCAATACCAGGACAACCCGTGGCGCTCGAGGGGCAAGCCCAGTCCTTGCGCCGCCTTACAAAAATAGGATTAATATCGCATGACCCTAATAGGGCCGTATCAAATGTTAAGCTGATAACAACATATACTGTTTAGAAAAAGTTTATTTACACTATTTACAAGACAGTATAAAAGCAATCGTACAATCAACACTATGTAAAATGAGAATACAGAACTATACACTGTGAAACACACACTTTACATGTATGATGATAAATAACATTGTATATCATACAAGGAAATAAAATTGAAAATAGTAACATGAAGTTGCAATTGAAGTGGCGTATTTATCGGCACTCCGGACGGAAGACTAGCTGCACTCGGCCGTTTCGAACATAAACAAACGGGCACGACCAGTGGCGGAGAAACTCCCGTTCCCCGAGGAAGAACAGTTCGTCCGCGAGGAAAGCGCGACCCTCTCGCCTCAAGCGGCCCATTATAGGCCACAGTGCTCTTCGGCGACAGTTTCCTGCCCCAGCTTCACAGCGGTTTCGCCAAAGACTGAACAGGGCTGCCACGAGAAGAAGGCCGGAGAAACGCCCGCGCGGAAACCTTCCGCTCGATACAAAATCCCGGACGCCCTGGCCTCGAAACCCCGCATGGACGGCGCGCCAAAATACGCGTGCGACAACGCACTCGATTGTTGCGTGTCTGTTTGTCTCCACCGACGTGCAGTTTGGACATGTGGAGACACGCACCACGCCCCAGCGTTCTAACCTATCCCGGGTTGGGAGCAGTCCCCAGCCGAGTCTCCAAATAAAGTCGCGAAGGTGGCCAGGCAGCGTAGCCGTGGCAATGCGCTTCCACTGAAAACGATGCGCAATGGGACGTCGGTCATGGGGCACCAAGGGTAGTAGGACAGCGCCCATTATTTCTACAACCCTGTCAGAGCAGGGGTCGACGTCCGGACACGTGGCTGACAGATGCCTGCGGAAGGCTACGCTTGTCCTGTACACCGCAGGAGCTTCCGCCGACTGCGGTCCACGATTCACGGGGCTCGTAGGAAGTAAGACCCGCAGTGAGGTGCCAAGGAAGTACCTTGCAAGGGTCTGCGCGGGGGAGCCATCATTGGCCAGGGTCCGCATTAAAGTCCGCAATAATAGTACGGAGGCTGTCACTCAAACATGCGGGAAGGATAAGCCGCCGCGATCGCGGGGCTGGGCTAACGCCGGCCGTGCCAAAAGCTCAGTGCCACCCGCCCAAAAAAACGAGTTGGCACTACTTTGCACACTCCTCAAGACACGAAGGGGGGGCTTAGCAACGTGGCACAAGTACCAAAAATTCCCTAAGAAGATCGACTGTACGAGGTAACGCCGTTCGAGAAGAGGCAACTCGAAATCACGGGCTGCATGAACGTTGTGCTTTAGTGTATTTATGACGGGAATCCACATGCCCTCCCAAATGCCTGATGGATCGAAACACAAACCCAAAATCTTTATTTTAGGATGCCACTGTAATGGCGAGGCAATATGGAGACGTGAGTTTGGGGAACCAATGAAAAAATATTTACTTTTGGAATAATTTAGCCTTGCAGCAGATATTGAACTGTAGTCTTGAAATGTGTTCAGGGCATAAAGAAGCGACTGTTCATTGTGGACATACAGTGTAATGTTATCCGCATATGCCGTTACTTTGACAGATGAGCTACCGGGTAGCGGAAGGCCTCTAATGTGCGGATGACGTTCTAAGGATAAAATAAACAAAACTGGAGAAAGAGGGCAACGCTGATGGACCCCTCTCGTAACAGGAAAGGGCCTACCTTCGCGTGAGTCTTGTGCTTTCAATATTGCTGTACATTGCTCGGATCAGGTGAATAAAACTTGGGGGGAAACCGAAAGCGTCTAATGTTCCAAATATATATTCGTGGTCCAAGTAATCGAATGCTTTTTCCTGATCCAGAGAGACTAACAAGCCTTGACTATGGCGACCAATCGTGTACTGAATTATGTCGCGTGTAACACACGAGTGAGTATGTATTTCACGGCCCGGTATTGAGCACGGCTGGTGCCAAGCGATAAGCGACGGGAGGAGGTTTCTGAGTCGGCGAACAATTACACAGGCTAAAATTTTATAATCGACGTTTAGCAGAGTGATGGGACGCCAATCGTCGGGGTGCGTTGATGTGGGCTCTTTCTTGGGGATCAGTGAAATGCGACCTTTACCAAAGGAAAGCGGCAAGGTGCGATCTTCAAAGCACCGTCCTAATACTAGCGTGAGCAATGGTCCAATGACGTCCCAGAACTCGGAATAAAACTCCACAGGGAGACCGTCTGGGCCTGGGGCCGACCCACGCTTCATTGTATCCAGCGTTCCCTTAATCTCGTCACTGGATGGCGGAGCAAGGAGCGCTTCACACAATTGGCTGTCAACGCGTGGCAGTGCGCCCAGCAGGGGATGAGCGGACACTCGGGCAGCGTCGATGGAAAGAGTCTTTTGTGCCACGTTTCTGAAGTGCGCGACGAAGTCGTAAAAGTTGCGGGAACCGGAATCAGGCGGGGGGGGGGGGGGGGGGCGTCCGAATCCAGAGAATGGGCCGGTGATCCCGCCGGACGAATAAATGCGCGCCGAGCGTACCTGAGGACTTCGGGGTGCGCACACGGCGCCCGCCTACAGCGCCAAGCGGCAGCCGACAGCGAGGAAGCGCGCACTAGCCGCTGGTAGCGCTCGACAAGCTCATTTTTCCACGCGCACATAACTGCCGTCGGAAGCGGGCTGCGCTGTGCGATGCGCAACTTCGTCACCAACGCCGTCATTTCCCCGGAGACGCGAGCCCGTAGGGCTCGGCCCGACGCACTGCAGTGATGACGCCACTGCTCTTTTAACATATCCCAGTCATCTGGGTCGGCTCCGATAAGGGACGCCCTAACAGCTCGCAGTAGTCCAGCTTTGATATCAAGGTCGTGCAGGACGCGGCAGTCGAGACGCCATGGGCCTCGAGCTGACGGAGACCCTGAGGGCAGCTCTAATACTAGCTCGAAGGGGCGGTGGTCGCTTACATATACTGGCGACGTAGGAAGTGGGCGCACCTCGGCGACATGGACGTAGCTGGTAAGACGCCGCGGTACATAGGCTCTGTCTAGTCTACTCGACGATGCCCCGCGGCGCCACGTCCAAACGTACGTACTCCCGTGAAGGAGTTCATACGCGTCAAGGAGCGCAAACTGCTGCACCAGCCGACCTAGCTCCTTGGCGTTGCCGTTAGGCCTGCCCCTGCCAGGGCCCTGGACATCTGCGTCCGAATCCAGCACACAATTGAAATCGCCCAAAAGAATTACCGGACGCGAATCTAGAAAATATACATCCAATGATTTGAAAAACGTGTTAAGGCGGAACCGCATGGCGCGATTTCAGGCGCGATTTACGCGCGGATGGTGGGACGCGCGCGTCATTTTGACGCGTGCCCAGCAGGATCCATCACGAAATCGCGCCGCCGCGTGCTGCTTCCCGCAGTAGAAAAAACGCGTCGCGCGCGCGTGTCCACCAATCAGAGTTCAGGTAAGTCACGTGGCATTTGGTCACGTGGCATTTTGGTTCTTTTTTTGCCACCAGATGGCCCTACTCTGCGCATCTCGACGGAACCTCCTTGACGGAATTTTTTTTTTCTCGGCAGAACTGGCGCGCGCGTCGAGGAAAACATGTGCTAGCGTGATTTCGTTCGCGCATCGTGTTGGTTCGCGCAACGTGTTCACCTAAAATGAACAAAGCAACCTTCAACGAGGCCCTAATAACTAAAGTGGAGAAGTGTCGCGTTTCATCGCTAATACTGGCAAGACAATTTGCTAATAATATATTACCAGTGTATGGTGCTCGCTCTCTTCTCAAACAGGCAGGCCGCACCCACAGTACCTCCTGACCCGCATTTTTTCTTGCTTCAGTATCAGTATCCCCATTAATAGTAGCAATCGCCTCTTCTGCTCGGTAGTAAGCGGCCGACCCTCCTTTTTATATGTGAAGTTGTAAACAAGCAGCGGCTTCTCAGCATGCGGAAGGTACATAGTCGCAGTTTCGCACACAATATTGCTGCTTGAAATTAAGCTTGATAAATACACTTCGGAAAGAAATGTCGCTGTCTAATTACACTCAGATTATTTTTATTGTAGTGATCTGTAAGTTTAAGGGCATATTATATACGCAGTAACACAGACAATATCTGTCGTTGATAGTTATGTTGTCTGGCAACCCGGAAAACGTGGCGCGAAAGCGCCGCTCCTTATTTTCGTACGGGTGCTCGCGCGTAGGCGCCAACGCGGGCGTTTGCCGCCCGTCGCGCTTTTCGCTCGCGAAAAACGCGCCATGCGGTTCCAGCTTTAGAATTCGCAGATTGCGCCGGACCATGGATACACAGAAATCGAATACGTGCAGAGTGGAATGTGCAGTCGAACGCCAGCACGCGTCCGAGCGCGTCGAAGGTTACGTGATGGTCGCGCAACAGATTACGGTTAAGAACAAGCACTCCAACGCCGCTCGAACGCGTGGTGGCGTACGAGAAGAAGCAGTCAATATTGAACGCGCGCTTGAACATCAAGACATAGCTTAATTTAAAGAAATTCGTCTCTTGCAGGAAGAGGAGGTCGCAAGCCGACGAACGGGCAAAAGCGACCACCTCTGCCTGCTTTTGAACGTTACGGAACCCATGCACATTAAAAGTCATCACTCTGAGTAGAAGATCCATATTGGTAGATAAAGGGTAGGGTACCTTCAACTGTCGGGGGCGAGTTCAATTGCGCCGAAATCGGCGCACAGAGTCTCATTTCTTCCGCGTTGGCGACCCGGCAGAAGCGCGAGGCTTCCGGGGTCGAGAGGAAGCCCTCAATGGGCTCCTGTCACGCGACAGAATGTCCGAGTCGGTGGTTGAGCCGCGGTGCCTTTTCGTGCCAGTGGTGGGGAGGGAGGGTGGCACGAAAATGTCCGGGCTGCTGCTGTTCACGTCACTAGCAGTACCGTCGTCTTCAATTCTTGTAAACGACGACGCACTCGAGGAACTGGTAGATGCGTCGCCCAGAGACGCCGCGGTCGGTAGATCAGGTGCGTGAGTACTCGACTGGAGCGGCGGGAAGTTCTTCGACGCCGCCTCCGGGAGCAGGCGACTGTTGCATGTGGATCTCCGCAGCGGCGACACGGTAAAATGCAGCCCTTACCGATATGGCCATAGATGCCGCACCTTGCGCAGAAGGGCGCCGTGCACTGCACACGGAAATGGCCCGAAGACCCACAACTCCGACAGACGCGCTGCATACCTTTGTAGTCGCAGGTCACGCGGTGGCCTGCCACTTTCAGGTAGTTGGGGACTGGTGAGCCGGGCTTCATCTCAATACGGACGTAGCGCGTTCCAGTGGTGACAGTGGGACGCGAGCCCATCACACCTCGGTTGATGTGCAGTACTTTGCCGTACGGTGACAGCGCTTGAGCCAGCGTTTCACTAGAAACGCGGCACGGTAGAAACATGACGGTCACTTGCGTGACTTGCGGGCTCAGGTGAACGATGGAGACGCGTTCATCCCCGATGACGAGGCTGGCAGCGTCGACGATTTTAGCCATGGCGGCTTCGCTCTTCAGGGTGACTTGATAGTTGCGTCCGCCGAAGTGTTGGACGCAATACACTTCCTCCAAGGATACTATCGAAGCCGTCGCGTCGACGACGTCTTCGGGACTTGTCCCCTCAGGGACCACAACATCGAAGGCATAGGCCTTCGGGGGCGGTTGGCTTGCCATGGTTGCGACGACGTTCGCCAACCCAAAGAACGCCCAGCTGCACTGGAGATGAACCCGGCTACCAGCTACGGGTGGCCGGGTTCATGCACTGCCCTCTGGCCGTGTGGTGCCAGCATGTTCTTCCTGGGTCCCGAAGTCCTGGGTGCTTCTGTCATGGTCCTGCACCTCTGCAGCCGATCGGCCGAGAAGCGATGGTAAGGGTCACGTCTCCATGTAACCCGCTCGAAACAAACCTACAATATGGAGCCAGCGAAGAGCGAGAGAGAACTGCATTTCTCAAATACCTGGCCAAAATTGACAATAAAAAAATACGGTTCCCTATATGGATAACAGGTGCACAATATAACTTTTATTTTAAATCGCACTAGGTTTTATGTATAACGTTTCCAATTTGAAACAACAATCTACGTACCATGCCTGACTGCCCGTTTGGTTTGTGGCGCCATCCTGTGGCTAAAATGATAACTTAGGTGTCTCACTATGGTCACGTGGTTTTGTTTCTATAGCGGGAATCCCGGAATCCCATGGGCCAGCGGCAACTACGGCGCCATGGGTCCACGGCCTGTAGTGCAGGTATGGTGTATTGGAATAGGCCAGTGTATCGTGCGTGCAACAGAACAATGGGAGAACCGGGGACGCTTATGCGATGACGCCATCAGTACTGCGCTGCGATCGACCGGCGTGCCTAGAACGGGAAATTATACATGCTGTGAGAAACCCCGCATTTATAAATTAAAACGGTCTGAAATCAATTGAAGTTTAAAAATAAATACTACAAACTGTTAGGATACTTCAATAACGCCGACTAAGCTTGCACGTTTCACAGCACAGATCATGTAGTGTTCCTGCTCGTATGCTCAGCGTTTCAGTTGAAGAAGACAAACAGTTGTCTACTCGTTCCGTTCGGTAAGCCCGCATATGCTTTTAGTATTTCGAAACACACGGCGATAAGAAGCCCGGAAGGACACCTGCACTGTGCCTGGTGGGTTGCACGGGATTCCTTTCAAGTTGCATCAGCCATAAAGGCGATCGCCAGGTTTCACTGAAGAAAAGAAACACACACGCACGCACACTCACACGCACACATACACGAACGCACGCATGACCACCCCGACAACCATAACTGCTGATCCCGGAGGCACTGTGTTGCACCTTTATTTTTCCTCTTGCCAGCAATGACTCCAGGCTGCAGTGACAGATGGCGATGCAGTAGACCGGCGTGCTCCAGCACACCCGGCGGCGCATTTACATCCGCACAATTCGCACGCGTAATTCATTTTTCCAGGGCAGCAGGGCCCTCGACTGTGATGCCGCCGCTCGGGGGAACGCGAACCATGGCGGCCCCGCGCTTCTGGGCGCTTTTGCTCCCTAAGAATGCCATTTGCCTAGGTACAAACGCAGGAAACGCCCCTAGATCCATTCGTCCCTACACAACGCTGTCTGCACAACTTGAAACGTACGCTGCACTGAAGTTGCGACCTGCTGCATTCGCTGCTCTGCCGTGCTCTGCGGTAATAAATCGTGTTTTCTCTGTCACTGTGAGTGCATATGAAAATTGTATAATCGCAAGGTGGTGAGTGAAACGTTTCAAATAACGACGCGCTACAAGTATGTATGGATGACTGTAGGGCCGAAGCATCGCTTGTGATTCTCAGCCGGAAATCTGAACCATGTGAATGTATCGTAATTCTAGGGGTGCTATGCAGGATGCGCCGAGTTTCTCGTTCACCCGAGTTTTACCCGAGTTTGCTCGACGGCAGTCAGTCAACGGAGATAGCGCGGAACGCGCCGAATGTGCAGGAAAAAAAAATTGGAGGACGCTTAAGCTTCGCCTTCAATAGTGGAACGCGACAGCGTTCCCGTCGACCCGCCAAGGGGTGTAAGACAATGGGCTACAGGGCAGCCATCATTTACGAGGCGCCCCGCATCGGACGCGGTGAGCGTCGAGCCATATGGTCGAGCAACGCAGCGTTCGGCGCAGCAACGAAACGTGCGCCTGAGCAAACGGAACGAACCAAAGAACTCGGTATCTCGGAGGGGGAAATGATGCACGCCAGCCAAACGTCGTGATCGGCACGGGCAGAGAGGACAGATAGTGATCTAAAGAAAGGAAGGACGCTTGATTCTGCAGAGGGAGCAAGGCGAAGCGTTGTCAGGGGAGAGAGAGTCCGGGCCGCCTCGCACCAGTCCTCGGACAGCTCCAATGCGCGCGTGGCGCGCCATCTGTCGGGGCAGCGCCGTACATGAAGAGGAGGGGGTCTTCTGTGTTTGCCGCAAGATGGCGCTGCGTGTGCGGAAAGCGCAGAAGAAATGCAGGGGGAAACGCACTTCGCTACTCGTGTAATTGCGACTTCTGTAAGTTACATGTTCATAATTACCGATATACACCGCAGTATAACTTTCCACGGCTCGTTTCGAAGGTAACACCGCATTCACTAGAGCCGCGTTTGTACCGTTCGGAAGCATCGAACTCGTGGCTGAGTGGCAGCGTCTCCGTTTCACACTCCGGAGACCCGGGTTCGATTCCCGACCAGCCCATCTTGGAAGTTGCTTTTTATTTATGCAATGCCTGCAGTGATTTATCGCTCACGGTCAACGCCGCGGACGATGACACCGACGCCAACGACACCGGCTTTTCTGCGACACGAGCTCCTTAACGCTATCGCGTTAAAATATGTAGACAAAAAGCCGCGTATGACAACATGAGCGCACCCTGCGTGGCACGCTGCTTCCACGTTTCAAGCGCAGAAGGCTGCACAACGACACGCTTTAGCGCCGCGTATTGTTATCAACGGATTATCACAACTTACCGATACCGTGACTGTCCCGCTGTCTGTCTGCACACTTGCTGTGAGCCGCTTGCCACGCCTTTCCCGGGCGCGTCAAGGGCGTGCCTCCTCTTTCGAGCACTATCTCTCTTTCCTCCATCGAATGCGAACAGGGTAGATGCGGCGCATCATTGCACCTACACTTTCACTCAAACGAATACTTAAAATACAACAAATAAAATAACGAACATTTTTATTTCTTTAAGTATGTGTTTTTCGTTTTCAACGCTAGAAATTTGTGATGACAAACGGAGATCGAGCAAATTATTAAGTTTTGCACTTCTTGCCGCGAGTGGCGACATTGAGGCGAAAGCGTAGAAGCGGTACATAGAATCGGGTCGCACGCACGAGGGCATTCATACGGTGGTAAGTCGCCTAGGGGCGCTGCAGTGCTATTCTCAATAAAGTCGGTCCATGATCCATGGAGGGTCATGGCCACTCTTTCTCTATTAGGGGAATAGAAACGCAGCGCCGCGGTACGGCTGTTCATCGCAGGCGCTTCACTAGGCTATTAAGGCCCCCGCTTTACCGACTAAAAACGACACAACGGCTGTCGCTCCAACATGGCGGTATGTTATTTTAGAGTGCGTAGTGACGCAGTTCAGTAAAAACGTACCAGTTTATCTTTGTGCGCGAAGCCTCTGCGATACATTGCGAAAAGTGCGTGCTTCCCCAGCGACACAATTCATCGCTTGTCATCGCTTGGCCAGTGAAGGTGCCTCTGAGCGCATGTACGCAGTATACGAGTGTGTTGTGTAGTCGAAGGTGCTTGCGGATTACGTCTGCTGGAGCCAGCAGCGATCGCAGATGGATATCGTAACGACACCTTAGCACTCGCATTTTGGCAGGTGAGGGCTCTTGTGTGCAGTTATGAAATCAGATTTCGAACGGAGAGAGGTGTTGGAACTGTTGAGTGCGCAGTGCTTGTGATGAGGAAATGCCATTGCACTGGATCTAGAAGAGCGAGCGGTTCTCGGACGCTGATCGTGTTTACGACGCTGTGGCTCCGTTTCATCACCGATGACAGAGCAGGCATCTCAAACAACTGCTGCAATACGCACTCCTCAGCATCGTCGTCCCCCTCGACGCATCGACGCCTTGCAAGCAGCTACAGTGACGTGCCGATAATGATTTACTGTGCGCTACGCGCCATAATGCAGGCAATGAAACCGTGTTGTGCGGCCATCTCAGCCCGAGAAGATGTGTGCGCAGTGACAGTCAACGCAGTGACAGTCAACGCTTTGTTTTTCATAGTGGTGCTCAGTACATCACCGATGACAGTGTGTTGTGCGTGTTTTATGTCGGCGGTCAAGATTGTTGATGCCTCTCAGCTCGACAGTGCGTCGCTGTTGCCGGAAGATAAGTTGGGCGTGGCTTAACTGTAGTGGGTGCGCGCACAAGAGTTACATGCCTCGCGCGGGGCGTGACCTCTGGTTTTGATTGACAAGCGAAGTCGTGCTAAACTCGTACATCGCGAAACCCCCTCCGAGTTCAACTCGGGAACATGGCGGCGGCAGCAGCAGCCTGTTTCATTGCATCCAGCGGCAGCAAGCGTCAGTATGACCGTCCGGATCCGTTCACCTACATAAACGACGGGGAGTTTCAGCGTCATTTTCGCCTGTCGAAGACATCAGTGCGCTGGCTGTGTGACGAGCTAGGCGAAGACTCTCGTCTGCGGAGACAGCGTGGCGGGCTTCATTCGCTCACCGTAGTAGAGCAAGTCATCTGTGCCCTCCGTTTCTACGGGACTGGGAGTTTTCAGGGAAGCGTCGGCGCCGAGCGTTACATTGGACGCCATCAAACTACTGTTAGCAACTGTGTCAGAGATGTGTCTGACGCGCTTATCGATGCGGCAGTGCGTAAACGGTGGCTAGCTTTCCAGAATACTGCGGCTGAGCGGGCATATATAAAATAATGCTTCCTACTTCGTGGGAACATTACGAACGTAGTCGGGTGTGTCGACGGAGCGTACGTAGGAATTAAGGCGCCTTGAATGTCAGCGTTACTGTGATTAACATTGAAGCAATGTTTAGACAGTCCATATTGCCAAATTTGTGACTTCTGATTAGCCGACTTAAATTTTGTGTTAGCGACATCTCACATGCGGCTGCTTATAATACTGACTTTTTCGGTGGTTGATGACTTTTTGCCGATTGTTCTACTTGTCTGTTAGGGTGCCTTCCAAATGGCTCACTTTCCTGGGAAAGAAGTCAAGTATAAATGGATAAATGGATATCAGAAATTGTGTGAAGTAACCTAGGAATCATAATACCATAAAAAACTTGGGGTTCTTCATTGGTGAAGTTACTTAGTATGCACAATGCTGAATTTTGGTCATGTGTAATCTATCGGCCGCACTATGAAACAGCGAGGCATTGCACAATTTGTTGCAGCGCGAGATGTGGATGTTGCGCCAAGCCGGTTGTGCCTATGCATTTGTGGCGAAATGAAAATGCTTTGAGAATCTTAGTGTGTTGGCTTGCATGAAGAAAATACTTCAGATTGTTTGCTCTGTTCACTGTCGATGCATGTGCCAGAGTTTCAGTGTATCTTCTTTTTTTGGGGGGGGGGGGGGCGGCGTTATTCTGGATGGATAAATTGTATATTTTCGTCTCATAATGGGGCTCTAATTCTTAAGCAGTAGAACAATGCACATCCAATGCTCTGCAGAACTCTCTGTACGTGAAGATGTCATGAACCACCAAGGCAAAATTACATATCGGAAGAAATGTGGTGCAGGTGCCTATGAAAAGTGGGTCTTTAACCCACCATGATAAAAATAAAAATTGCAGAGCAAATAGACCCTTTGTACAGCTTTAGAGCAATGATTACACAAAACGTGACATGCTCAAACGAGTAAACGCTTGCCGCGATGCCAGAGCAGGCTGAGCGACATGCAGCATAGATTGGCATTGAACATGTCTCGTAACCGTTATTTTTATTGTAAGCCCTCGCTGTCACACCTTTCCCTCCGGCACTCCCTTTGCCGAAACGTGGCACTGTCTTTCCATTGGTGTCATGATGATAATGGTAACGGCAGCAGCAAGGCTGGTTAATGCTTGCCCCTGTAATTCCTGTGAGTTTAGTGGTAAAGAATATGGCACGTGCATACATACACCTGTGCTGCAAAATTTAACATTTGTGGTTTTTTGGAGAGCTAATTTGTGTTGGCAAATTTCAAAGATGTGCACCATTGTGGCCTAATAACTAGAGCATTGGTGATGTTAAAGACGGTGTATTGGTATAGAAGCGTGAAGTTTAATTGCACAACAATTCGACGGGACACAAAGAAGAGAAATACACACAGCAGAATGCTTTGCTGTGTTTGTTACTCTACTTTGTGTGCCGTTGAATTGTTGTGCGATCCAACTTCAAATTGAGCATTGGGCTTCTTTAGTGCAGGACCGATTAAGTGTGAGCTATTCGACAACATGCCAGTGCCTTGCCACACCATTATGGAAGTCGGAAGGTTTGCAAACAAAGCTTTGCTTTCAAATCCACCTGCTCATGTAATACAAGCACTGATTGAAAGAACCATCATACAAAAATAATGGTGAAATCAATGGCCTGTGAAAAGTGTAATTTGTATATAGACACCGTTGACATACTAGGTGCCATACTGGCCTCAATATTGTACTGGACAGAGCAGTTTGTTTCCTATGTGAAGCACAACCTCCCATTACATGCTGTGCAGATAACCAAGCTCAGTTTGTTTTGATATGCTACACAACATTCACTGTAATCTGTTTTTGATTCTAAAGAAGTGCCAAACACCACCTCTTTTTCAAGGACGTCATGGGAATATTTGGCGAGACCTTTTTACAGCCCCTCATAATGGAAGTGTGGCCAGCCAGCTTTGCTTGGATGCCTTTATAGATTTCTGCTCCTAATCATTGTGTGCTATCAAGTTGCAGAAGTCTATGCAACTGGTGCAAGGCATTACGTGTTTCTATAGTCGGATACAACTTTAGGAGGCTGCGGAATCTGCACTTTAAGGCAGGTGAACACAAGCCTGCACCAATGGGCACGCACTCTAGACTGACATCGTGCCGCCGGACAGATAGTCCCTCTCCAACCTGCTCGTTGAAGAGGGACTATTTCTATAGACGACCAAAGCTGCTACGCTTAGGTCATCTGGGCGGGCCTCTCCTGTCTTCTGAAGTTTTAGCCGACTGTAAAGGATGCTGCTTTTCATAAAACACAAAAGGACAAAGTGTACAATTATTTCGCCTATGAAATGGATACATCAGAAGTGTGCTGTGCAAGCGCTTAAGATGTGTGAAATATAGTACATGCAATTATAAGACAATGTTAAAGAATATGTAGTATCGAACATGCATGTAATGGCACATTTGAATCGGGGAGTGTTGCAGTCATATGCGCAGACTGTAGGTGATAGCATTATTAAGCTCCTGCTGTTTCCTGTCTTCATAGTGAATTACACACACCGTTCATCTTGTGGCTAATCAACACGCACTGTATTCTTGCACATAAAAAGAACAAACACCATAATGACGTGTATGCTGTATTAGTGTATTTTTTATTTACATGGTCAAAGAGTGGCACAGGTTGGCTTACGTTTTTGCCTATTTTGAAGTGACACGAAGTGCATGTTGCAAGTCTCCTAATATGCACAGCACAATGTTTACTGCAATAATTTTATTCGTGTTCTTGAATAATAAACAAATTATTAAACTGAAAGCTCCTTTATAAGGTGCCTTTTGTGGGCTCGACAGGAGAGAAGTGAGGGCACCGATACTACTGTTGCAGAGCAGCCCTCTGGACCTCTGCCACACTCTCAAGAGCACGTTCCTGGTGCTCGCCTACTGCCACCAGGTGGTTGAGTGCCTCCAGCAGCAGAATATTTTGCTGCAAAAAAGTGTATTGGAATGAATCAGCCGCATACAAACCATTATTTACAAAGAAAAATGCTCGTTGCACTATCAGTACTAAGTGCCCTTAACTGTGGAAGCCTCTAGTGTAGTATGCATAATAAAACAATGGGTTGGGACAACGTTGCTTTATTTTTCATAACTGGGGTTTTCTTTTTCAGAGCCAATTGTCATGTTGATTAGTGTGCCAGCAGCTGACGTGGCCCCGCACCTTCACGAGTCTCTACTGTCAGCACCACACACCTATTTTTGTTCGCTGCAAAACAAATGCCTCACCCTACAATACTGTATTATACGAGCAGATTGCATCCTACGCCTACAAACATCATATTTTTGTCCCATTGTGCAATTTTCTACCATCCTCGGCTGTAGTTCTCTCTCCTTGACATCCATTCTGTCACGCTTATGTAATCACCTGTTATGAATGGGCAACAAGTGCTCGAATACGTGCATGGCCTGCCTGCCGATTCTTTTTTTTTTCTTAATCTCAACTAGCATATCGGTTGCCACGGTTTACTACGCCACTGTCTTCCTGCCTTAATGCTATCTCCAACAATTTTTGTTACTTCGCTTTCTGCACAGTCCTTGACATATCAAGTTTCTTTGTTAACCTCCAGGTTTATGTCCCGTATTGCATAACTGGTAGAGTGCAATGATTCTAGACTTGTTTTCAAGGATATTGGTAACGTGGCGATCACGATTCGGTAATGCCTTCCATGTGCTGTTCAACCTATGAAATTTTTGTATAAGTTTCCTGCTTTATATCAGTACCCGCTATTGATATTTCACCTGGATAAAGATACTCTTCCATAAATTTTGCGGGCTTAATGTCACTCATGAATTTCTGTTATCTCACCAAGCCAGTGAAGGTCACCTTCATCTGTTCCACATTTTCGCGGGCCCACTTGCATGTAAGAGCACGAACACTCATTGGTTCTCACTGCCTCCTTTAAACTGCTGGGCACTCAGTTCATTACTACGAAAGTGACTTAATCCGTGCACTCTTTTTATGCTAAATATGAAACAGTAGAAACATACTTATCTGCAGCTTGTCGATGTCTCCTTCACTGTGTTGGTAGCGAGATCCATCGTCGGTACCACCTCCTTGTCGCATCGTAGCTAGGCCGTCTTCCTTTTGCACACACTATGTAATATTCGTGACGCTCGCAGTCACGCAGAGTGGAGGAACTCAGCGCACTCGCAGAAGCAGCACCGGACTAGGTGTTTCTTCAGCACTTCGCCGTGAATAGTAGGTGCGCGTTGCGATCTGTAAAATCGCTGAAGCTATTGGCAGTCTTTTGGGGTGCACGGAAAGATTGCTCACGGAGCAACAGAAATATCCAAGAAATAGTGGTCATCGTCGAGCCTGATCACTACGTCGCGCACTGCAAGCTCGTTGTACGAGTTTGTTTAAACTGGGCGCCTCCGATGCTTAGCCGCCATGCTCGCCCGGTGAATCGATGTGATGACGCCACCACAGCGTTCCCTCGTGGTATAATGCTAAGCGTACTAAATTACAAATTAGTCTAATGCACATTCAGTGTACATGTTGTAAGCTTTAAAATGCTTCTAAACCACGTCAAACTAACTAATAATATCGTACTAAATGCGTTTGTTTTATAACTCGCTTGCGCATGTAATGCACTCGGTGGAACGTCAAACAAGTGAAAGAAGGCACGACCATGCACCGACGGTATGATCACGGGAGCCCCAGTTTGTCGACCGCCCAGAAGGCAACGCCCAAGGAATGATAGCCAGCCAGAGTGAATCTAGATGAACCAATTAAACTGGAGGCTTCTCGAAAGACAAACTGTGTCTCGGTACCATTCGTGCTTTCATCTTGGGGTGTCGCCAGAGCTCGTGAAGATCCCGAGTTTCGCCACACTCAGCGCATCCTGCATACCACCCTAGCTCAGGTCATTTGGCATACCGCAAAGCAACATCATGCTCGCAATTGGAACGCATAAGTGGGTGTTACGTGCCCTCGCCTCAACTGTGCCCGGGTGCTGCGCGCTTCCATCGGATGCCACATGTACGGATCCCTTTGTCAATGCCCTCACCGTGCATGAACTGTCGAGAAAGCTTGCACCCTTCGGGGTTTTATCTTGTCCCATAATAATAATCATCTTGCGCGCCTTTACTTTCTTCCACGCTGCGTGCCTGGCACGCAGTTTTTAAGAGTGTGTAGTGCACATCGTTACCTTTTGAACAAATTTGCATATTTCAAGCCCCCTTAAGCTATCATTTCCTTCTACATCGTTCCATTTATTGAGTGTAGATCGTTGCTTCGGTGGGCACATTCTCGTTTCCATGGGCCTTGCCTTTTGGCAGGACCTGTACCTTAACGTTCAAGTGAAAATAAAGTATGAAGTGTTGAAAATTACCTATTTTCGTATAGTTTAGTGGTGCCAGAATGCTGTAAAAAAGTCCGCAGGGACATTCGGGCTACGTTGTGCCAATTCATATTGATTCATATTAATTTGAGCTCGGCTATTGACAAATACATTACAAAAAAGAAAAAAACGGTGTAACTCAGTTTCAATCAGCAACTTATGTGGCATACGAGAAAAAAAAGGAGAGAAAAAAATCTTTGCTGTCGAGGTTGGACTGCTGATCATGATTCGAGTGGAATCGTGTTGTTTTTGAATGACTTTACTGCCCTTGCTCCTATGTTTCGCAGAAACTTTGTCATCATTCTTAGTGCTGCTTCTGGTCGATGTATGGGCTATACTTGAAGCAAGCTTTCATCAAGTAATCTTGCCGTTTTGCATTTTAACACCTTATCATCTGCCATTAATTCTTTCCTGAACCTGGAAGAGCTGACTGAATGCTAAAAGTGTTGAGCCCCCCCCCCCCCCCCACCTCCGAAATATTTAATGGTACAAGTAATCTCTTAATAGCTGGCACGTCCATCTGTACAAATTGCTACTTCCAATTCGGTGCCCAGCTGGGTGCTGCTAATCCTGCGATTTTGTAGACACTTTCCGCAGCTGCTCAATCTTTCCACAACAGCTACTGCACTTGTTTCTTCCATCTACTATTCACAGCAACAAGGCAGAAGCACGGCATCAGTAATGTTTGTAGAAATTAATGCTTGGTGTAATGCGATTGTCATCGGTCTATATTAGTAAAGAAAGCACATTAAAATCATCTGAAAAGGTCAAGTATTCAACGTTAATCTTGGACACTGCAGACGAATATCTTTCTGTAGAACGTGAAAAGCATTCTTTGAGCTAGGAAAACAGGTCTAGCCAAGACGAAAGGCAACATAAAGCTGGGACACTCGTTTTGTCACATGGCTCGCTTGAATGGGTCTTTGCTCCTGCATACAACAGCCGCTATCTGAAGCCACGTTCTGCAGAGTTATACGACTTGCAATGCCGAGGTGTGTTGGGGCACCCTGACCCTCTGCAACACATACTGAAAGGACACTTGAAACAACTTTTCCTGCTACAAGTACTCAGCAGACACCCTCCCAGAAGTCAGGTTTTTGAAGGGCTTGCTGGACCATATATCAGCCCTCATCTTGCATGCTTTGTCCTAAAGTGTTGACACCATGTTGGAACAGCTTGGAAATTGTGACATACATCTGCGAGCAAAATTAGGAAGACAAAGTGTTCTGTGGATATGGGAATTCATTGACAACTCCGAATTGTAACATTACATTTATGAATGCACTGCAACGGTTGCAATGCCAACTTTCAACTGCAGCTTTTGGTTCGATGTCAAAGATCAAGAAAACTAGTTTTTTTTTACTAATTCCCTGGTGTCCACACTTTTTATCAGTAGTTTACTTCAATGGCATTATGGCGCAGCCCTTGAAACACTATGTGCTGTGGGAGATGCTGCCAGCAAACATTTGCATCTCCTTTGTGCTGCTTTAACATTGGCCTTTAGACACCCTGTTGGCAACCATCCTGCAAGTTTGATGCATTTAACCTGTTGCTGCTGCTGCTATACAACACTCCAGTGGCCTTGCTGGATATCATGTTCACTTCATTGGGATATTGTGCTGGCTGCCAGTCTGCCCTTCGGAACTAAAAGGCTCTATCTATTTAACCCCTTTCTGAACATTTCTGCTGTTCTCTTAAACACAAGGTGCCAGCCGTACAGGATACTCCCTATAGTGGTCAGTGCCACAGCCCTTGCCACTGGTGGCACTGTGCCGCCTGCTTTGCCTTGAGTGATTGACACCTCAAGCCCTCTCCTCAAGGCTGCACCTCCTCTCCATGGATCAGTCAACACGGCCGATCACTCCACATCCACCCTTAGTTTTGCTGCCGTGCCATTCAATAAATGCTACCGAGTACGAGTACTCCAACACTTCACATCAAGCCCTGCAGTGCCCCACTCCTTCACCTTACACCAATGCCAAATAGTGCCTTGCAAGTTCACAACTTCACCCTTCTGCTCCTGCAAACATGACAAAACATGGAATTTGCCAATAATAGATGCAACCATGCCTTCCATTTGCAGTATTTTTCCGCTGTAACATTGGCCGAGCAGCTGAGATCTATTTTCGTGTCATCTGATCTGCCACATATTTTATGCGAAGCATATTACTAGAGCTCAACCCAGCTCCTCAGGCGCGGTGGTGTCGCCTTCAATACCACGTGACACCATGACGTCACGACGTAGGAGAAACGGGGCTCCAACTCGCGCCGTCGCTCGCGGCATCGCCTTCAAAGCTGACCACGTGACACCGTGACATCACGACAGAGGAGAAACGGGGCTCCAACTCGCGCCGTCGCTCGCGGCGTCGCGGCGGTATATAGGCAGCTGCGCTTGCCTCTGCTAGACACTCACGAGGTGAGATGCCTCCTGGAGACAGAGCTGCTCGTTGGAATGAGAAGCGAAGGTTGCGGCCTGCTACAGAGACTACTGTTTCTAGGTGGCTTTGCTACGGCGCAGCGACTACGCGCCCCGCATCGGACGCGGTGAGCGTCGAGCAACGCAGCGTTCGGCGCGACAACGAAATGTGCGCCTGAGCAAGCGCCGCACGCCTGAGCCGACGCCGACGACACCGGCTTTTCTGCGACACGAGCTCCTTAACGCTGTCGCGTTAAAATAAAGGCTAGTATGCTTCGCATCCTGGGCTTAACCTTAGCTAAGCCACAGCCAGTTTTTTTACCGTAATGAAATTAAAGACTTCAAACAAATTTTAATTTTCAAATAAATTTCCAGCTTTTAATAAATGCTGGCTTTATCTTGGTTGCATTACTATCTGAAATTTTTTGTCAGTATTCACCAAAGCGCCTTCTGTACACTGGAAAATGTCATAAAACTGAGCATGCATCTTCTTTTCAAGTCAACATACTTGTGACTCGCTATGGTGGCATAGTCGCTATGGTGTTGCGCTGCTAAGCCCGAGGGCGCGGGGTCGAATGCTGGCTGCGGGCGCCCGCTTTCCGCCTATGCGCCGTGCTATGGGTGCATGTTAAAAATCTCAGGTGGTCAGACATAATCCGGATGCCCCCCCCCCCATTATGACAGGCCTCATAATCAGATTGTGGTTTTGGCACCTAAAACCTCAGAATTTAAACTTTAACATATTTGTGGCAACCAAGTCAATATGTACATGGTATTCTTTCATTGTGCAACTGATAAAAATTGTCTCCAAGCCCAGGGTGAATGCAGCACTAAGTTTCTAAGTAGGCTTTAACAAGACTGTCCTTTAGTTGCACTTCATGCAGTCTTTATTATCTCTTTAATAAAAACTAAGCTATCTTTAAGAATAAAGCCTACCTTTCTAAAATAGGCATGTGCAGGCAGCATTCCGAGTAGTATTCATCACAACAGGCACAGCTCTCATGCAACGTTGCTGCCACATGCCAGACACAAGGGGGGGGGGGGGGGGGCACTCCTTCTGAGCTGTTAAGAAGTCACCCCACCTAGAATGCACAACCACTTATAACAGTGCTACAATAAACTTCTCAATGTGTTGGCTAACAAGTGGTTGAAGCCAAAGTGCTTCATGCAGTCTTGCTTGTCACACGAGGTATTGGAAGCACGTGGAATAATATCCACAACGCAAGTAAAGATTTGCCGAATAGCTTCGAAAAGAGTTCCCATTCATACAACCAAAACTTGGAATAAATGCAGAATCTTGTTTTTATCTCCGACGTGCCCTCCCCTCCTCTTCCTCTCTCCCGCTTTGGCGCTCGAGGAATCCGGTCACATTATGCATAGATGCCCTGGTGGACACAGCTCCTGTAATTGCAAAATGGCTAAATAGTCCCACATAATGGGAAGTTTCAGAACAACTGGTGATATAACTTGACAGAGACACTGAGCATGTCACAGCCAAGTGCTTGCAAAAAGAATGGGATCGCAGTTGCTTCCTCATGCATTATGACACTATGCATTACATGGCAAATTTTCATGAGATGAAGGCTAAAACAGTGAAGTTGGCATGTGCGTGCAGCATTTCAGTCCCTCCCGATTACACAATCAGGCCACTCTTTGTGCACCAACAAGTGTGCAATCAGTGCAACTAAACATGACTCCACTCTAACGAATGCAGCTTTGTGTGTGGCATAACACTGTATTTTTTATGCGAAGCATATTACGAGAGCTCAACCCAGCTCCTCAGGCGCGGCGGTGTCGCCTTGAAACCACGTGACACCGTGACGTCACGACAGAGGAGAAGTGGCTTTGGCTCAACTCTTGCAAGACGGGCTGGGTGGGAATCGAACCTGGGTCTCCGGAGTGTGGGACGGAGACGCTACCACTGAGCCACGAGTTTTTTTTTTCTTTATTTCCTCGTCACAGAAATGCCATGTGAATACATTGTTAAAAGAGAATCAGCTTAGCTTATGCTGACTCTCTGAAATTAATATCGCTTGAATTTCGCCAACTCATCGAACAGCGGCAACCAATCGGGCGGTTCTTTCTGGGCTTTATACACTTCACGCATGTAGACGACATTTTCAATAAAGTTTTCTCGTACAGAATGGGCATTCACATCAGCATGACATACCGACATTCTTGTGGACCAAATACTATGGAGGCTCAGCAGCATAATAAGGTCATATGGAATATCGTTATTGCCTGTGTCTAAGTATCTGATACCACGTGGGGTTATTGGTAATGCTTTCTTCAATGTTCGTTGTAAGATGTCCCAATGAAAAAAGGGATCCCAACAATCAATGAAGACGTGATCGACAGTCTCTGGTTTTTTACACTTTATACAATCGGTGGTCCACGGCACATATATTCCCTTGTCGGCCAGCCAAGTCTTTACAGGCAAGGTATTTGTGTGGAGTTTGAAGAAGAATGTTTTTACCGATGGTTTCACAGGCATTCTTTTGACCCTTTTGAGGACATCATCGCCTGAACCTCCATAGTATGCTAACCTATACATTGGAACTGGCATTAATGAGTCTATCATATCATGGTACAATTTCTTTCTTTTGACGGAACTTAAATATTCTAGCGAGAATCGTACACTAAGCATACGGAAAGATAGCACTACTTCCTGAAGGAAACCTTTCACTGGAGGGGAGTGAACAGTCGAACACGAAACCAGGAAGTCAGGTAACAGATTACCTAATCGCACTTGTGTCATGGTGCGCAAAAATGGATCAGTGTGGTTCCGCAAGAACATAAACCGCGATACAATCTGGCGTACAAATAGGTGTGATAGTCCAAGACCACCGCTGCGAACTGATCTGAACAGATTAGAGCGGCTGCAGCGTTCCCAGGTTGAGTTCCAAATGAACACAGCAAACACTCGATGCAGTTTTTGTACATTCACTCGCGACATGAATAGCACTTGTAGTATGTACCATATTTTTGCAACCAGAAAAATGTTGCACACAGTGGAGCGCGCGAACATTGAGAGATTGCGCCCTTGCCATGCCAGCGCTTGTTCCTTCGCCGTCTGCGTTTCCTGTTCCCAGAACTGCTTACTGTCTTTGTAATGCTCAAGCGGCACGCCAAGATATCTCACAGGCGTGGTCACCCACTGTATCTTTGCGAAACTACGTGGTTTGCTTTGCCACGCGCCATGCCAAAACCCGATGCACTTATCCCAGTTTATGGCACTACCTGTTTTTTCACAATAAGTTTTCGCCAGAGTTACCACTTCGCTGACACTGTCATAGTCATCGCAAAACACTGCTAGATCGTCTGCATAGGAAAGCACTTTCACCTCACTTTGCTGTAATTTGAAACCTCTTATTTTCTCGTTCTCTTTAATGGCTAAGCAAAAAGGCTCCAGGTATATTGCGAAAAGCAATGACGAAATTGGGCACCCCTGTTTCAGAGATGAGCAGATATTGACGCTTCTCGTGAGACTCTTGTTAATAATTAGCCGTGTGCTGCAATCTGTGTACACCATTTTTAAGCCATCAGTAATCACTGATCCTATGTTCGTGTATTCTAAAATTTCGAAGAGAATATCATGAGCCACACGGTCAAATGCCTTCTCCAGGTCTAGCTGCAACATTGCAACTTTACCCCCGAAAGCATCGACGCATTCTAGAATGCTCCTGGCGACGTGTACATTGGTAGTTATTGTGCGCCCTTTAATCCCACACATTTGGTGGGTTCCAACTAAAATTTTTATTACGCTCTGTAACCTTTTCGCCAGTATTTTCATAAAAATTTTATAGTCAGTGTTCGCAAGGCTAATGGGGCGGTACGATGCAACAGACAAGCGCTTTACAGGATCGTCAGATTTTGGTATCAGGACCATCTGAGCTGTTCGGAATGACGCGGGTATTCGGTTGTTTTTGTAGGACTGTACTAAAAATTCCTTCATAATTGGTGCTATTTATGCTTTAAATGTTTTGTAGAAAGCTGCACTTAATCCATCCGGCCCAGGTGCCTTTCCTGAGCCTAGTTCCTCTATAGCAGCTTCAACTTCACGCACAGTTATAGACGCTTCGAGGCCTTGTTTAACGTTTTCTTCCAATCGTGGCATAAAGTGCAGGAAGTGGCTTATGAAGCCACCCAGATCAGTTTTTCTTTCGCCAAATAAGTCTCCATAGTGTTCAACAAAGGCGCGTTCAATGGTCCTGCGGTCACTCGTTACTTCGTCATTGTAGCTTATCTGTTTTATATCAATATAATATAATATTTGGGGTTTTACGTGCCAAAACCACTTTCTGATTATGAGGCACGCCGTAGTGGAGGACTCCGGAAATTTTGACCACCTGGGGTTCTTTAACGTGCACCTAAATCTAAGCACACGGGTGTTTTCGCATTTCGCCCCCATCGAAATGAGGCCGCCGTGGCCGGGATTCGATCCCGCGACCTCGTGCTCAGCAGCCCAACACCATAGCCACTGAGCAACCACGGCGGGTTTGTTTTATATCACTGCGGCGAGCGTAAGTTTTCTCGTCACTTAGCGCACGTTTATTCGGTGTTTCCCCTTGCCACAATCTTTCTGCACGGGATCTTATCATGGCACCACGGTACTTCTCTGTATCGATGATTTCTAACTGGCTTTTAACTTTCTTGATTTCCTTCATGACTTGGCCAGGTTCTGTGCTTTCTACATTAAGTAGAAAGTCGAGTTTACTCCTCAGGGCTTTTTCTTTCCGTTTTTCTTCTTGTTTCAGTTTAGTTGCCCTTTCTATAGCACTCATCTTCACTTCATTTTTAAAATCTTCCCACATGGTTACTACATATTTCTCTTCAGCTACAATCAATCGTCCAAGTTTTTCTTTAATGTCATTTACGAAACAGTCATCGTTGAGTAACTTATCGTTAAATTTCCACAAATCCCACGAGAAGTTTGTTTTTCGTTCTTTTGTTCCTATTGTGAAGGCAACAAAACTGTGGTCACTAAAAGAGACTTGGTTGTTCTCGTACGTTTTACATAACGGCACCAGTTCCAGTGACACATAAGCTCTATCTAGCCGAGCATGGCTAAGTCCTTGAAAATGAGTAAAACGCGGAACACTGTGGTCGTACAACACATAGCCGACGTCTTCCAGGTTGTATTCACTGACAAGATTGTTCAATAGCAGTGCACTACGGTCATTCAGCGGCAGTTTTTTCACGCGATCCTCCGGAAAACAAACACAGTTGAAATCGCCAAGTAAAACCAAAAGCTTATCGGTCTTTAAATAATCCTCAACTCGTTCAAAAAAAGACTGTCTCTCGCTCTCTCTATTAGGGGCGTAAATACAGATAACTCGCCAGAAAACTTCATTCAAGGTAAAATCGACAACAACCAGGCGTCCCGTTTCACACACTGTGACTGCTTCTACACTTATATTTAGGCTATTGCGCAAAAAAATAGCGCAGCCCCCCGATGTGCCGGCCGCATGACAGACGCATACATTGTAACGGGGAACGAATTGTTGCACCATGCGATCCGTTTGCTCCTGACTCGCTATCTTGGTTTCCTGAACTGCGATTATGTCGAGATTGTTTTCCAGAAAGATACGACTCAATTGATATTGCCGCCGCCTCGTGCTTAGTCCTCGGACATTTAGCGTGGCAATACGAATCGCGGTGTTAATTGCGGCCTCCATTATGAGCAAGAACAATCGGGTCGCATAGCGCTTACCTTGAGCGACCCATACACTATGCACAAAGTGGTGTCCTCTATTCTGTTGTACATGGCTCCGCCAGTCAAGCTGGCGGTATCACACCTAGTGGCCAAATCTAGGTTTCACTACCCGAAACGAAGCCGCTACGGGGGCGGCCCCGTCTCGGGTCTCCGCTCGACTTGGACGTTGGGCCTCGGCTTGAAAGGCGTACGTCGCAGATGAGTCGCCTTTGTAGGTGGTTCGCTGCATGTCGTTGCTCCAGAGGTCTCGGTTACGCCGATCGTTTCCTCGTGTGCCCGCGTCTTGGCTATCGAAGAGGAAGGACGTGTTATCATGTGCTCCGAGGAGCGGTGTTGGCGGCCGCGAACGGCCGCGGTAACAGGAATGCTGTTTTTGAAGACGAGGATTATCAGGTGATTTTGCCGCACTTGCCTACCGGTCGAATCGTCCTTAATACTGTTTTTTCACACGCGGACGTCCGTGGAAGACCGTACAAGGTTGAGGATTTCCGTGACGCTCTGGTTCGTCTGGAACTGCTCCCCGAAGTAGTTGCTTTGGGGGCGTATCAGATGAATCACGTGTGGGCGGTCATGATGAAGACGACTGAAGCCACGAAGAAACTGCTTGCTATCCGAAGCATCATTGTCAAAGAACGGCGCTGTATTGTCGTTGACCCCACCAATCAAGGCGTGCGCTTGAAGTTACACTGGATGCTGCCAAACGTGTCAGATGAAGACATCAGACAAGCTCTTGCCCCATACGGAACGGTTACGGATGCGGCGAAAGAACGGTGGCGTGTTCAAGGGATTTTGGACAAGGGCTCAACGACGCGGTCGGTGACCCTGCAGCTTAAGGCAGGTACTACAGTGGACGATATTCCGCACCAGCTACGCATAGCAGGGGAGCTCGTCCTTGCCGTCATTCCGGGCCGCGCACCTCTTTGCCTGCGGTGCCATACAACCGGTCATATTCGCCGGGACTGTCGAGTTCCACGCTGCGAGGTCTGCCGCCGCTTCGGCCATGAACGATCTCAGTGCGTCAAGACATACGCCCTCGTCGCAGGACCAACGAGAAGAGAAGAAGAAGTATCTGAACACCTCATGGATGAGGCTGAAGTTGAAGATATTTCTCCGGTTAAGAGCGACAAGGTTGGCAACACGGTCACACAGAAGCAGCCTCTCCACCCCAAAAACTTGTGCCCAGACAAGAAAACCAACGACGAGGCTGATACTCGGAAAAAGACTGAAAACGAGGCGCCTGAAAACCAGAGTTCCGCGACAGAACAGAGTGATGTCCCCTCGAAGTCGTCGCCTGCCACTACGTGTGCGAAGGCGTCTGCTACGACTGACGTCGACATGTCAGCACTGAGCCACGAGTACGATGCTTCAAAGCGGTACAAAAGCGTCTCTAGTGAATGCGGTGTTGCCTTAGAAACGAGCTGTTTCTAAGGCGTGCGTCTCTTGCTCGGGCGCACATTTCGTTGCCGCGCCGAACGCTGCTTTGCTCGACGCTCACCGCGTCCAATGCGGGGCGCGTAGTCGCTGCCCTGTAGCCCATTGTCTTACACCCCTTGGCGGGTCGACGGGAACGCTGTCGCGTTCCACTCTTGAAGGCGAAGCAGTAATGCATGAGTTGTTTCTTCGTCTAGCCTAACCAAATATAGCCAAGCAACAGCAGTTCACCAGGCTAAACAGTGGTTCAACAACTAAAATAAAGGCTAGTAAGCTTCGCATCCTGGGCTTAACCTTACCTAAGCCACAGCCATTTTTTATATTCTGGATTACTGTGGAAGAGTGAAGAGAAAACAGCCACTTTTAAGCAAAAATTTTACATCTTTCTTTTTGCCGCTGCCAGTTATTATTGAAAGAAGAGGTGCTCGGGGTAAAAATTTATTGCACTAATATTTTTTGTCGAGGAAAGTTTTCGACTGTGCTTGCATAGCTTGTACTTCTCAGCATGCTCAACACTGCTCATGATGTCCCTGGAGTATAACACACGTCAAGCGTATGGCACATTCATACAGCAAAATGACTATCGTGTCACAGTAATGTGATATCTTGAATATTTGCATAATAATTGTGATGGTTTCTCAATCGGAGAACTGATGGCAGCACTGCTCATGTCCCTCTCAGATAACTATGTTAAGGCAAACAATAAGAACCAGCACACAAGAGGAGACAATGGGACAGAGCACTTCCTCGTTGCCTTCTCTTGTTTGCTGCATGTTATGTGGCGCTTTAAAATAGTTATAGCGAATAGATATCAACTTGCCCAACAACAAGTTCTCTTGTGGCTCTCGGAGTAACGTCACAATCTGAGTATACAGGACAAGCAGTTTTATTCAATGTTTCTTTTTTATTGGAACATTCCGCAGCCCCATCACGGCCCAAGAAGGAGGGAGACCATAAAGAGGTTTCGTCTTGGTGTTGTGCTCCATATGGCTTAAGCACATCTTCAGGCACAAGTGTTTTTTGCACGTCGTTTGTAAATTTGGAGCCACTGCAGCGTTCATGCACGTGGCAGCACTTTCATCCCTTTGCAAAACCATACTCATTTTGTAAAATGTAGTGAACAAGACGAAAGCTTTAAATCAGTATGTATACTTAGATCATTTCCCTTTCGCATGCTGTTGAAAGCAGAAGTGGCCTATTTTTCTAAGCCAGACGACCATAAACATCAGACCAGTGTCCGGGAACCTTCCACATTCTTCAGAATAAGACTTGAAAGGCACCTGAAAAGATTCGGAAATGACCAACAGAGCTGATCTCATCCTTATAGATGAAATCAACACTAATATAAGCTGGATAGACCAAAGGCTGGCTAACTTCACAGCTGCACATAGCCTGTCCTGTTGCCAGTATGTCACAGTGGTTTGAGGACCTGCAAAAGTGACGTACAGGTTGCCATAGTATAGCCAGTACAGTATACCGCAGACGCGAGGTATTGGAGAATTCAGCTTCAAATCTTCATAGACAATAACGTCCTCATTCTATCTGTCCAGGCAGAGAACTTCATCATCACGAACCGCTCTGTCACCTATCTAGCCTACTTCAAAATATCAGCTTCCCGTTTCGACACTGCAGATGCAGCCATACGCTGTCCTAATTGCCTTTACAATCAGGCCACAGCGACTTGGAGATTGCCACTTCTTTAATATGTCCAAAGCCTTTCTTTTTTGTCATGAGACAGAAGCTGATGACCAATTATCAGTTTAGTCACAGAAAAGAGCACTGATAGATGTCAAGGCACCATTCAGCCAGTTGAGTTTTTTTGGCAACTAGCCGAGCAGCTGCAAGTACCATAATCAACAGCCAAGTTCTCATGCACAACTCCTAGCTCGTTCCAGCAGGGCCTACGCAATCCAAGAGTGGCTGGCTCGGAACATCTGTGGCTGTGAACCTCAATGTGGCCATACCTAATTCCTAAGAAAAACCTGCTACGCTGCTATATACGGGCATTGCCATTAAAAGGTAGACTAACTACAGCCACAAATAGTTAAAAACTTGCTAGAAGCTGTTATTGTGAAGGCAATGCCTAACATCGACATGCACTATGTAATACGAGGATTCTGCGGTTGTCAAACATAAAACCAGTCAATCATTGATGCAGGATATTGCCTTATTGAACTACCTTTCAAGCAGTGTTAAAATAATATAAAACACTGGGAATTATTATTTTTATTCACGACTGAAATATTCCTGCTATCTCCTGGTACATAGCTTTTATTCCTTTCAAAAGATGTGCTGGGTCAGTAACTATATTAGCCTTTCTGGACGTGTGCTTAGAATTATGTGGTGTTCAAATGAAACAAAAACTTTTCTGCGTGGCACTTTTTCATTGAGATTTTATAAGCGATGAACAAGCAAGCAGTGTAGAAGAGTGAAACAAGAAGCATGTCAAAAGACCTTCTTGAGGTGTACAACTGAAGCAACATGTTATGACTCTTACTGCACCATCAGCTATTAAATATCCGTGCACTACATCCACAAGCTACAAAAGCAATGTGTCAAAGGAAACGTGCTTTCGTGTAAAGACAGTCGCATGTATAAACGGGTACAACCTTGTTCAGAGAGGAGTGGCCTCAAGAAGCTTGCAGCATTCCGCCAATGGGCCGACATAGGCGTAAACACAAATGCACATCTACATCAAAAAAAGTCGCATCAACTTGATAACAAATTGTGTAAACAAGTTTGTCAAGCAAATGTGGTGCTGTAGAGGTCAAAGCAAGATCGTGCAATGTTACAGGGATGCACCAAATGCACAACTATCAAGTGAAGAAAACACGAATAAATAGGGAATTCTGAAGAAAACAATGATGGATGGGAAGTTCGAACACAGCGCTTGCTTCATTATTATACAATCACGGAAACAAGGACCACAGATCACCTGTACAAGTAAAGGCAGTTTTCTGGCAAACGCACATCAACCGGCCCCACATGTAAAAGTGCCATATCATAGTAATGATGTATCTAGTGCTTTTATCAGCCTCCTGAGAAAAGCACTACCCCTCAACAAAACAGTTACCAGATTTCTGTTTCATGTTTGGCATACCAAGCATAACCAAGCCTTTAATTATGTCCATGAAAGTAATCATCTGGGCTCAATAAATATAAAGCAGATAACAATCCTCTCAAGCGAAATGTGTATAAAGATTTAGAAGATGAGAAAACAAAAGACCCAGAATTTTCACAAGTCGTGATATATCCTCGTGTCTGCAGTGCTTACACACCAATATCAAAGATTACCAGTGAGTCCTATGAAACTACTAGTTCTGCTGTTTTCGCACAAAATACAAATATGACATATTGCGTTCCCACAGTATGCCCTCACTATCTTGAAATGCCCGTTACAGTAAGGGCCTCTCAGATCCCAACCTTATGAGCGAATGCTTCAAAATCACTGGGTTACATTCATCGCAACTTGCATAACTCCACCAACTCGTATTCCTAACATTTGTCCGTCCACACCTTGAGTTTGCACCTTCAATATGGTCGTGTCATCATGAGTACTTAATCTGCATGTTGGAAGCGAAAAAAAATCAAGCTAGTCAGTCAATTTCCTGCAACTTCAGTCCTTAGTCCGGCGTAACTAAAACTTGACCTTGCGCTTCGTACACTTAGCAGTCATTGTGACAGGGCACTTGAGTCCGTGCTCCATAATTATGTTCATTAAATTAAGTCGCAACCTTGCTGCCGCAACATGCATGTTGCATATTAAGACTCAAGAATTAGGGGTTACTCACATTTTTCGAAACACAGATGCGTCTAATTTATCGATGTTACCATAAGTCATTCGCTTGTTCAATTCAATTTTGACTGCATGGCCATGCAAGCAAAGATAAATTTAAAGAACTCCTGATCCTGCATTCTTGGTCTCGAAATTGTGCTATTCTGCTGGTGTTTCTTTATTTTTCATGCTTTTAAGCTGCACTTTCTCTACGATGTTCAATTAGGTGTGCGAATGATACGTGTGTGCTAAAATTATCTGTTTTATATGTTACACTGAGCTGTTAATTTTTATTCAGCATTCTAGGACAAACTCAACCATTAGGGAATTTTTATACAATACATGTAGCAGCCTGGCTTTCTCTTAAGTGCACACGTAAACTGCCTCACAATCAAATAGGAATACCACCCAAAAGCTAAAGAGAGAGCCTATACAGTTTCATAAACTCACAATATTGGCTATCTATAGCTTAGAACAGCAAAACAAAGTCCAGTTTTCTATCTGACTGACTTTGTTTGTCGCCACAGTTTGCACTTCCCATGGAGAATTTACATGAAGCCGCAGTTGCACTGAAACGCAAGCAGTCAGTGATGCTACTGTGCATAGTACACATGTATCAGACAACCAAAATAATCTGGCACTGTGCCCGAACGCAGTTGATGCCTGGAACACAGGTAGCTTCCTCCACAACGATACAGCGACAACCAAGCGATCCAGACAATTTGCACCGACCGCGCACACAGACATGCAAAGACATGCCTACTGTGATGCTCTAAGAAGTCACTGGAAACGAATAACTTTCATCTGCGCAGTAAAGATACAATAATGTAAAAACTAAAATCATTGACGAGACCTGCAAAATAACAGCTGAGATGTCCTGACATTTCTGTTGATTTACTATTGGCTGATTTCCCAGTTGTTTTACTGCTATGCCATTTTAATTACTTTTAATAGCTATAGTCCAATTACGGCCGACAATTCCAAAGAAAACCGGGCAAAATGCAGTCTGGAGCATTGAATTTGTTGATGCGTAGAAAGAAGTGCCCGAAAATGCAGGTTAAATGGATTACGAGCAAAAATCAATGCTAAACCGCAGGACGAAGAGAGGGACACAGACCACAGCGCTGACTAACAACCAAGTGTGTTTTTTTTTCTGTCAGCACACATGTATTGTACCACTATCACGAAGAAAAAAAAATACACAAAAGGGACAGAAATTCAGCATGCGCAGGTGCAATAAATTGTAATCAATGAGATAGGAAAGTCATCTCCTTCGCAAGGAGTGAAATGGAGGGGAGGCCTACATATGTGTTGCCGTATCATGAATTGTGCTGAGCAGTACATATTTCTGTGTTTATCTGGTCGATATCACTCCTGAGTTTTCTGCTGTTTATCTTACGGTGTTTCAATCTTTTGAGAAGGCCGTGCCCAGCCTCCCAGAGATGTAGCAGGTGTTTATCCATGCGGGGTTGCTTGGCTTGGTTTCTTCTATGAGTGAAATGTCTTTCTGCGCCTTTTGGAGCAACATATATTGATCCACTCCTGTAGGAAGTTGTGCTCCCTGACCGCCGACCTCTCGTGCCCCATCTTGCCTCATTCCACGACCCACTGCTTTCTAACCCTCTCGGCAAACCATGTCGTGTCGACCATGATGCAGAAGGGAGTATGGTCGCTCATGAGCGTGCCATACGTATCGTGCCATGAAGCTGACAATGACCCTTTGCTGAGGGTGAGGTGGGGTGTGGTGTCCTTCTCAACCATGTTGCTATGTACGGTTGGCGAGTTGAGGTTGTTTAGTACATATTTGGGGATTGTGTGTCTTGTAATGTGTTCTAGGGAGCGGTTTCCCCTGAGGTGTCTTCTTTGTGTACCCCCAAGCAGTATGTGCGGTGTTGAAGTCTCTCCCTACTAGGTGCCAAAAGTAGGTACATGGGTACATTTTAATGGCTCCCTTATGGAGCTGATTTCTTCTCGGGCATGGTGGTAGCTGCTCGCGATGTAAATTTAGGGAGAATTTTATCTGATGGTTGATGGGTTGATGAGGAGGTTTTTCTGATGGAGGAGTCTGTTGGCTGTGGACTTATGTCCTGTGGGGGATTTCTACGGCGGTCGTTCGACGCGAGCTTACGACATTCTGCTAGTTCAGTTCTACATACGTAGCGGACCAGCGTAAGCGAAAGTGAGTGAGTGAGTGAGTAAAGACTTTATGAAAACCAATTGGGATGTGAACACCTTATACGGGTCATACAATTGTACGTCTCCATAGCCATGTCATGTGCTCTAAATTAAAACAACGACGGCATTTGTACTCCACCGGAGAAACGCTAAGGCCTTGGGCGCGCTCACAAAGTCGGTTCAATGTGACGCAGTTTCTAGATGGCGTAAGCTGCTACGAGGAATGTGCGCCTGTCCCGAGGATAGTGCAAATCTATCGCGGCACCTCAAAATGCAAGCTGTCACGCACACAAAAAAGAAAGACAAGTGACACAGGGTACACGCGCCAAATGTTTCAAAGAGCTGGCTGGCTTTGGAACGTGAGAAGCAAGCTAGTCATCGTGGCCTAATGGTTAGAGCCTCAGGTAGCTCCCCTGTGGGGCCTAAATTGTAATCGCGCGCAACCGAACACGTTTACTTTTTTCAAGTGAATGCGCATCTATTCAGCGAGAGCCCGACCAGCGGCTGACCGACCCAGGCGAAACCGCAGAATGGCAGGCAAAGAAAAGCCATCAAGGAAAAATGTAACTACCGCAAGCTGCCGTTACGCTAGACCTGCTCAGAGAAAAAGTTTAAATTGCAGTATGTACCACAGAGCACGCGTCTGTGCGCACGAAAATCGTAACAGGAAGTGATACAGTGAAAGCTCGTTAATTCGAACTTCAATAGTTCGAATTTATGGATAATTCGAACTGTACGATTTGGTCCGGCCAAGCTCCACAGAAGTCTATGTATAAAAAAGTCCGCAAATTCGAACGTGAGAAGGTTCCCTCACGGATAATTCCAGCTACGCTCGCCTGGCACACGGCCAGAGAAACACGCCTACTACCTACACACAAGGCTGTATTGCCTCCGAAACGGAGAGAACGGCGAGAGAAGGCAAAATCGGAAAAAAATCTAACCTGCGCGGGGTCAGCCAGAAGCCAGCGGCGGCTGCCGCCTCTCCGTTCTACGTAACCTCCGAGACTTCTTGCCCGTTGCGAATCTCGGAGGCTTTACAAATCTTCAACAGCTGCTAATGTTGTGCGGAGATGGCACGGCAAGCGCCAAAACACAGTGAATCAAGTACGTCGCAGCTGCGCTTGCAATCAAGAACCAACGAATCAGGGCCTTCGCCACCTTCACATGTTCAGCGTCTTTGTCTAGGCAGTCTTCATCGGTTGTGCACCTCTGTTTTCAGATTAGGAGGTATCGGCCATCGCGATTCATTGTGATGGTGTGATGGTGTGATTCATTGTGACTGTGCCCCACCACCACATCGGTGGTGGGGCACAGTCAGACCCAGAGCTTCGACTTGGAGATGGCGTGTGCCCGCAGCAAACGCCATCACTTTCTGACATGCCCTACTGCTTCCAAATCGCAGTGCACTGTTGCTTTCCTTCACTTTTGTTAGTTCGAACTTTCGTTAACTCGAACTCAAGAGGCTTCCCCTTGCGGTTCGAATTAACGAGCTTTTACTGTACAATAAAGATGCCGCCCTCCACGTCTTTCGTGAATGTCACATCACGACGGCTGCGCATGGGAGCACCGTTTCCCACCGAGCACCAGTGGCCAGAAGAGCGCTAATAGTTCTGCTATTTCTGCTAACTGCTAGTTCTGCTAGTTAAGCCTTCAGCATTCTTCACTTTGCCTTTGAACCAACCATAGGGACAGCAGATCACAAATCGCAGCCCTTTGCAGCCTCCTCCTCCATCCTGTGTGGACGACAGCTTTCCCTTTCATCACACTCCCTCCACCATACGTGCTTCCACGGAAGCGCCTTATATTAAGAGCTTTTGTGGCGCTGAGTTATCGGCTATTTAGGCCTGGTTGTGGGATGATCTAGGCCGCTGGTTATAGCTCACACACTAGGGCGATCTCCAACTACAGCCACACTTCCACGCACTCACAACACATTCTCGACTAAGTCAATGTCAAGTTCACTTTATTTCAACACCCAGCACTAAAAAAAATACAACGACGCTTAGCGCCGTATAGGCGAAGGGCCGCAGAAGGATCGACAGAGGCCTAGAGGCGTTTAAAAGACACCGGCAGCAGTATGCTGCAAATGACAGTGTCCGGTTACAGTCTACTCACAAATTAAGTTCCTGTAGAATATATTTTTGGCATATTTAGCATTTACAGTACAAAAATTAAGGAAAAAGTCCACTCAAAAAGACGAAAATTAACGCACAATAATAAACAAGAAACTAGACGACCACGTGATGAATTTTCTTTATTCGAATTACAAATTGTTTAGTTTAGTTGGTAACATGCACTTTATCATTTGCTTACTATATGTGGTCCTTGAGAAGAGTATACTCTCCCGTTCCCTTTGGCGCATGTATTATGCATATTTGTTCCTTAGGTAAATTTGCAAGTTCTGAGATAAATGGCACATTATGTTCGACGTCTACATTGTAGCATTTGTAAAAATGAATTTATGTAATTCAAACGCAGGTAGCCACAGTCTGAGGTAATTAAATATAGGGTTAGTGTGGGAGTGATAGGAACATTTACGATTATTCTCACTGCTTTATCCTGCAATCTGTGGAAGTTTAAGTTTGCGATGGTAGTCATGGTAACCTCACTACTGCACGCCGTTCCCGTTTACAGACTACTTTATTTCGTGGACAGGGGAAGCTATACAAACCATGTGCCGACTACAAACGGAACTTATTTAGTTTCTTATTTACCACAATTTTACCTTTAAAAAGTTATTCACTGTCATAACAACGTTAGTTAAAAATTATATTATGGGGTTCTACGTGCCAAAACCACTTTGATTATGAGGCACGCCGTAGTGGAGGACTCCGGAAATTTCGACCACCTGGGGTTCTTTAACGCGCGCCTAAATCTAAGTACATGGGTGTATTCGCATTTCGCCCCCATCGAAATGCGGCCGCCGTGCCCGGGATTCGATCCCGCAACCTGGTGCTCAGCAGCCTAACACCATAGCCACTGAGCAATCATGGCGGGTAACTACTTTAGTTGGTAGTCAGCACACGGCATGTGTTACTTCACCTGCCCATGTCAATAAGTGGGTCTGTAAAAGAGTTAATGGTACCAACTGGCCCAAATTAGCAATCCTAATAAGGTTTGATTTTGAACATCTTTATATAGAAGTTGTAACACGCGCATTTTCACGGCCTGTGCGACTGCTTTAAGCCTAAACGCAATATTACTAGCGAGTTCACATTTGTACGACGCCTTTATATGCTTTATAATTGTTTATCGACTTACAACGCATTTTTAATTGTTGCGTGGCATATCAGACGCGTACAGCCTTCAATACTGTTACGTAGACAACACCAGTGCGCCAACTTTCAAAAGCACGAATCAGCGTTACGACGTTATTACTGCGAAATGTCGCACCTTGCTCACCTACATCACATTTGAGGTACGTCGTCAGTAGGAGCACGAAACAGTTGACAAAATCGCGTCGCATTATCACACGTGGAACATTCCTCTATAGTACATGTGTGCTACTTCTAAGAGGAAGTAAACTTTTTAGTTTCAAAAACTATACCTTAGGAGTCTTTTAGTCGCTTTACGAATCTTACTCGTACATATTTTACGCGTTTTTTTTTTCTAGTTTTACAAAACGGAAACGTAGCGCTAGCGACATAAACATGAGGACAGCAGCACGCGGTCAGGTGCCTAGCGACCGAAGTCGATAAACATATTATGCGCAGTCCTCGATTTTCTCCCTCGCGGAAGGCTACACCGGAAAGCTGTGCGGTACGCCCGCAGTTTCATGACGGGAGCGTCACACATGCTACGTGCCGTTCCCGCTGCATCCTCTGCGTCGCAGACGGCAAAGCACGAAGCCATGAAAAACAGTCGGTCTACTGCGGCACTGTTGATGAATGTGTCCACGTGACCGCCCAGAGCATCGCGAAGGGCGCGCAGAGCCATTGACACGGCCAGCTCTTCGGCCGCTTTCGCCGAGGCGTTAGGCGAAACGAGACCGAGGAGAGCCCGCGCTATTAGCCTTCCGGCTCCCCCGTAGTTCAGCACGGGATGCAGCTGGGAGTGGAAGAACGGGTATGAGAAGACGAGTGGCTCCACCGTCAGGTTCCGCTCCTCGTGCCACAAGTCACCTTGCACGCCGTCTATTCTGAGGATGTCGTAGAGTCCCGAAGCTGTCAGCTCGCGCCTCGCCTCTTTGAACGCCACCCATTCGGCGAAGAACGAGTTCTGCGGGGCTGGAAGGTCGCCCAGCTCCACAGATGCGTCCGCAGGGCTTCCAATGCTGGTTGGCGAAGCCCTGCCGGGGAGAATCAAGGCCAGTGGTTCGCGAGTCAAGTGTCCTTCAACGTGCGGGGCCGTAAGCAGACTGAACCAAGCGAGTCCCGTCATCCGCTCCACCTCGCGCAGACACCGGTTCGTCATCCTGGCCGGCATTAAACGAAGTGGGCGGTCACCGACGGTGGAGTTGCTGCCGTCGACCATCCAGCCAATCTTCGTGAATGTCCGATAGGCGATGTGTTGTGCCACATCATTTGGCCTCCGACTCCCAAATTCCAGCAGGCTGTTCAAAGTGTGGAGGACCCTCGTGCTCTCAACGCGGACAAGTGTCTTTTCCGAGATGTTCACTGCTGGAGGCACGGCCGCACGGAGCGCATTGAGCCACGCCTTAGCAGAAACTGCCGGCGTCAACGTTTCTGCCATCGTCTCGAGGTGCAAGTCTAGCGGCCCTCTTTCGGGGATCATCTCGGCGTTCTTGAGGAGAGTGCTGACAAGCGCGTCCATCGACCCCTTCTGCGTCACGTCTGCGGCTACTTCTTTATCCAGCAGACCTAACACTCTGATGGCCCCCTCGACGCCCGCTCTGTATTTCTTGGTTTTTCCGGTCCTTCTGAAAACATCTGCCCATTTTCGCAGGCTCTTGCTACGGCTAATGAAAACTGTGGCCAACTCGTTTTCGTACGAATCAATGCGCAATTGGAACCACACGTGGATGTCCCAGTTTGCAGACAGGTCTACCAGTGTACGTAGCACTGCGTGAGGGCTGCTACGCCACTTATGATGCAGAACGCCGCGCTTCGTCAGGAACGCACGCAGTTCGCTCGGATCGCGTTTGGCCCGCAAGCAGGAACTGACCAGGCCAGCCACCCTGTCGGAGACGGTGTCCGGTCTGACCGAAGGCGTGACCGACTTCGTGGCGAGGACGTTGTTCAGTGCCTCCTTGAGCAGTCTTGCTTCGACCATCTCTCGCACGGACGGGACGGCGGCTCCTCGTCGCCAGCGGCCGCACACGAAGTCGTACAAGCTGCGGCAAGGATCGCGGGACGTGTCCAGCGACGCCTGGACCTCCCAGCCGTACTTCTGGCAGGCGTGGCTGTCGCACACTGCGCGCAACGTCGACAGCAGGTCGTAATGGCCGCGCACCAGGCTGCGACGTGCGGCGACCGTCTCGTTGGCCAGAGTCATCAACTTGATCAACATGGCGGCGCCCAAGAGGATGGCCAGAAATGTGGCCGCCTTGGGAGCATCCCGCAACAGCGTGATGCTGTGGTTCACCACCCGGTCACGCAGCCTTTCACCGGGCTGCACATAATGAGTTTCCTGCGGTTACGGGGGGGGGGGGGGAGGGGGGGCAAAACTTACGGCGATACGAACAACGAACGCGAGCACATTGCAACTAACTTTTGAAAGTAATCGGTTGCATTCGACATTGGCACTAAATTGGCTAGGAGATGGAATTCGCAGCGCGCGCGCGCGCGCGTGTGTGTGTGTGTGTGTGTGTGTGTGTGTGTGTGTGTGTGTGTGTGTGTGTGTGTGTGTGTGTGTGTGTGTGCGTGTGTGCGTGTGCGTGTGTGTGTGTGTGTGCGTGTGCGTGTGTGTGTGTGTGTGCGTGTGCGTGTGCGTGTGCGTGTCTGCGTGTGTGCGTGTGCGTGTGCGTGTGCGTGTGCGTGTGTGTGTGTGTGTGTGTGTGTGTGTGTGTGTGTGTGTTACCATCGTTACCTCTAGGGCAATGACAGCGTAAAGTTTCCTTGCACTAGACTGCTCAGCAGAATTCTGCTACACCGATTTGCACATTTTCAAGTTAGAAAAAAATGGGGTATTCCTTGAGACATCACTTACAGAGAGGCTGACACGTTTAGAAACCCCTCGCGCACTTTCACGCCCCCTACAAAGAACGTTCTGTGCGTATTAGGTCATACAGGTCAAAATTTGCCGGAATTACTTCACGCAATTTGAACATAGCTTCGCCAAGCCTTCAATTGAATTACTAGAGAAATCGCTCTTCTCAATTCAGAATCGCATAATTCCCACTTTAGAAAGGGATAAAAATTTCTAGCAATATCGGTGCTCATTCTGTTCGCAATAGCAAAGGGCAGCGCATATCCAGCTTCAGGCGTCATCTGCGAACACAGAAATCTCTGCCTCTATGTTGTCACGTTGCAGTGACGGTGAAAAACAGAGTAGCAAAAAACTGTGAATCACGACACTAACTCTTTGTTGTGGGAATCTGTGCCCATAAAACAGGTCACACTAAAACCATAACGATAGCGGCGAGCCCAGTCGGCGATCGTCGAACATCTGACCTGCGGGTCAAGCGCTTTGGTTTTTACACACGACGCGTCAATGGTTCTAAGGCATTCACTGGTGTCCGCGTGCCTCCCAGAGAGTACTACACGACTCATGTCTCGCGTACAATCTGATTATACAAGCTGCGGCGAGAACGTACGCAACTGATAGAATCAACGATAACGTTCGAGTAAGTTCCAAATCATGCAGGCGTGTCTTGCACCATGCGATACCTTCAATTTGCTAGCAGGCGAAGTGCAGTCTTCCGAGATGTAGGTGGCGAAGGATAAATAAGTGCACGTTTCAATACATGGTGATGTTGCCTCTTCCCAGAAAACTCGCTACATTTTGCTGTTTAACTGCGAACGCTTGCGAAGAATGTCCGCACTAGCCCAGTGAAAAAAAAATTTATTGCTTGCATTGCCGAATTACCGGCGCAATTGAGCTTCAGAACTCCGTTGCTTTTACTCTTGGGGGTTTTCACGTTAGCTCATATTTTAACTTGCCATATGTGTAATGGAACAGTGACATTTTTATTCAAAAGCAAGTGCCATGTGTTGAAACCTGTTGTGAAGATTTTACTTAGCCTTATGTTTTTTACTCCAGCATCCTGGAGTCTTGGGAGACACATTGAACAGCTTGAACATTCCCGGTAAACATTGCGGTTACATAAGCTGCATATGCGGGGGAGCGTGAGAAGCAGTCAGGGACCTTTGAATAATATCGCGTTCCACTCTTAAAGGCGAAGCTTAATCGTGCAACAAAGCTTTTTTTGTTGTTGTTTTGTTTTTTCTCAGGCAGGCAGAGCCCATCTGGAGAAGGTATGTGTACTCGCGCCGCACTTCGACGCGTGTTATCTGTCTCGCACTGTCTGCGCACCCGTATAGGCTTGCGGGCGCGAGCTTACGCCTTCCGGCAAGCGTACGTTTAGTTTGGCCTATCACTTTATCGGTCAGTGCAGAGTGTGCCGGCATATATGTCAGAAAACTCTCAATTGCTGCCGCCGAGATTAGTGTGATCAGATTGAGGCACGTCAGCACCAGCAATTTCTACGTTGTAATCTCTGACAAGTCGCGTATAAAATAGCTGACGTGCTTGAGTCGCCTAACGAATCTTAAGATCGATCGCCGACTGTATACTCATCTTATCTTTGTGCTTTGAGTGTCCCTCGTTTTTCGGGGCACAAGTGCGCTCGCTGAGGAGTTAGTTTCCTAAATCCCAGTTCTCGCTGCTGTCTGCTTTCTCGCCATCGCTACAACGCGACGATATCCTCGCAGAGTCCATACACCCGTGTTACCACAAAGCTGCGATTCCAAACCATACACAAAGAGAAGTTGCTAACTCAATTCTAGGCAATCTCCAACATTCGTTCCGGAATAAAACGCACAGAAGCCTAACGAATTAGTAGGAACGGTCGCCTGGAGCTCGGTATCCGAAAGCCTTACAAGCTTTGGCTGCAGAAAACTTCTTGAAGAATCCTCAGACGGGATGACTTGAACTAGGGAACAGCGCGAAAGACGAGGGCGAAGAAGAGGCACTCGGTCAAACGTAGCGCTGTTCCCCAGTTCAAGATGTTCAACCGACTAGCCGACACGTTCGCTTTATTTACTCGTACAGAAATTAACACTAGCGATAGTGAGAATGCGTGCCATAAAAGACAATTATTTCGATAGTATTTGCAACGAATGGCACATTGTCTCAATATTTCTAGGTCAGTGAGCGCAAAAGCTTTTTCTGTATTTTTTTTCTGCAACAGATAGACTAAGGAAGGGGTGTCACTTGACGGACCCATATACCGCAATATTGTGCTTACCTGGTCGTGCAAGCATCGCAATCAGTTCCTTGAATGTGAGCAATCGGCTGTCTAATATCTCCCATTACCTTCTGTGAAAGCAAACGTACGAGACAAAGCGATGACTGTTTTATTAAAAACTAGGGTAGCCTATTCTGAATGTAAAGAAGTACCACGACGATCAAACCTGTGTAAAATATCACTAGTACTTTGTTTAAATAATGCGTATTTCTAGCTAGACAGAAAGCTAAACTAGTAATTCTGTGAAATAATAAAAACCGAAGCTATTACAAGTAAAAAATGCATGAGAGTGCAACGTCTGTCAATTTATCTGATAAAGACATGAGGAACAGCGTGATGCTTTGAACAGGAGGGGTGCGAATGCACAAAAAATATGCATATCATGTCCACATTTCCAGTGAAATAACTTTTGAAGTTATAATTATAGGCGCACCATATTGGCACAAGCTCCCTCTTTGTCTTCTTGACTGCTCACGTTAAAGTGTTCTCTAGGTACACTTACAGCATGTATGCGGGCGCTTAAATCCGGAGACCACCTAGCAGCTTGACGTCGAGGCGTTCTTGAAAGCCCACAATTTTCAGCTCCGGATCGACCAACTTCCTGACACCATTTTTCTAAATATAGGTGTTTACGTGTTTATGATAGGTGTTTACAAAAACACCTATCAGGCCTTGTAGTGCAGCGATTACTACAGGCGAATGAACATCTACCCTCTAATATCAAAGCTAGACCGTATATTAACGCGTACAGCTGCGTCGTATACGAGATTTCTTCTCACGACGATCGCATCTTAATTCTGGAGTTTTTTACCCGTTTCGCTATTTGGCAGAGATGCGCCTTAAATTTTGAGTAACGGTACTAATACTATTTAATAACAGCCATTTTCCTTCACATCAAGAGTACCGTTCTTATAGCTAGTGTAGCAGTTTAAAAAGCAGTGCGACTTCCTAGCCGTTGTTTTCACGCACAACATGTATAGCGCTACAACCTGCTGGTTAGGGAAAGTCACGTTAATGACTGCACAAAATTGTTTCAGAATTGTCACGTATATCTCTTCAAGACTGACTTCAACATTTAGTAAAAAAAGATCGATTCTTTTTAGAAGAAAAAATAAGGCAATAGTTTTTCCTTTTGAATGTCGCCCGCATAATGCAGCACCCGTATTTCAGTGTCAAGTCATAGATTTAAAAGTATTGCCTCATGTTTTTCCGGTTCCTCTGTAGAGAATACTAATGAAAACTCGCTAGGTTCACTCTTTAGTATATTTCTCATGCAATGCAATACTTCGTCGACAGAATATTAGAGTAGGCGCTTTCCAAATCCGTGTCGGCGGCATCGTCAAAGTGGAGCCGTCACTCGTCTTTTGTTCCTGCCCGTTTTCTGGCTTAGCAACTGTTCTCGCGCGGAAGAAGGGATATTTTCGGGTGCTCATTTAGACAAGACGAAGCGCGAGAAGCACAAGGTCAGCGCAAGTCAGGCACTAATGATCTGCATTACATATACAGCATTTCTGTCACATAAAAGTTAGTTTCACACAAAAGTTAGTGAAAGTCTCTCTTTGGACATTTCGTGAACAGGTGCAGCGCTATTGCGGAACTGGGTCGTTGCACACAACTGGTCGACTCGGTTGTGATCCTCTGCTGCAGACCAACTAACAAATAGTCCTGGTAGTAAGGAGCGTGGCTAGGATCACCGGCGAAATGCGATTATGGCACAATAATTTGAATAGAATCGTTGTATTCTCCCTGCCCAGTTAGCTTTCTTTAATCGCAAACACATTGGGGTCAAAGCATCCGATAGGCTTTTCACATTGCATCTTCAAACTCGCACAAGAGGAATGTGCGCGAATATATTCAGACCCTATTGAAATGGTGGGCACTACAGGGCTCGCACGAGAACGGCAAGTGACGCAGCTGACCTGCTCGTTTCTCGCAGCGTCATCGTGCTCTTGATCGAGGCGGGCCAGGTTGCGCCAGGAGGCGACGACTGCCACCTGCGGTGCTTCCGGCTGGCGGTCGCCGTCACCCCGGCCTCGGTCGGAGCCCGGACGAACAGGAACCTCAACCGTCGACATCGCGCGGCGCTGCACGAATCCCACCTTCGACCTCTTCGTCTTCGCGCAGCGGCAAGCACTCACCAGTTTTCATTACACTTCTAAGTGGCAGTCCTACAGTCCCACGCCCCACTATTCAAATCTAGTTTCGCTTTACTTCTAAGCATATGGAAAACCGCCTGCTTCTTGGCCAATCCTCCCATAGTTCTTATGCGCCACAGTTTAGGATACAATACAAGACAATTTTTTTGATTGAATAACTTTGGTCTTCTGCACAAGTGACACATACCCGCCGTGGGCTTTCGGCCAAGAACTGGGCGGTTGTTGATTTACTTTGACAAACCGGTAACACACCTTGTGCTTAATGCTAGTTCCCGGCCCACGACACCGGGCAGCGGGAATAACTTAAAAGTGATAAGTGAAAGTGTTCATGATGCTCTCAGCAATTTATATTCTTCAAATCAGCCGTGTTGGCATAGTGCTCATATCGTTGCGCGGTTGAGCTCCACGGTGCGGGATCAAATCCCGGCCGCGGCTGCCTCATTTCGATAGAGTCGAAATGCAAAAATACCCGTGTACTGTGCATTGGGCTCTCGTTAAAGATTCCCAGGTGGTCAAAGTACTCCCGACTCCACCACTACGGCGTGTCTCATAATCATATCGTTGTGTTAAAACGTGACATCCAATAACTTATTTTTATATTCTCCGTGTCTCCATCGCGCACCGTTACAAGTTACACACTTTGTCAAGAGGATCACAAGCCAATGGAGCGGGCACAAGGAGTAATACACGCTAAGGATAATCTAAGCTCTTCTAACTGACCGCATAACCTATGAACTTATCCGCCTAACACTCAAACCGGCAGAAATCGGGAAACTAAATATCGTCATTCGAAAGGCAATCGAAGTCGCCTTGACGCTCGCACCCATGGCACCAACGAAGAAACTCCACAAGCTCGGCGTGCACAACACGTGGGGAAAGCTCGCCGAGGCTCATAAAATCAACGACCCAGAGCGGCTCAGACTCATACCCACCGGCCGTGCAGTTTTGCGCGATCTACAACAAAAGCAACATCACCGAAAGAGACAAAGCAAGAATCACATCGGCACTGCCCTGCACGTATCCCCCACAGTATACATCCGACTTGCCACAAGGAACGCCGGAAAAGGAGCAGCCGCGTGCTCAGCAAGAAATGCGTGAAACACCCGGATAAGAGGTGCACCGATGGGGGGATGCCCGGTATACTAAATGAAATGCCTTTGCCATATATGGGTCACAGATCACCAAGACAAAGAGCTCGCAGCTGAGTCGACGAGACGGCAGAGGAGGCGGAAATCGCTCTGGCGATAACAACTTGCCCTGAAGTAGTAGCAGTAATGCGCACACTCTCCCAAGCAGCAGATCGCAACTATCAAAGAAGACGCGTATCGGAAAAGACACTCAAAATACTTCAGCATCTCATCGCAAGCGCCTTGCTCCCCGACCCTCGCATCAACTGGGTTCCAGCTAGTACACCAGCACGTGGCAAGAAATTAGGCTGAACACGCCACTACCCGCAAGTATACCAGCCGGGATTTCCTGCCATCCAAGACCAGCCTGGCCACCAACGTTGATGACATCGCCCTAAGCTATCCTAACCTTGTGTACCTCCACCCACCAAGCAAAAGAACACACACTTCATCCCACAGGAACCTGAGCAAAGCGGGAGGAGTCTTCCTCCACCGCCTATACGGAAAAATACCCACACACGTATTTGCACAATTTCCTTCCCATTGAAGCACAAGAGCACCTCAACCCAACGCACTCCTATGCCACCGCTCAAACTTGGGAGGCCAAGCTTTGCTCTGACTACCTGGACGACCAGTGCACTCTCGTCACCCAAGCTAAGGTGGTAGCCCAAGCCAGAGGGTTCATGGAATCCTCTGACCTAGGGTGAACTTGGTCCTGACTCAAATTACCGCTCCAAAAAGTAAAAAATTATCTCTATCTACCTCAAATGCAATCGAATCAACACTTATTCAATATATGTGACATGCAGAGAGCAGACAATGTGAATTTCCAACTTTTATTTCTTTTTGCATCTTATGCTCAACTTGTTTTGAGGTTTCATCTTCTGCTGTTTTCTTATGCCAACATATCGGTTACTTCTGATGCAAGAAATCAACTTTTCTTTCAATTAAATTCAGCGCCTGAAAAAACATGTTCTTATTATTATTGTCACCCCCGTTCCTATTACCAGAGTACGGTGGCCTGGACATGAACATAAATAAGTATGAACCCACCTTCACTAGGATATTGCTACAACGGACTTGCTCTGCGTTTTTTTCGGGATTGCTCTAAGGGCTGAAGCAAAGCTGTCGACATGCCGTGGAGACTGCCACGGGAACCCTTGTACCTCCTGTAAATGAACTTCCAGGAATAGCTCGGGCGCATAGGAGACGACTACGGAAGGGCTCCGGGGCCCGAACCCCCTCCGAAGTTTTTCAGGGGGAGGAGACGCAAGCCCCCTCTCCGGGCGCTGCCGTCGCCTTCCCACTAAAGTGTCATTACCGGAGTTTTGTCACCCGCATCAATTGAGGTTTCTTTTGAGTTGCCTCTGCCTTTTCACCTAATATTCCATTGCGGCTAAAAAACTACTGCATCATTGTTGGCGAGGATGTGCACGGCTTTTAATTCATACTAACGCTTAATTTCCGCAAATCCTGGCAATAGGAGGAAAAGGGCATTAAAATCACCAGCGGCCGCTACCTCATTCGTATTTGCGCACTTCAGCCTTTTTTTATTTCCTCTAAACACTGTGCAGAGACACAACATATTTAAATATTGCTACGATGCGCTGCTGTAGCGAACGATTATGAAAGGACTGACGAAGACTACGATGGCAGTGTAGAACACTTAACTTTATTAGATATATCGCGAAATCTAGAAATTCCAAATTATTTTTCAAACTGGATTGGTGGCTCTTTGAATGGAAGAACATATTACTGCTGCCTAAGAGGCGTTTCCACGAGTATAGATAATCAATCACGAGGTGTTCCTCAAGGAGCTGTCACTTCACCATTACTATTTAATATTCTGATGTGTTCCATTTCTTTTCATCAAGATGTACAAAGATACGTATACGCGGATGGCATTGCTTTCTTCGCATCAGAGAGTGACATTCACTCTCTATATTATAGACTACAGAACTACCTCAACACCATAGAAACCTGGTTAAACAAAATTTGCCTTTCACTTAACGTTAGAAAATGCTCGACATTGGTTTTCCCCCTTAGCAATCCCGTTAACATATCGATATCGTATCGCCTCGAGACTATACCTCAAGTGGAGTCGGTGAAATATTTAGGTGTAGTATATGACGGCTCCCTCAGCTGGCTCGGCCATATTGACCATATAGTTAAAAAAGGAGTGCGAGCAGTTGGTATGCTACGTAAGCTGTGCAACAATCGGTCCGGAATGCGGAGAGATCCACTTTTAATGATATACAAAATGTATGTGCGACCCATTTTAGAATTTGGATGTGTTTTATTTTCTGGTGCTCCAGCCTATAAATTACGTTCCGTTGTTCTACCTGAGCGGGAAGCCCTACGACTGTGTTGCGGATTACCGAAATGTGTTGCCAATAACATACGACACCAAGAAGTCAGGTTGCCCTCAATATTGTGTAGATTTCGTTTACTGACGGTGCAAACAGTCTTAAAATTGTATGAATCCCCTATTATAAGATTGGAATACATATTCATTTCTCAGCCTGCACTATTCTTCGGAGTAGACTGGCATCGTTTTCTTACGCCACAGGTGGTCTTCGTACAAACATTGATCAATCCCTTAAATGTGCGTCTCTGGGAGGTACAGAATATTTGTGATGTGCGAGAGAACCTACAAATTATATTCGATGACATCTACCCAAATAATGCAAAACTTCTCCTTTATAATATATAAATGGATTATTACAGGACCATTTATTGAGTTTATCTATAGACCGTTTCATCGGGTGAGGAGGATAGGGCGCGCGGAGAGCCTTTCCTCCTCTCTGGCTCGGGCGATCCGGCGCGGCGCAGCTTGATAGTATTGGTGTCGCGTGCTTCGGAACGATTTCTTGATGTTTTAGATCGTACTCTGAAATTTACGCCGTGTCCGTTCATATAAGGTCGTCAGGGAAGCCTTTCGGTGCATTGGTAACTACAATAGGCGGAAATATCTTTTGGGGGCGCGAAAATGTGACGCGTTTTATCAGCCGCGGTGTACGCACATTATCAGTCGCGGTGTGTGTATGTGTTGTGAACTATTTTGCTTATATCGGTTTTAACTCAGCAAAGAAAACCGGTGTCTCTTTATTAGAAGCATGAAATGGTAAATCTGCTCAATATCTGATCGCTTGGCGTAGGGAGTAAAACATAAAGCATAAGAGCGCATGCTCTGCACGGCCAACCTAAGGCAACCACGAAACATCTAACCGACAGGCGCAATCAAATATTTGTGATGCACCGGCATCGTTCTCGCGCATTTCAAGTCTAGTAGGCTTGAAATTATCATATGTCTACGCTAGCCTTCCTGCATGAGGCCGATGGCGCTGCTCAACACAGCGATCACTGCGGTTGGTGATCCAGCACGGTACATATGTAAGCTGTGCGCTTCGGCATTCCCTTTTTGGCCTGCATACAGCCATAATATATGAGGGATCGCATAAAAAGAGTGCGATGCCTATTTTTGAGGACAAAATTTCCGTAATACGTGTGAGTGCGTCGTAGAGAACGGAACGAACACAACCGAAAAAGAAATTCGGTTATCATCTTCTTTCTAGAAAACGCAAGAGAAAACGGGCTAACACCGCAACAGGGCCTCGCATAGTCACGCCGCACAACGTTTATAAATATATAACCGCTGATGCGGTATGCTTGGACGAAGCGGTATATAGAACAAAGATATATGTAATCCAGCACCTACCACTGCTTAGGACGCTCGCGCAGTTCGTAAACAGTCCCTTTGCTGGACAAGCGTAATTCAGACTGTAAGGTATGCTGTTATCACTTGTCAAAACTAATTTATTCAGGGGCGGAAACCTCATCCATCGAACCAAGTAGTCACGCAATGTAACCTGCAGCGAACAGTTTGAGCGTTTGTCAAAGTATAACATCACAGCTCCTATCGTACCCACGCTCACGCTGTTACGATCGTCGCGTATGTTTCATGGCTCCTAAACCGCAGCTTAGAAATAGAGGATATTACTGCAATAAGGTCACATTAGTGACTGGAACATTCAGAAATACACAATTCATCTCCGAGGCAGATTGTAGACTCGAATATGCGCGCATACATCGCGCTGCGTGTTCCGTCCACCTCAACGCCAGCAGAAATTCCGGCCATGACGCCTTGAATCACTTCAGCACGTCTCACAGAACCGTTTACCACGTAGAAGACACACGTAATACTAAACAGGCCGCACGACGGCGAAAACAAACGCCAGAACGTGCCGCCGAGCGTATACCTGCCATGCAAAAGACCGCTTTCACCCAAGCCAGTATGGCGCTGCTCATAGGCGGCGCCACTGCGCTCACAATATGGCGGCGCCTACGAAAAAACGGTCTATAAGTACGGTCATTGCGACAGACGCCTCGCAGTGTGAAGAAAAATCTGAAATTGGCATTTTCTCGCCCGCTCCAGACTGGTGATTTGCAATCAGGATTCTGGACTTCTTTTCCGTATTTTTGGATGAATTTATAGCTGTAGTTCCAGCCTTTCGCAAACTAAATTCGCCAACATCGGCGGTAGTAATAATAACGGATTCTTCATCCTCATGCTCCTCGCTCACAGCAAATGGTCTCACTAACCTTTTACGTACATTTCATTTTCTAGTGCCCGTCTAGTCGTTTTCGACGTCGCCGTGAGGTCCCTTATGGAGTCCAAGTGCGATTAGATCGCGGCCGCCCGCCGTATGCTTGCGATAGACGCACGGGAGAGAGCGCGAGGGTGAGGGGAAGTTGGTGCCTTGATGCGCGGCGTCTTCATGAGTGCGCGGGGGGGGGGGAGGGGGAAGAGGTTGCACGCCGTCTTCTTGCGAGCGCCAAGGAGGAGAGCGGAGAGATGAGCGCGCAAGGGGGCTGATTAATTCTCCTCTTCTACTGGACGCGGTTGCACATGGCGAGGCTGAAAGCGGCCGCACGCGCCCTATCTTGAAATTAATATGCGGTGGAAGTAAAAGGCTAGCCGACACGAAATCGCTGATGGCTTCGGGTGTGCTGTATTCTCGTGTGCCGGGTTAGCGCTGAAGTGACATGCAGTACGAAGGTGAATTCGGTCACCGCTGCTCTGCTGACGTCCTTCACCACACCGCAGTTGTGACAGTGAGTGCCCGCGGTCACCTACGGGGATGTGTTCGTGTTTCCCCGTAAGCTCTTGACTGCATGCTTGTATACTTTATTCTAACAGTAGTGAGCGAATGTTCACTGCAATTTATACGACGTATAGAACTACGAAACTTGTTTCACCTAGGTGAATCATGCTTTGCTATCACAATGTTTCGCCTTTCAGGCAAAGCTGCGACTTTTTGTTGTGACCAGTCGTCCCTCATTAGTGTGGGCACACAAGTGATAAACACGAGAAGCTGTACTAGGATGAAATGCACGAACCTCCCGCCGTTACACACCGAATGCGAGGGAAAGCACGCGCGGGTTACCAAGAAGCATAGTCAGGGGGGGGGGACACTCCCCGGCTTCGGTGGCACAGGAAATTGGCGCCATCTCTGTAATGGGCGAACGCAAAAATCCGTTTCCCTTGCATGGCCTCGCAGATTGACGCGCGCACGCGCGCCGATCCAGGTGGCCAATCCCTTCCCCCCGCTCAACTCCTCCCCCTACGCTCTCTCTCGTAACTCCCTCACAACTCCCTCACCTTCGACTGTGTACGTGCCCGCGCCGCCGTGCCGTCCCCGCCGGCCCGGCGGCTGCTTAGTCCGCTTAGTAACGCTTTTTTGTTATCTACTGCCATCGAGATGAGTGCGCTGCTGTGCGTTGACCGACGTGGCTAGTTTCGTCAGTTCTGTGGTCCTCGGTAGCTATGTGCTTGTGCTCCGCGATGTTTCGCCCGTTTCACGACTCGTACCGCTCGTGCATCGTGCAGTGGTGCACAAATACCTCAATAACAAGTCCTGCAAGGTTGTTCCGGCTGCCTAAAGACAACAGGTGAGCGCTCAGACCCAAAGACATCAGAAGGCGCATGTACGCGAACACAGCCCTGTCCATTTCTGTGCTCAATGAGGCTCCGGACGTCGTTGCGCCTTGATTCTGCTACACTTGCCTCTTCCAGGTAGAGAAAGCTGACAAATAGATGTTCCTCCTCATTGTCACCTGCCCTGTGACTTGTGTTTTTCTGTGCGAAGTCTCATTCTGCAACTTCAGTAACTTGCCCAGCTCTCCATACCGCCCTCAGTGCCTTTTCTGTGTATCACGTTCTAGAAACCTACTAACAGCTGAAAAATTACATGTCACGTATTTCATATGCCTTCGTGCAGATTTATAAGTAAGCTTTCTTTTGGTATGGCCCTCAATCAAACAATGTTAGCATTTTATTCCATCTTTCAGGTATTTTGCGTGTCTTTGTTTTTGCCATTACCTGTGAGTTTTCCCTTTCTATAGTTGTGATGACTGTCATACACGTCGTCCAATTTTGTGCAATATCTTAGTGCACATATCAGGAGCTCGTCTACATTTAGGTCTTGAGGACGTTATATAAAAATCTTGTTTGTATAATATTTGTATATGAAACGGCCTTCGCGTTTTCTACCTGCCGTGGTTGCTCAGTGGCTATGGTGTTGGGCTGCTGAGCACGAGGTCGCGGGATCGAATCCCGGCCAGGGAGGCCGCATTTCGATGGGGGCGAAATGCGAAAACACCCGTGTACTTAGATTTAGGTGCACGTTAAAGAACCCCAGGTGGTCGAAATTTCCGGAGTCCTCCACTACGGCGTGCCTCATAATCAGAAAGTGGTTTTGGCACGTAAAACCCCATAATTCTTTTTTCGCGTTTTCTAGCACTTTCTCTTGTTATTTCACCATCTGTGAACTTTTGTCTTTAGTACTCTTGTATATGTCATGCACCTTTCACTTTTGCTCATTTTTTGAGCGTGTATCACACCACGTTTTAAGAAAAATCTGTTTTCGGAAACGAAGTCAATAAAGCGACACTAAACATCTGTTGTGTTGGAAGTGGAATTTTTTTTATGTCCCGGCACATGCTGATATAAGTATGGGCAAGACTGTGTGCGTGCCAACGCATAGCCCACGGCGCACCACGCCCCAGCTCGCAAGCAATGCCAATGCGCTCCGTAGCGCGTGCATTGCTTGCGAGCTGGCGCGTGAAAAAAAAAGAAAAACTCGCCGCGTACGGGTAAAAAACAAAAAGGGAGTTGCGCGCGCGCCATGGGGGAAAGGAGATAAGGGAGTGGAGCTACAGCCCCTCAATCTCGTGGAGCGGGTCGGCATAATAAAAACAAAAAGTAAAGAAAAACGTTTGGGAGAGGAGGTGCCACGCGGCTGCTGTTGATGTGGCCATGACAACGTAAACAATCATGTGCGCCGCCATTTTGCTGTTGCGTCGCCCATAGGTTAGGGCCGTAACTGAAGGGGACCTTTGGCGCTAGCGTCGAAAGAGCGTCTGCTCGGAAACGGCCAATGGCAGCCATACGGAGTGTCCCCCCCCCCTCGCACAGTGGCTCGATGTGCGCCGTCTTTCCTCTGACTCAACGGGGGAGGGGGCGGCAGTACGCGAAAGCATATCTTGGTCGCACAGCCACGCCCTTAACGTTATGCGTAACATACACTCTACTAGTGCACAGCAACATGGATTCTGATTTTAGATTCTATGGTGTGGGCTGTACCCGGCTGCAGTGCAATACCAGGACAACCCGTGGCGCTGGAGGGGCAAGCCCCGTCCAAGCGCTGCCTTACAAAAATAGGAATAATATCGTAAGACCCATGATAGGGCCGTATCAGATATTGAGCTGATAAGAACAGATACTACTCCAAGGGAAGTTTTTATTCATTCATCATACAGTTTCGTGCAAACACAGATTAACAATGTACAGTTCACTTGCTGTTATACAACATTTAGGTGCACTCAGAACCGTCGCACATTGCTGGGCCGTTTTACAAACAAGGCTATGCTGCATTATACAAAGCTATGACTACTAAAGGTTCGTAAACTTTCATTGAAGACAAGGGAAAAGTTATCGAACAACCTTTGGACCTTATGTCTCCCATACGTATTCCTGTGGGAAACTATTGTTGCGACACTGGGGGCTGTGTTCTGCACTACATGTTTCCGGAAATGGGTTTAATTCCGTGTGAGCTGCTGAAGAGGGGACATTAATACGGCATCAATGGGTACGCGAGTTGCCCATTTTTTTGGATGAAAAATCTTGTGTGCCATCGACGGAGGAAGCTTTCCTCCCCTGTTGCATCAAGTTCCTCATTCAGATGTTCCCATAAGAGCAGACTTATTCTCTGGAGGGTGGGGTAGGCTGCCCTCACCGGCACTCTCCTTACCTCTGCGAGGCATCTGCGTTTCCATATGGCGTACATTGTACAGATAAGTACCAGGTTGGCGAATCTGCCTTTAGTTTTCTGCGCCATGGCCTGCGGTCGTACTCCGAAGATGTTTAGTACCAGTCGCCATACGGCTTTCCCGGCGACACACTCGAATAGTGCATGGTCTGCAGTTTCTGGGTAGCTGCAGTTGGGGCAACGGTCGTTTGGAACGATGCCCATTCTGTGCAGTCTCTGCCGGGTCGGGAGCGCCTTCCATTTCCGTTTGACGTCAAAGTCCTGTACTTCTTTGGGAAGTTTTATCCTTTTTGGTTGGGTTGCCTTTATGGTTTTCATTTTTCCTTCGTCCTCAGTTGATAATTGGGTTTCTGTTATGGTCTCGATGATTCTAGCGGGTGAATCCGTGTCTATGTTAGTTCTGGGTGCCTCCTTCTCTAACATAGCTTTCGTGACAGCGGCAATCTTATAGAATTCTGAGGGGAACTCTGCTTGTGGTCCTGGGGGCCTGCTGCAATCTAGGACACTGCGATTTGTACTGCTATAATACAACATTAAGCCCTTGCCTATGTAATCGACTGAGGTGCCTAAGTACCTGGCTGTTTTTAGGGCCAGAAGCCGTGTGGTTGTTTTGATGTGCAGAAGTCCGAGGCCTCCGCTCGTTGTTGCTAGTTGCAGTATGTTTCTTTTTAACGGGGGTGGCTTGTTTTCCCACAAAAAGGCCGTGATAAGCTTGTTCAGTTGGGTGATCGTTTTGCTGGGCATGATGCCAACGCGACTGGCGTAGCTGGCAAACCCGCATACTGTAGTTCTTGCTGCGAGGGCTTTCTCTTGCAGTGTTAGGTTCATTTGTTGTAGATGGGAGATTGCTTGTTTTGCTTTGGCAATGGCAACCTTCCAGGTGGGCTGCGCCACTCCTTTCTGCGTGAAATAAATTCCAAGATCTTTAACGGTGTCAGCCCGCTGTATGTTCCTTATGGCGTCCGGTGGGAAAGATCCGAATATGAGAGCCTTGCTTTTTGCTTCGTTTAGTGCAGCGCCAGACAGGTGTGCGTACTTTGCAAAGATGATTCGGAAATAATTGAGGCTTGATTCATTTCTTACGAAAATGGCTAGGTCATCAGCGCAGGCCGTGATCTTTATTTCTTCCTGTCCCGTCAAGGGGAAGCCGCGGATGCGTGTTTCGCCGCTTATGCTAGCGATCAAAGGCTCAAGCGAGAGAATGAACAGGGTTGGTCCTAGGGGGCATCTTTGGCGGATTCCTTTTGTGTAATTAAAACTATGTGTGATGGACTTGTTTATCTGGATATGGCATGTCATGTTGCTATAGAGGAGTGTGATTATCGCGACAAAGTCTTGGGGGAAGGAGAACTGTTTCATTATTGTAAAAAGATACTTGTGCTTTACCCTGTGGAAGGCTTTCGCTTGATCCAATGAAAGAAAAGCGCCGCTTATCTGTTTGCTTGTTGCGTATTCGAAGACGGCACGGGTAAGTGTCAGATTTGCGAACAATGATCTGCCAGGCACCGCGCATGTTTGGTGGGGAGAGATTTTATGTGGCAACACGCGTTTGATTCTGTCGTTCAGCACTGCTGCTGTAATCTTGTAATCTGTGTTAAGGAGGGTTATTGGTCGCCATGATTGGGGACTATACGGTTGGGCTCCTTTGAGCAGTAATGTAATTCTCCCTTTCCCATAGGAGGGGTTTTTTTTCTTTTCGTTTATTATCATATTGATCATGTCGCACAGTTTCTCGCCTACTTCTTCGAAAAAGATATTATAAAATCCTGTGGTGATGCCGTCGCATCCTGGGGCTGTATCTTGCGACATGTTTTGGACGACGTTTTTCAATTCTTCTATGGTGACGTCATTAAAAAATTGTGAAACCGCTTCTTGTTCGAGATGCGGTAAGTTTTCGCATAACTTGTTCAAGTTTTCGGTATCCGCAACACTGTTAGTCTGGTCCTCCTCGAATTGATTCCTAAAATGCGTTAAAAAAATGTTTTGGATTTCTTCTAGATCGCGTGTAGTCGTTCCATCTTCCCTCCTGGCCTCTACGATTTCCCTCGCATCATTTTTTCCCTCTCGGTTGTTACGTTCTTCTGTAATGATTTGCATTTTACATAGATCGCGTTGTGCCTTCTTAGTTCGTTTTTCGAGGAGGCGATCGTACCTTCTTTGCAGCGTCTGTAGGTATAATCCGGTGCGTGAGGTTACGGCTTCCGCGCTCGTTATAATTTGCATCCTCCGCAATAATTCCTTTAGCTCGGCGGTGTACCTCCGGTGCCGCGCTTTGCCTTCGGCTTGTAAAGCCGTCGTCCATTTTCCTTTTATTGCTTCCCAAGTCGTCGGACTCATCTGTGGTGCTCGTTCGGTGATTGCTCTGAGGCTTTGCTTGAGGTTATTCTTGCTGGCGTCATCTTGTAACAGGGCAGTGTCGAGCCGCCAACTTCCGAGGTGTGTTTCCTGTCCTGGGTGGCCCCTGATTGTACATATTACTGGGAAATGGTCAGTCCTTTTCTTTAGAGGGTCTGGGAGCGTCGCCACTGCACAGGTCTGGAGTTTGGGGACGAGGCAGTCGGGCACGTAGATTCTGTCTATTCTACTCGACGTGCTGGTGAAGACGCGAGTGGGCTCAAAACGCTCATCATGGAGAGAAACCCATGCATCCGTAAGGTACAGCTGGCGGAGGATTTTGCAACATTCCCGTGCATTGCAGGTTGATCCCCCTTGCCCGGGGCCTCTGATGTCCCTAGTGGAATTAATAACACAGTTGAAGTCACCTAGGAGGACGTGCGGAATTTTGTTAAGAAGCAGCGTGTGAAGGGCTTTGAAGAATTTGTGTGCGACCGGGTTGCCGGGGCGTAGATGTTTACGAAACAAATTTTCCTATAATCTATGTAGACGTCTAGCATCAGAGTCCGCCCGTTGGATCCGTAGAAGCAATGCGCTCGCTTTCGAGACCGTCCCGTCACGAAAATGACCCCCACGCCGCATGCTCGGGCGTTTGTCAGTGAAAAAAAAGCTACTTGAAAGTCACGTTTGAATGCCTCCACGTCTAGTGGGGTCCGTAAATTAGCTTCTTGGATAAAAAGGAAGTCTATGTTCTCCTCCCTCGCAACGTTTAGGATCTCGCGTTGCTTGTTTTTCTCGCGAAAACCTCTAACATTGAAAGTGGCAAAAGTAATGTGAGCCATGTGCTCTGGCTCGTTTTCCAACCTAGGCGTTAGAATGCGAACAAACACAAAGGAAAGCACAACAGAAAACCAAAGGAAGAAACGGGGGGGGGGGGGGGGTTCTTTAGATGGCGTGAGCGTTGCCCAGCCATTGGGGCGGTATCTGGGTTTTTTTTTGGCAAAGTGATGGGTGGTTTTTAACGAAAGGTTGTGTAGGCAACCGAGAGGGAGGGTGTATTCTGCGTGTCTCGTCGCGAAGCGCAACAGCTGTAGTAAGGCGGGGTTTTTTTTTTATTCATTGCAGTCCACCTACAGGCGAGGGAAGATGAAAACGCGGGTGGGCGTGGTGTATGCTTTGTTTGTTTTCTGTGCTGTTTGTAGCGTCATGCCTTGATCAGAGCGCGGGACCTTCCCGGCTTGCTATCGCTTCTGTGACGTCCATGTCGGTCTCGTTCGTTTGCATAGTTGTTTTCTTTTGCGAAGGGGGATCCTTTCTGGGGCCGAATCTTATAACGGTTCGCTTGGGGAACCGTTCCTTTGGCCTCACCTGATTGGCCAAAATTTTGATTACGTCACAGGTCGTCAGAGGCAGCGGGGTGGTATCGCAATTTTCGAATACGTCACGCATCTGTCAATCATCTTCAAAGCGAACCGGTCGTAGGAACCGGCGAAGGGGTAGTCCGCTTTGGGTTCCGTTGCTGTGGCTTGGCTGTTGGCTTGTGACCCTGGCCGCGCGCGCCGGTCGCGCGCCCCCGGAGACACGCGGGAGGCGCGCGCGCGTGCGTTGGTTGCTTCGGAGGCGACTACTTGCCTTCGTCGTCTGCTTGGCGTTGCTCTTTCGGTGTCGACCACGGCTGGAGATACGATACGCTTTCGAAGAAGTGACGGATAGTGAGTTGCACCGCCCTTGCTGGCTGTCTAAGTAGACCTTTTGCAGGCTACGCTATCAAATGGAGGAGACTCGGGTGCAAGCGTACGAGTGGCCATTCCACGCAGAGGAAGGAATACTGCGCGCTGGGGTTCATTGCCACTGGCCTGCAGCTCCCAGAGCTCAGTCGGACGCGAAGCATTCGTCGGAATTGCCTAGATTCCTGCTGCCGACATTGTCCACAAAGTTGCTCTCGCAATTACTGTGTTGGCCCGTTGAAGGGCTGGGTCAGCTTTCCCGTGACCTCAGCTTCAAAGTCAATGCCAAGGAGATATTTGCATGGTGAGATCGAATTCCCAGTGCTATCGCCAGTGTGAATAGCTCGCAGATCGCCGTTCAGCTGTCAGAAGGGTTCAACCTAGGCTGGTTCAGCGCTTCCTTCGTTCGGCTGATAAAACTATACAGTCAGGACGGGAAGGTATTGTAGAGCTCTCTTATTTGGCTGCCCTTTTTTCTCTATTTCGGGAGTGCCATACTTTGTTTCTCAATTTCACGGCACAGCGCGCACCGTCAGCACCACACTCTTCGATTTGACTTCGCGCAGGCAATGCAGGGCCCGTGTATCGTGATGTTCGATTTAAGTTCCATTGCTTCTATCACGCGACGCGCCGTGGGGCAGATCGCAGGGATAGCGGCAGCGCGGCGGCGAGCGAGTCATGTCCGAGCCGATGACGAAGGGCGAAAAAAGAAGGAAAACTGATATAGTCGGCTAGTAAAGGTGTCCCTAAGAACCAGTTCACGGTTTTGTCGCGCTATCTATTTGAGAAGTGCTGGTAGTGAGTTCGTGTTGCATGCATCGTGCGAGCTCCTGGTAGCAGACGACATAGCGCTGCGCTCTGCCCACTCCGTGGCCAACTCATTTACGCTTACGATACCGCCTGTGGGCTGAGAATGAAAAAGAATGACATTAATAAATTACTTCTGCATTGCGTAAACGACCGGCACCACAGGTTTATACGTGAAAACTTGGCGTATAATATTAAATTTATATTTTACATTTGTTTAGCAAGCAGAAACATTCTGCAATTCCTCGATTAGCTCGTCATATAGTGACGTACACTTCAGAGGTGGCACCCTCTCATCTATTGGTCGCGTCCTCCCCTTCTTGCACCGCCGGCTTGGGAGTGGCACATCAAGTGACGTAAGTGGCGAAGCGAACGGTTCGTATTCCGAACCGTTATAAGATTCGGCCCCTGGGTATCTTTTTCGGCATCTTGGTTTCGCTGTCGCTGCTGGCTAGATCATCTTTTGCTCGCCTTTGGGTTTCTGGGCTTGTGCGGTCTTTAGCGTGTTTTCGTCCTTCGCCTCCCCTTTTGTTTGAAAGAGATCTGTGTCTTCGTGGTTTGGGTGTCTTGGCGCCAGCGGTCGAGGCGTTTGGGATTCGGCCGCCTCGTCCTTTGAGTGTCTTTCCTGGCGACGTTTTCTACGTCCTTTTCCTGCTGTAATGTTTGCGGGGGGTTTTCGGCACTTGGTCCGCTGTTAATTGGTTCCTCGTTTAGCTTGTTAGTTTCGAGGGAGAGCTTGCCCTCCTGTGGTTTGGCTTCCGGGATTTCATATTTTCCGCTGCTCACTATGGGCATGTCTTCGAAGGCGTGGCTTTTTTCTGGGGTGTTTTGTTTAGGCTCGGTTGTTTTCGCCTCGCCGCTGGCGTTTCCTAAATCAGTTGTTCGAGCTGAGGGGCGTGGTTCGCTTGATGTGCCCGTGCTGTCTGTTGTTGCTGAGACTGCGGTTAGATTTTGGGACGCTACGTCATCAGTTATCTCATCGCAGCTGTCTTCTGGCGAAAAGTTTTCTGGCCGTCGTACGATCGCTACTTTGCACGCGCTGTTTTCACTTTCCGTTGTGCTCTCCGCACCTTCCCAAAAATCATGTGATTTCGTTTTTTTTTTTTTGATGGCGTTGCTTGATTGGAGCACTTGCATCTTCGGTGTTACACTTTCGCTAAGCGTCGGGAAAGCCTGGCTTAGTTGCGCGTTTGCTATCTGGGCTTGGTCCGTGGGCGTGTGTCGCCCAACTACGCCTGCGTACGACTTGGGATACGCCCTGCCGCGAAAACAAGCTTTTGTGCCGTGGCGGCCTCCGCACTTGTGGCATTCTTCCTCGCAGCCTTCCGTTTCGTGCCCGAAAATGCCGCATCGTTTGCAGTATGGGGCGGTGCACATTGTGGCCATGTGGCTGTCAGCACCACATCTCGCACACACGCGCCTCATGCCTCGGTACTCACACATGACTCTGTGGCCATGGACAGTCATGAAATTCGGGATTGGTCTGCCCATTTCTATTCGCACCACTCGGACACCATTTAGCTTATTTTAGCGGTTAGCCACTTTTGCAAAGGTCACGCTTTTAACTTTGCCGTATGGTTGTGAGGCAAACGACAGGGTATCTGCTGACATATAGATTGGATAGCGATACACATTTACAAAAGTGACTGGCGGGCCGACAGCGTCAACAGGGACCTTAACGTGGTTTACGTGAAAACCTTCCGCGACCATTAGCTTAGTCGCCTGTGCAGCGTTTCTCGTGCAGATTAGGAATTTAGCGCCTCCGATATGTTGCAACGCTAAGGCGCTGTCGTCCCCCGCAGTCGCTTCTACAGCATCAATAAGATCACCTATGGATACATCGCCCTCAGGGGCGTCGAAAGTAAAACAGTTCTCCCGCAAAGGAGTCTCACTGCTTGCGTCCATGGTGTGGGGGGCGTGGCTGCTTGAAGCACGGCCTCCGGGTTTCATGGTTGTACTGGTTACTCTTGTCGTTTACAGCTGGCGCTGAAACGCCGCTGTACTCTAGTCTTGAAGGGAGTTCAGCAGGTGGCGCTGGCTCCGCTGTAGCAGGAGGTTGGCCGGCGGCTCGACAGGGGGCGTTGGCAGGGGTGCCGGCTCCCGAGACCATGGGTTGCTCAGCAGGCGCTGGAGGCACCCGCCGGGTTGCTCCGCTGCTTGGCAGATGGCGCTCGGGCAGGTAGGCGGGCAGGCGGGTTGGTCCTGGTAGGCGCTTGTAGTCTCCTGGAGCTCCGCCGCGGTCCCGACGCGACCTCCGGGGTAGCAGGGGTGTCTCTTAGGAAGAAGTCTTCTCGGCCTGGGGCAGCGACCTTAGCCAAAAGGCTGAGAAGCGATGCTGTAGGTCACGTCATAGAGAAAAATTTCAACAAGAGCGGACACTCCCATAGAGCCCAGCGGCCGAATTGACTGTAGCACACCAAGCGGATGTTGTAGACTCCTTCCGGTTTCGGTTTTGGGCGCGCGCGTTTTGAAAACCAGTTGGTACACGCCGCGCCGGCTCCGCTGCTCGGCGCGGCATTCATTTTTTTTTTGTCGCTTCTGCTGAACCTCGCGTGGAATCGTTTTAAGTAGAAACGATTGCGATTGACCTTTACAAGAGTGCGCCGAATCTGTCAGGTGCAATTTCATAAAGTAAACGAAAGACGTCTTCTGAAATGATGGAATGTTTATTTTGCTCTATATAAATGCTCGTTCCGGGCTTCTGCATTCATCCAAAGTTGTGGCACCAGGTAAGCAGCAGTCGTTGCCGTACGATGCTCCACCGGATGCCATCAGCTGAAAGAAAGTAAATTACAAGCATGTATGATTTCCGTATATTGACCTAACAGGAGTATTGCGTGTAGAGGCGAAACGTGCGTAAGTAGTGAATGAGCGGCATTACAGATAAATTCACTGTTACGTACATTTCGCAGCAAAGACTCCTCCGAAACAATGCCATAAAATCTGAACATCCGATTTTCAAGCACCCCTCCTTTCCCGGGCATTATTTCCTGCACTTTAAGTGCACAAATACACGGGTGACTGCGCGTTTCCAAAACAACTTGGCCTCGGCCGACACGATGGTACGCCAAGTACACAAAGGTAGCTACAACACAGGCTAGGCCAGACCATGTTACACGCTCGCAGAATGCCTTCTAATCGCACTCAAGTCAGACTCGTCGGTGCAATGCCTGTTTTCAGTCGCTCAGAATACATAAATGTCATGTTCTTGAGCTCCTCCGTGTTATCTTTTACGCGTCCTGCCGGCGCATGCAACACTCCCGTGTTATCACTCTCGGCAATCGCTCGTCGCGTTTTCGAGAAGCATGAGTACCGCAATAATGTATATGTTGTTGCAGGGCTATAAAATGCGTCACAAACTTGTCCCACTAAAATTCAGTACACGCAAAACTAACTCACTGTGGCCGCGGCTTGCTTTTTTCGCAAACAGCTTCACAACCCCAGGCGCGGCGAGCAAGCCTCAAGGTATCCCAAAAAGTTACCAAATAATTTACAATACTTTTTTCGGGTCAGAGAATGCGTCACGAACTTCTACCAGTAAGATTCAGTACACGCGAAACTGCGGCACACAGCCGAGCTGCTTTTCGCCAACTGCGTCAATAAGCCGGGCGCGGCAACCGTGCTTCTAAACTACCCCAAATATAACGACGTTAGTTACAATAATGTTGGGGGCCACAGAATGGGCGAAAACTTGTCTGTCTCAGGCGCTACGACGTAGTGCACGCATGCACACGCGCAAATGCCTCACACGGCCGAGCCGGTTTTCGCTTACTGCGTCAATAAGCCAGGCGCGGCAAGCGTACCCAAATACTGCCGAAATAAGTTACAGTAATGTTGCGGCTCATAGAAAGCGTCGCAAACATCTCCCAGAACGAGGCATTAACTCAATTTAACTGCCCCAGGACGGCGGTGCTGTCTTTCGCTAACTGCGCCACTCGAACTAAGCCTAAAGGTGATTAAAATGAGCCGCACACTGTCAAACACAATTTCTCACCTTGCCGTAGTCCAGTAGTGCAGCGGTGCCGTGTCGAAATGCAGACGACACGCAAGAGAAGCATTGAGAAGGCCGGGAGCCCAATAAAATGGGCTGTATCCAAAACAAACGGGTCGCCGAGCACGCGAGATTCGCACGTACGACAAGCCTCGCTCACTCCTGCGGCTTGTCTGGCGCATGACGTATGCATGCGTGTCTGGCGTGCCGCTAGCTTGTTGCTAGGCAACGCAACAAAAAGTTGCAAAGTATAAGTTCATTTACACGCAAAACTTTTTCACTTTTAGTGGGAAGGAATGAAAAAAATGAAACGTTGTCTGGAAGTTGATTTCACATTCTTTTTTTCTGATGCTCGCGTCAACTAACGGACGTTGTTGAAACTAGGCGTGACGTGTTTCCTGTTGCCAGTTTTTGAAGAGTGTGCCCTCTTGTTGAATTTCTTTCTCTATGGTCACGTCTCCATGTAACCCGCTTGAAACAAACCTACAATATGGAGCGAGCGAAGTGCGAGAGAGAACTGCATTTCTCAAATAACTGGCCAAATTTGACAATAAAAAAATACGATTTCCTATATGAATAATAGGCACACAATATACCTTTTATTTTAAATCGCAATATATTTTACTTATAACGTTTCCAATTTTAAATAACAATCTACGTACCATGCCTGACTGTTCGTTAGGTTTGTGGCGCCATCCTGTGGCTAAAATGTTAACTTAGGTGTCTCGCTATGGTCACGTGGCTTTGTTTACATAGCGGGAATACCGGAATCCCGTGGGCCAGCGACAACTACGGTGCCATGGGTCCACGGCCTGTAGTGCAGGTATGGTGTATTGGAATAGGCCACTGTATCGTGCGTGCAACAGAACAATGGGAGAACCGGGGACGCTTATGCGATGACGCCATCAGTACGGCTCTGCGATCGACCGGCGTGCCTAAGGCGGGAAATTATACATGCTGTGCGAAACCCCGCATTTATAAATTAAAACGTTCTGAAATCAATTGAAGTTATTATATCTCACAAAAATAAATACTACAAACTGTTAGGATACTTCAATAACGCCGACTAAGCTTGCCCGTTTCCAACCACAGATCATGGCCGTTTCCAACCCCAGATCACAGATGACAGTTCCTGATCGTATGCTCAGCGTTTCAGTTGCAGAAGACAAACACTTGTCTACTAGTTCCGTTCGGTAAGCACGCATATGCTTTTAGTAGACAGTTTTAGTTTAACGTCCGCAACTATAGCGTACGCTATACGCTATAATTTAGCGTACGCTAAGCAGCGCACGTTAGACAGTTTTAGTATAGCGTACGCTATTCCATTGCGTACGCTAAAAAATAGCGGGTCGTCACTGCGCATGCGCTGAACGCTAAACGAAATAGCGGGTATAGCGGGCGTACGCAACGCAAACGAGTTAGCGTTAGCGTTTTTGCGGGGTTTGCGCAGTTTGCGGGAAACATGGCGGCGATCCCGGCTGCCCGCTTCGAATTGAATTTGGCGTTGCTTTTGTAATATGCACTTCGTTCGCAGCAAATGACTGTGTAACCGGCTTTCGCTTAGTCTCAGGCCGCTTCGACGACAGAGTGTTATGGATAACTTCGTGGTGTTTTCGAGATCGCTTCTCGTTTCGAACGAGCCGAAGCCTAACGAAAGAAACATTTGAGATGTCAGCGCCACCTATCGCTACAGGCGCGAAATAGCCGCAACGACTGAATATGGCCTCAGAGATCCCAAGATATTGTCGGGCAACTAAAATTGTAGAAAACGTGCGCCGCTTAGCGTACGCTATTTTATAGCGTATAGCGTACGCTATAGTTGCGTACGCTAAACTAAAACTGACTGTTTTCTACAATTTTAGTTGGCCGGCGATATTTTCGAATCTCAGAGGTCATATGACGTCGTTGCGGCTAATTTGCGCCTTTAGCGACAGGTGGCGCTGACATCTCGATCGTTTCTTTCGTTAGGCTTCGATTCGTTCGAAACGAGAAGCGCTCTCGAAAACACCATGATGTTATCCATAATACTCTGTCGTCGAAGCGGCCTGAGACTAAGCGAAAGCCGTTTACACAGTCATTTGCTTTGAACGAAGTGCATTTTACAAAAGCAACGCCAAATTCAAATTGAAGCGGGCAGCCGGGACCGCCGCCATGTTTCCCGCAAGCTCCGCAAACCCCGCAAAAACGCTAACGCTGGCCGATTTACGCTCAAACCGCCCATGGCCGCACGCCGCACCGCAAGCGAGCGGTTCGCCAGTAATGGCCGACGTGACGTCACGAGAGGCGGTCGTGAACTTTCGCCTCCGTGCGGCGACCGCATAAACATGGCGCTGCTGGTTCGAAGCGAAGCGGAGCGCGAGGCCTAGATCGCTAGGCTGCCGCGGCAGTTTGTTTTTTGTGTGGTTTAGCGTGATCACTGCAAGAGCTATTCAGCACCTGCAAAGCTATTTGTCTAACACAACAAGCAGCTGTACTCTTCCTGACCTCTTCAGTCCGTGCGATCGCCAAAGGAAACAGACGGATGTGTGTTGTGTTTACGCGAGGATCGGAAGGAATGAAGCCGCCGATTTCGTGTGTTTTAGGCCGTTTTTTGCATGTGCATTACAAACGTGAAGGCCATCGCTCACACCTACATGCTAAGCATGACACTAGTTCGGTACGCGCCGAAATGAAAAGATTTGCGATCGCCCACCTCGGCATATAGTGTTCGTAGGTGTTGTGTGTGCGCGCTTCATCGATACGAAGATTGCACGTTTGTGCAGTGCTGGTTTGTGTTTCAGAAGTGATGACACGATGTGTAGCGATGAGCTTCATTGTCGTCTCATTGCAGGCATTCGTAATGTGCTGTTTGTGTCTTGCTTCGTGTGAGCTGTTTTGCCGGCTGCGATGCGCATTGGTGACCGCGAACACGTACAGAATGTTCGAGCGCTAGGGTTCTTACTTTTACGAAGCGTAAGTGTACTGTGATATGTACGTGCAATGTACGTGCAAGGCGTATAAGTGTTCGTTTCATGCAATATGCATATGTTCTGAAGTGAACAGTGCATAAGCGTTGCGGGCGAGATTTGGTTCCGGCCCTTTCTGCCCCGTTCACGTATCTTGTGTGTTTTTCGGAAGTTATTTCTGTGCTATGAACGTGTTTATAATCGCTGAGGGCAATATAAGGAATAGCTTAAAAGTTACATGAGTACATGCGCGCTGTCGTGAAATGTGGACGCGCGTGTGCACTGTTCTGATGTACGCGAATTTCGGGCACTCTTCATTTTTGTCATGTGGACATTGGTGTAAACAGCAGAAATCCTGAGGCGTATTTCTAGATTAAGCAATGTATACATTCTTATACTGAGAGATGTGAGCGCCTTGCATGTGCAAGAAATTCAGCTGATTGTTTCTTGTTAGTGTCTGAGTACACACTGTTAGTGCCAACACCAGTGGCACAGCATGATAAGCATATAATGTGTGAAAACTAGATACTTCATTTTGATTCTTGACAATTTGAATTTTTTGATAAAAAGCCATATGCATGTTTTACCAAAGCATGAAGATGACAACACAACTGGTATGGTCAATATATGATTCGAGGATTGTAGCGGAAGAAAAAGAATGCGGGCACAGAAGGAACCACTATAGTCGAATACAACTTTAGAAAAAAGGGGAGGCCCCGCCCAGATGACCAAAGCACGATGTCCGATTGCTTCCGTGACTAAAAAAATTCCACTGAAAAAATCGTGCTTCTGAAACGCGCAATTCTAGGTATAAATAAAGACTTTTGTATTTTGATAACTGGCTTAGTAGAGCTCTCATGTGCTACAGCACATGCCGGATCGCTACTGAAAAATAACCCCTTGCCTTCCACAACGTTGCCCATCGTCTGCTCTTTAGCTTCATGCAAGTGACAAAAGTAGAAAGAGCAGCTCTGGCTTTTGCGCTTGTTTGAATGTACACGACACATTTACTATTCCTGTTCTGAGCTTCAAATGAATCAGCTGCTATTGAACAAGTACTTATATAAAACAATGCATTTATCGCAACCATTGCAAACTCAAGATGCTCGGTGTCAGCGAAAGCACAGTGTTGAAGGTGAGGAGGGAGGTCAAAGCCTCGCATATTTCGGGTGGCAAACTGTCGACGCCCTCACGAAAGTGCCCACGAAATGCGGAGAAAAGAAGACGCAGCACGAAGTATGACACGTTGTGCGCACCGAGGTCGTGTGCATGATTTCTTTCGCCGCAACGAGATACCGACGGTTGAAAAGATCACTAACGAGTTCTCAAAGCGTACACGGTGTTATGTTTGTGCCCTGGGATTTGTCTGACGGAAGTCCAGTGCTATGGTGTGTCGACTGTGGAGGCAGCATTCATCCCCGCATGGTCCCTGCTTCGAGCACACGACTACGTGCACGGCTCAAGTTTCCCCGTGGCCACCATATCACGGACTGCTATTCGGCCCCTCCCCGTGCCGGTAGCAATGCAGCCCCCCCTCCTTTGTCCAGCAGTGCCCGCACCACGAACGACTCCAACTGTGTTTGGGACGGTTTCCAAAGGAGGGCTGTGTTTCAACCCTGTGCCTTACAGTTGGTTCCCTTTGTCCTATGCGGGCCATAAAACTTCCCCGGCGCGCCATTCTGACCGACCACCAGATTGGCCCGACGCCGCAGCGCAGTTTGAGGAAGTGCTGGCCACCGAGAGCGGCGTTAGGACCACGGAGGCTGCCCAGAGACCCTCTCTCTCTCGACCTTGTTTTGTCCTTAGGGACTGTCTGGTGAATCTGTGGACTCAGGGGTGTTATTTAAGCAGCTTGCAGCTGCTCTGTTGGTCTCTCTCCTGATAACGACGACAACACGTAAACATTATATAAAGAATTCTTCACCGAGAAAGCTCTCCTCGTCTCTGACTCTGCGTGAAGTGGGGTCCAGACCTCCTGCCAGCCACACATACCTCGACACACGCAACAATGGATCTCCCATCACTGAAGCGTTGTACTGTGCGTCGCCTCCTCGTTGAGATCTGATTCAAGCACGAGAAGAGGAGCTGCAATTCGCTGCTGACCGACCGGGATGACATCGCTGAATGGCAGAATCGCTACCTTCGTGACGTGGAGCGCTACGGGCAGAAGGCCGAAAGATCTTTTTCCTGGGCGAGACATGGGTGACGGCGGTACACACTGGGTCGATCGTGTGGACAGACATCGTGGTGAAGAAGTGCGGACACCTATACGCTCAAGCAAATGGCCTGCCGATGGGTGTGAAACAACCTTCTGGAAAAGGCCAGTGCCTGATTTTGACGCACATTGGCAGCGAGGATAGTTTCGTCGACGGCTGCTTAGATATATTCTGAGGCCAAAAAACAAGCGACTACCACGAAGAAATGGACGGCAATCACTTCGAGGGATGGTTTAGTGACGTTCTGCAGAAGTTGCCTGTTGGTAGCGTCATTGTTTTGGGCAATGCACCTTACCATTCCCAGCGAGAAGAGAAATTGCCGTCAACAGCTTGGAAGAAGGAAAAAATACAGGAGTGACTCAAAAGCAAAAACATCACCTACAGCGAAAGGGTGGTTAAAAAGCAGGTCTTGAGTTGGTAGCATCTGTAAAGCCACGCTTTCTGAGCTACATCGTAGACAATGCAGCTGAAAGGGCCGGTTGCATCGTACTCGGGCTCCCACCGTACCACTGCGAATTTAATCCTATCGAGCTCGTGTGGGCAAAGGTAAAAAATGGCATAGCTGAGGACAACAGAGGCGTCAAGCTGTCCACGGTCAAAGATGTCTCGAGGGAAAAACTCAAGCACGTAACGGCGGAAGACTGGAGGAAGAAACTTCACCATGTGATGGACCTGAAGGCAAAGTTCAGGCTTGATACGTCTAGAAGTGACCGTATGCAACCCATCATCATCCAACTGGGTGAAGATGACAGTGAAGAAAGCGACTCCGACTGCGGGCTGTCCGGCATTGAGCCACTCGAAGCATAACGGCTTCTTTTTAATGAAAGAACAGCCCTTATTAGAGCTACCAAAATATTGCCGGTGGGTTCGCAGCAGCCAAGCATTCTGCCGTGACCTCTCAAATAAGCAGTTAATTTGTTGACATATTCCTTTTAATGGAAGCCCAATTCTGAAAAAGCAACGTACTGAACAGATCGTGCTCAATACAAGTATTGGCATGGAAACGTGCTGAAATGCTGGAAAATCTGAATGCAAATACAGTTGTTAACCCTGAATAACTATGCGGGGCCCAAAATGCCATTCGGGCCGTCACTGTTTAGCTTCACACGAAATAGCAGTAGCCAACGTGAAAGTGACAGCCACACCAATGTGCACGCCAAAGCACATTGTGCTTTGCGTGCAGTTGTGCTGCCCCCTACTGTTATTTCCAGCCCATTGAGATGAATAATGCCAATGTCAGAAGGCCCAAAATACTCTATTGGGCAGCCACCTACGAGCATGACGGGCCCTGTGATGAGATAACAGTCGTCAGGGCATGCTTGAGAGGCACCTTTAGCATCTGCACTTCAAAGCGCAGCCATGTCGTAGACATTGTAGGTGAAACAGCAGCAGTCAACGCGAAATTGACCACCACTTTAGCAGTTTGCATGCAAAAGCACATTCATGTGGTCGCATTCTTTATTTTGGTTATATGGCTCAGGCAAGTAATATAGACAAGAGAACAATTATCAAACATCATTAGCTTAGTGAGGACCAAAATACTCATTTGGGTAACTATCAATAGCAGTAGTCGAGGGCACGCTTGAAAGGCACCATTAGCAGTCTGCACGTCAAAGCACAGTCAAGCTGTCGCCACTGTTGGTGAAACGGCAGCAATCAACGCAAAAAGGACAGCCACTGTTGGCAGCTTGCATGCAAGCACACATTAATGTGGTGGCATTGTTTATTTTGGCTACCTGACCCAGGCAAGTAATGCAAATAAGAGAACAATTATCAAACATCAATAGCTTAGTTAGGCCCAAAATACTCAGTCGGGTAGCTATTAATAGCAGTAGTCGAGGGCACGCTTGAAAGGCACCATTTGCAATCTGCACATCAAATCACAGCCATGCCGCAGCCATTGCTGTATTTGTTTATCTGACCGGGCAAGTAACACCAATGTAAGCACAATTATTCACCCTAAATAGCTCTGCTAACATTGTTTGTACTAAAAAATGCTGAGTGAAGTTGAATGTGTTTTATTGAGGCAATTATTTAATTCACTAGCCATCGGCATAGCGATCGACGGCCAGGTTCAGACGATGACATTTGTGAAGTAATAAATGGTGAATGTTGCAAAAGCTCTCGGTGCACTGCTTTGCCGGGCTCCATTCACTGAAAAATATCGTTGCAACGACGAAAGCATCAGACAGGAAATGATACCCCACTGCACAATGTTATTCATGTTGAATATTTTTACCATCATATGTGATGGGCAGCGAAACCGTCTGTTTACTAAGACTGAATGCATGAAGAATGCAACAGCATAGCAAGGTGTTGTTTTGCAATATGCAGCCTTTCATGTGCACTTTTGGCGAGCTGCCACATGCACTGATGTATAAGCATGAACAGAGGTAAGAGGCAAAGTTACGGTGCAACCCACATGACGCTTTTAAGAAAATCTATCTCTAAACCTTTCTGCTTTCATAGGCGATCAAATTTTTTTTAGCAAGTTGGTTAATCACATTGCAGCAACAACACAAGAAGCAAGGACAGAAAACACAGCCAGTAGGCAGATTGGAAAGACGAGGTAGACCAGTGAGACAGGTTTTAATGAGATGGAAGAGGCCAGCCCTGCAGTGTACAGGAGTTAGTGCTTTGAATGAGATTGGCTAATGAAAATTTGTAAAGACTTTGCTAAAAAAACTAGCAAGAAGAAATGCTAATATAAAATAAAAGTACAGAAATAAGAGTAAGCGCAAACATGCATGGTAGCAGGCACGTGTTCACACACAAATGCGAAAACAGAAAAACTGGAATAGAAAGAAATGTGGGAAATTGAAAAAATATTAACAAACGCAAGAAAACACACACATTTACGAACAGATGCGGGTAGAGGTAATATAGGAGTGGGTTCACAAGCTGCTTTGCCTACCTTCTTGTATGTTTTTTTTTTACCGCTCTCTTAACACTGTCTTGGGAATTTTTAATTGCAACATATCACGAGAATCGAAAAGCAGCGTGAAGCTATGTTGTGGGAAACCATATCGAGCGCTGGCAACACAACTTATGCGCGACTGTGCCACAGCACGCATTCTACAGCTTGCGTGCGTGGTGAGCACTGGTGGAAAGCAATCAATCGACGGTGCTACACAATGCTCGAACACCACCGTTAGACGCTCGGCTATCGCACTGCTGACAATGATCGTTCATGCTAAGTTGATGGCAAGAAATCTTTGCGTTGGAGGCTTCTTTTGCAAATATTTTCTGTTGAGATGCTCGTAAGTTCGTTTCATGTGCGCACGCTTTTCTCATTTCTCCCGAGAATGATTTTGCTCCTTCGCTTCACCCCGTCCGACGAGAAACGCAGAGACACTACACGAACACACGCCGCTGACAGTAGGCACCAGACTTTGGCAAACTTTTCTTGTCGTAACTCGTAATTTCATGAAGTACAAGTCCTGAAAAGGAATGACGATAGGCTAACTCGGGAGATCCTTGAGACATTCTAGATAAGTAAAACAGGAGCATAATGTGTAAGCACACCGTCAGTGGCCTTGACAAGAAAGCAAGTCACCTTTTTGAGAGAGCCTCAGATGTATAAGAGAAGAGATATGGCGATGAAATAAATAATAGTGGGAATTTCAATCAAGAGATCAGTTGACAGTGCAGCTGCGTACTCATCTAGTCGTTCCTTCTGTGTCCATGTTCCTTAATTTCTGCTGCTACAATCCTCGAAGAATAACCAAGTAGCCCAGTTAAACACCCTTTTGTCAATATATGATATTCTGTTGGCTGCTGGAGCATGTAGTGTGTATGTAAGTGTCGAAACCATTATTTTAAGCTGTTGTAGTACATAAGGATGTGTGAATATTTGCAAGTTTGTAATTATGCATCGAATAGTGCCCTATTCGATTTGGTGGTCACCTTTTGTAAATGTGTTCTGTGAGCTGTACTCCATCTCAGTAGTTCCTTGCCGCACTGGGGAAGCTGCAGGGCTCCTTAGTTAATAGAAAGGCTGAATGCCCCTCAAGGTGTCTTCATTGCACCGCACCGTCTGCTCGGTGTCTGCTTTCCATCCTGTCAGTACATGCACTCTTTGCTGAGTGATATAGATGGCACATGGGGTCATCTTGATGTTGTAGGCTTCCATGACTTCTTTTTCTTTGGTTACTACATTTGAGCAAGATCTCCTTCCTGTGGAAGATACGGCATGAAGCGCAGTGTATGGCAAGGTCTCTGGGTGCTTGTATCAGACTGCAGTTGTATAGGTTGTCGCACAGTCAATCATTTACGCACCTGCCTGTTTGGCCCATGTAATCAGCCCCACGTGTCAAAGGTATCTTGTAGACCACGTCTATCGTGCATTCAGTCAATCCTTTAACATGGCTTATAGTGCATGCATTCAGGGTATTCCTTTCGCTGGTCATTTCATTTACTTTTGAGCACATTCCCTTTAGCTTTTGTCGTGCTGTGGGACCACTCGTTCGCTCGGTTAAACTGAGCGAACGAGTTCAGCAAATGATGAGAGCGAAGGCGCAGTGGGAGATTAAAAAATCGGCAAGTGAGAAGAGGCATGAGGAGGAAAGTGGATAAGAAGGTGCAGCATAACCATGAGGCAGAAAGGAGGGGAGTGTATGGCAAAAGTGTGTGAATAAAAGCAAAGTGCAGTGACGGTAGCTATGAGATGGTGCCAGAGTAGCACGCAATGTCTGGGAGGTTTGTTGGCGGTGGCTTCTGTGAACCACGCCCACGCGTCACGCATGTGCTGGCTCATGCGATCTCCAGATTGGCAAGGCACTGGTGCCACACTTCGCTCCGTTTGCAACATGCCACACGAGACCGATTGTCCATGCCAACAAAATGACAACACATGTAGAACTGCACTCAAATTTCGTATTAGGGAGTATCGTAATCTGTGATTTTTTTCTGTCAATTGCATGTGCTCTCCAGTAATAAACATTGCAGAAGTATTGCTGATCGCTTATGCTCTTATGCCTCTTAATATAGGTATTGTATCAAAGCAGATTCCCTGCTTTGTGCATGTTTGTTTCCAGAGCTGTCTCTGCACATTTTACACTTTATGAAAAGGGGAGGCTAGGGAACAGCTTAGAAGTTATACCACTGCTCCACGTATTGCAATTATTCATTTTGTGCTAGGTGTCATGTGCTGTAATGCAAGCTATGCAAATGCTCCTTATGCAATTTTTTGCACATGTGGCGACACAGCAAAACACCTCTGCCACTGCCCAACTGTCGCATATCTGTACACGTGTACATGTGTGATAGCGTTTCCCTTTCTGTCATGTGGGCCATATTGCGATCACATCACCCTCGCTTACTATGTGTATGTAATCTTTGGCCGCCAAGCTGTGGTGTACTTTTTGTCCTTATATTCCTTGGCTGTCATTCTGCCACATTAAGTTGCTGCCATGCAATAAAACATGTTTCAAGTTCAGTCTGCCTCTTCGTTCACGGAAGCCCTGGAACACGACACCAACCTTTCATGCTAACAATGTGTTCTGTGAGCTGTACTCCATCTCAGTAGTTCCTTGCCGCACTGGGGAAGCTCAAGGTGTCTTCACGGTGTCTGAAGCCTCAAGGTGTCTTCATTGCACCGCACCGTCTGCTCGATGTCTGCTTTCCATCCTGTCAGTACATGCTCCATTGTTGGAGGATTGAGGAAAAAAATGTTTTGATGCCATAACCAGAAGCTTTGTTTACGTGCATGCGACGGCAAAGCTTCGCTTCACCTGTAGACTTTCCCTCCATTTACCTTGCAGCCACCTTAATAAACAGCAAGTATGAACGCCCTCATAAATGTTCACTTGCGGCGCAGCGTCTGCTCGGCATCTACTTGCTGGAATGAAAGCAGTTTAGGAAATAATCTAAAGCTCTATTTTACTGACTGCAGCATTTATCATGGGTGCGAAGAGGGTGTTGCGAAAGAAAGCCTGTGGCGCAAATTCAAGGCAATGTACTAGGATGCTGATCAAAAATTTTATAGTTGTATAGTGAAAAACCACAGGCATGAATGACATAACACTACTTCTATTGGCAGGGACATTTTTAGCACCAACAAGAAATGTGAACATTAGGTGAGTTCACGCCTATATGTGGTGTCTTTTCAGCAATATGAATTAATATTTGTTTTCATTCAAACATTCTTCTCTTGAAAACATATCTGACAAGCATCTCTGCCTGAAGAAGTAACTGTGATATGCACATATCACTTTTATGTATGTCATAATTGTAATCAATTGCTCAAGACGTACTGATGGCTAGTTGTTTATTCATGACTTAACATGGCAGTGCACTTTGAAATAATGACGTAACATAGAATGAACAAATGCTAGCTCTGTGTGCTCCTGTACGTTCATTCGGTGTAACATCATTGTTCAGAAGTGCGATGCCATATTACATCATGTAAGCAATTGTAGGCTCACTATTAACTTGACAGCTACTAAAGAGACCTCAGCAGCAAAGTGCAACTAAATCAACAAGCCACTGTTGATGATTCACATGCGTGCTCGGTGACTAAGTGACTTGTCAATAAACACAGCTGTTTTCCATGATAATAGAACCATCTGTATAGGAGTATGTTAATAGATAATGCTGCGGCGCTTCAGCGTGCTACGCTGTTGCTGTGACAGATCCCTTGCTCATTGGCTTAGATACACCTGTGTGTTCGTGTATGCGCGTTCTTCCAACCTGTTACGTACAGGGTCTGGCCCCATCCGTGAAAGGAATGCACATTGGTTGGTGGCAGAAAACAGACCGAGTTTATTCTCTACAACGGATGCAGATGAGAGCCACATGTGTTCGAGGGGGCAAACTCTCAGTCCCTGTCTAGTGGCCGAGACGTTGGGGGTGATGGAGCATTCTTGGAACTCGACTCGGAGCGGGGTCGCTTCCTGTTTCGTCTGCACTGGTGCCTTATCCAGCCGAGCAGTGGTGGTGCTTCGCTTGTACACAACACTTGCCTCCCTTCTCAGATGGAGTTGCCGTAGTGATCCGGAGGGTGTCGTTCCCGCTGCGGGCATGACTCTGCAGTTGTGTTTGGCACAGTCTCAGGGGCAGTGCCAATCTCTGGTTTGGTCACCGATGATTGCGAAGGCTCCAGCATTCCTGAGAGAGTGGCCTCTGATGACGTGGAGTTATCTGCTTTTATCCCAAGCATAAATGGGAGCGGGACACTGCTCGCGGTTAGCGTACAGCCCTTATCCTGTGTATACCAGGTTTGATACCAGCCTTGATGTGGTCACATTGTCATCGCACTAACCTGTTGGGGCCTTTAATGAGCCATGATCTGTGGCCTAGCTCTTCCAGAACCGTTCCCTCTGTCCAGATCGGATTCCCTCCGAAGTTTCAAAAGAAAACTGCTTGTCCGACAGCAAGTACTCTCGACTTTGTGTCCCTGTTGCAGATGGTATGGATTTTGCTCGCTTTTGCTTGGGGCTGAATGCACGCGAGAGCTGTATCCAGCTCACGCCCGAACACAAGTGCAGCTGGCATTTCACCCGTTGATGTGCAGATGGTGGTGTGTTGCTTTAGAAAAAGTGGGCCAGCCTACACGCGGATGTTTTGTCCTTGTTTTTGGCTAATGCTCGTTTTGTTTCAAAAGCCATCCTTTCTGCTTGGCCATTTGTTGTAGGATGGTACGGTGTGCTTGTTACATGGATCACCCCATTCTTCTTTAGGAAGCTCTCAACTTCTACTGAAACGAAGGATGGCCCGTTATGCCTGCCTGCCCAACAAAAGTCAATGCCTGCCCAACAAAAGTATTTTCGTGCACATGCCTTCATGACCACAATTATATGGTGGTTTGCAGGTGCGAGTTTAAGAAGGTAATATCTCGCCTTTGTTGGAGTTTCAATCCGGAAGCCTCTAACAAGGCACCCTTCCTGCGCTGAAAGCTCAGTCTCCAGTTTCCGGCACGATGAAAACTGTTCTTTCAGTAGTTTATGAACTTAACCATTTGCAACGGCCTCCAGCACTTGGGACAGAACTGAGTCCTCACGAGTCATTCGTGCTAGTTGACGCGGTGAAAGCCCGAAGCTGGGCATGGTAGCCAACATGAGCACGTCTCTTGGGGGATAAGGTTCATCTTGTGCCGGTAGTGGAAGTCAGCTTAGAGTGCCCGCCTTTTGGTGCAGTAGGCCAGGCCTGTACAGCAACTTGTAATCATACGTTGCTAGTTTAAGGCACCATCGCGTAATCCTTGATGAAAAGACCCGGGGTACTTGCTTTGTTTCACTCACGAATCCAATCAATGCCTGGAGATCTGTTATGGTCACATGCCGGTCAGCTATGTACTTATGAAAATGACTACTGCTGCACTTTCTTTGTTGAGCTGGAAGTAGCTCGATCTTTTCGGCACATCCCAGTGTTCATGAACTAAATGCAATGGGCGCCTCTCGGCAAATAGCATCTTCCCGAGCGAGGATGCATCAATGCCGTACGGCGATGCGTCCACAGACAAAAGAAGGGGCTTCGTCCCTTCGTAGAGAGCGAGCACTGTAGATGCACGAATCATCTCCTTAAGTGCCTCGAAATTGGCTTGATGCTTGCTCTTTCACTTCCAGGGCGTGTTTTTCTCTAGGAGCCTATACAATTCCACCACGACCATTGTTCTGTTCTCCAAAACGCAGTCGTCAAATGAAATAAGGCCCAGAAAAGCCCTTAGGGATGTCTTGTCAGATGGTTTGGGTGCATGAAGTATAGCCTCAACTTTTTTCTCGGTGTTGCAAACACCATTGCCATCAATTCGATGTCTCGGAAACTAAACTGACGTAATTCCGAACCTGCACTTTTCTTTCTTGAGGTGTAAGCCTTTCTCAGGCTCGACAGAACCTGGTTCAGACGCTGTGCGTGCTCATTTGCACTATTCCCGTTGACAATGATGTCGTCAAGGTGAACACTCACCCCTGGAATTCCAGGTATCTTTGTCTCCATCAGGCACTGGAAGATAGCTGGTGCAGCAGAAATTCAGAACGGGAGGCATTCCACGCTGAATAGTCGTTTTGTGGTGTTCACTGTGAGCAGTGCTGCTGTTTTTATGCGAAGCATATTACGAGGGCTCAACCCAGCTCCTCAGGCGCGGCGGTGTCGCCTTGAAACCACGTGACACCGTGACGTCACGACAGAGGAGAAGTGGCTTTGGCTCAACTCTTGCAAGATGGGCTGGGTGGGAATCGAACCAGGGTCTCCGGAGTGTGAGACGGAGACGCTACCACTGAGCCACGAGTACGATGCTTCAAAGCGGTACAAAAGCGCCTCTAGTGAATGCGGTGTTGCCTTAGAAATGAGCTGTTTCTAAGGCTCAGGCGTGCGTCGCTTGCTCAGGCGCACATTTCGTTGCCGCGCCGAACGCTGCGTTGCTCGACGCTCACCGCGTCCAATGCGGGGCGTCCAAGGCTAAGCAGAGTAACGCATGAGTTGTTTCTTCGTCTAGCCGAACCAAATATAGCCACGCAACAGCAGTTCACCAAGCTAAACAGTGGTTCAACAACTAAAATAAAGGCTAGTATGCTTCGCATCCTGGGCTTAACCTTACCTAAGCCACAGCCATTTTTTTCATCAACTTTCAGTTGTTTATATGCTTGATAAAGATCCAACATTGAGAAGAGGGTTCCACCATGTAGGTTTGCAAACACTTCATCTGTAGTTGGTAGCGGAGCCTTCTTCGCTGCTGCATTAACAGTAACAGTGTTAACAGTACTCCCGTAGTCACCACAGACATTGAGTGTACCGTCGGTCTTCTGAAGACGTACCAATGGGGTTGCCCATTTGGTATGCTGCGTTGGTTTTAGGATGCCTTGGTGCTGTAGATGGTCAAGCTTATGTTCCATAAGCGCCTGCAGCGCCACTGAAATCGGACGAGCCTTGCAAAACATTGCTGTCGCACCATCTTCGAGTTCCACGTGAACTAAAGGACCTGTATAGTTTCCAATGTCTTCCTTGAAGACATCTGGGTGTCATCCCACGACCTCTGTAATTTCTAGTGCTGGCTCTCCAACGTGGTTGATCCCCTTCACCTGAATTTGAAGTGCCAAAAACCAATCTCTTCCTAGGAGGTTGCACCCAGTGCCCATCATAACCAACAACGGCAGCAGATAGTCCTTTGATCTCAACATCACATGAACTTGTGCGGAGCCCAGGACGTGTAATTGTTTACCTGACCATGTGCACAAATCGAGCGGCTCGCATGAAAGCCACGGAGTGTTTTTCTTCCACCTTCTGTAATCCGTGTCCTCGCTTATCAGGGAGCACGTTGTACCTGTGTCCACCTCAAACTGGACTGGCTTTCCCTCCACTATCAAGTCCACAAGCAACTTGGGGCAGTGTGTACGTACACTATCTGTGTGCAGCTTGCAGCAGGAAGTGCTGACAGGTGGTGGTTTGACAGTGTGTGCCCGTAGCCGCTAGTTGTCGGAGCGTGGTTCCGTATTTTTCTTTTTCTTTGAGATGCAGGCATGCTCGACGTGACCTTCCTTGGAGCAGAAACGGCACTCGGCTGTCTTGAATTTGCATGTTTCAGGGTCGTGCAAGCCGTCGCATCGATAGCAATGTCACGCTGACGTATGCTTGCCTCCTGGCGTGATTTGCGACGTCCTGTCAATTTCCTCCGAGTTTGCCACTCCCTTGATATCTCGCTGATGCCTAGACGCACTTTCCGCTGACAAGGCTAAGTCCACAGCGCATTGAAATGTCAGGCTTTTTCTGCGAACAGTGTCTGCGAAAGATGTTCGTCCCACACGCCGCGGACGAACCTGTCCCGCAGCATCACACCTTGGGGCGGCATAGTTGGGTTCTCCGCTGAAGCGGTCATTTGGGTGTCAGGTAACGTCGTCGATATTGTAGCCGAAGGCAGCGCTCCGAAGTTGCAGTCGGCCGTCAAGGTTCCGAGGGCCGCAGCGTAGCTGCTGATCGACTCGTCTGGCCGTTGGTCGAGTCTTTGAAACACGTACCGGCTCTAAAGCTCGGATGTCCTGGTGTCGAAGTGCCGCCTAAGAAGTGTCACTAAATCATTTAAGTTGACTTCGGCGCTATCAGCGCGCACACGGTGTTCGAAAGTGTCGGCTCCACAAAGCGTGAGGAGAAGTGCCCGCTTCCTCGCTGACGTCGCTCGCCACGAAGTAAAAGTCGAGGCGCTGGATCCACGATTCCCATGATTTGGCCGAGAAAGGCTCGACAGCGCCGTGCATTCGTCCTGCAGCCATGGCCTTCAAAAACTTATAGATCCGCTTCGCAACTCCTGCCTCATCGCCAGTGTTACGTACGGGGTCTGGCCCCGTCCGTGAAAGGAGTGCGCATCGGTTGGTGGCAGAAAACATACTGCGCTTATTTTCTACAAAAGACGCAGGCGAGAGCTGCAGGTGTTCGAGGGGGCAAACTCTCGGTCCCTGTCCGGTAGCCGAGACGCTGAGGGCTACGGAGGATTCTCAGAACTCGACTCGGCATGGGGTCGCTTCCCGTTTCTCCGCGCTGGTGCTTCGTCCAGCCGAGGAGCGATGGTACGTCGCTTCTCCACAGCACAACCTTTCGCTAGCACAGCTACAAAAAGTGCGCCATCGTACCGTACACAACCGAGCACATAGTGACGTATGTCGTCGCAACATTATGCGGTAGCAATAAATAAATAATAAAAAAGCGGCACAGGTAAGACGACTGCACAGTGTTCCAAAGGTGGCTCACCACGTCAATGCCACACATCAGCACAGAATGACAGTGCAAGAGTTGCGTTTTCACCATGACGCGGAAGCTCCAACCTACATCGACAAAAATATGACAGTGTCGTCTGCTGTTGGCGATAGTTGCCGACTTCGAACAGTGTTGCTCTGCGCACTGCCGAATGTTTGCGAGCTTTCAACAGAGTCGCGTCCCCAAACCGAAGTGCGGATGCAGGCGCATTCGAACCGCTCGAGCTAACTAATAAAAAAAATAACTAATAATACAGCAAACGTAATAACAATATCCTGGCACGATGCGAAATATTGCTGGTCGCCAGTACACGAGGCTGCCAACTCGCTGATGCATGTTGCCAGTTGCAGGTTACCTATTTGGTCAACTAGAGGGCGCATGTGAACCGCACCACATCTTGAGGTTTCAGCGTAAATGCAATTTTGTGACCGATCGCGACGATCGCCCGTTTTTCACGAACCGCATGCATGCGGTGCGGCGTGCGGCGATGGGCGGATTGGGCGTAAATCGGCCCTTAGCTCGTTTGCGTTGCGTACGCCCGCTATACGCGCCGTGCACGCCGACGGACGCGCCACTGGTGGCGGCCGTGCGCAGAACACGCAGGAGAGGAGACTGGCGCGCGCCGTAGTTTCTTCTGTCGTTGATCGTGCTTCTCTGTCTTATTCACGTTTTCAGAGCAAGATAGGCAACACCATTCGCATGTGTGGGGTGGCCAAAGCTTCAAGGAATGTCCCAGAAGAATTGTAGGGTTGGGGGCTCAAATACCGGCGAAAACGGGCCGGCGATACGGTTCTAATCATTCCACGCAAAGCCTCATCAGCGGGCGCAACGGTAACAAAAATGGATCGTCGCTTCGAAGGGAAATTTCTTGTTCTCATCCTTTCCTTTTTTCCACTCGATCATAGTTAGACGTGTGAGCAACGAAGTTCGTCTGCAGTGAAGCATGTGGTTTAAAGGCATTTCACTAAAGTTCTGAATGCTGTTTGCCACTTATATTGTTTTCCGCTACCGCGTTGCGCTAGCCAGGTACCACGACTGCACGAGCGTATTGCGTTGTATGCTAAAGCTACTGAAGTTTGCAAGAACTGAAATTGTTTGTTTCATGTGGCGCGGTAAATCCTCGCACCAGCTGTCGCGCACTTCATGTTCTTACATCTATTTTATGCGTGGCTTCGCACATGTTTAACTGTTGCTAGTTACTCCATGCATAACTCTTGTCGATTCTTATGAGCTGCGAAGTTTTCATCCTGCCTTGTTTGTAAAGGGTATAAATCACGCCGTGTCTTATCGGAATGATACCAAGGAAGTGCTTCTTTAACAGCTTTATTCTTTTCACCTGAGTGTATCTTAGATATTGTTTGCGTTTTCGGAAATGTGTTTAGAACATAGGTAGTTCAGGGCGAGAATTCCTAATAGCTGCTGCATATGGTATTTTTGTTCCATTTCTCACTGAAAAGTTCGCGTCCCGTTTGGGAAGTCATCACACCTCGATGCTGCCTGAGCAAACTTAACACGCCGAGTGATTTCTTTGTTTCACAACGTAATCCCTTCTTGCTTGTGAGTTTTATACTCAACTGAATTCTTTCTTAAGCTTACGCTGCAGACGACTAAACCGGGCCTTGCCACCCGCGCTCATCTACTTTAACTGGCGCTGCTCTGCCTTTAAATATATCATGTGGCACCTCTCTCTAGTAATATAAGAAAGTACTGAAAAGTTAGTGAGTCTTTAGCTTTGTACGCTTCCAAGCAGCTCCCTTGGGGAATTCAAAATTGCACAAACTGCAGCGGGAACGGTACTTCATCGGCTAATGCAGCAATTGCTTCTTGAGGCGACTTCGACTGCACTTATTCGGCGATGTCACATGTATTCATCGACAGAAAAATCACAACGGCATATGCAGAGATTGCATCGTGTGGATTTGTTTGATATAAGTCTGCACTAACGACGGGTGCTTATTATTCATGTACAGAATCAGCATTGCGGCAGGGGTAGAATAAAAAAAAACCATCGAGAGATCGCATCACTCAACAAAATTTATCGGCTAGTGAACATGAGCTCCACGTCATGTAAATGGGGTTCATGGCGTTTGTCTGCGGGACACACCTTGCACGTATGTGGACCATGTTGTCCCAAACACCGGTAACATTGTGTTCATACCCGCTCGTACAGAGGTCAGAATCTTCCCTACAGCTGTCACCGTAGAAGAAGCAGCCTGGCACCCGCGAACTTCAGCCACCCTTGCTGCAAAGGGTTGTCGTCTGCTACTGCTCCCGCGTGTATTGTTGGAAGCGTCCGCTAGGTGGCTTTCAGTGGCGCCTCTATAGGCGGTGCACGAGGCGTATACCCGCTATCTCTTTTAGCGTTCAGCGCATGCGCAGTGACGATTCGCTATTTTTTAGCGTACGCAATGGTATAGCGTACGCTATACTAAAACTGTCTAGTATTTCCAAACACACGGTGATACGAAGCCCGGAAGGACACCTGCACTGTGCCTGGTGGGTTACACGAGATTCCTTTCAAGTTGCATCAGCCATAAATGCGATCGCCAGGTTTCACTGAAGAAAAGAAAAACACACGCACTCACACCCACACATACACGGACGCATGCATGACCTCCACGACAACCATAACTGCTGATCCCGGAGGCCCTGTGTTGCACCTTTATTTTTCCTCTTGCCAGCAATGACTCCAGGCTGCAGTGACAGATGGCGATGCAGTAGACCGGCGTGCTCCAGCACGCCCGGCGGCGCATTTACATCCGCACAATTCGCACGCGCAATTCATTTTTCCAGGGCAGCAGGGCCCTCGACTGTGGTGCCGCCGCTCGGGGAAGCGCGAACCGCGGCGGCGCCGCGCCTCTGGGCGCTTTTGCTCCCTAAGAATGCCATTTGCCTAGGTACAAACGCAGGAAACGCCCCTAGATCCAGTAGTCCCTAGACAACGCTTTCTGCACAACTTGAAACGTGCGCTGCACTGAAGCTGCGACCTGCTGCATTCGCTGCTCTGCCGTGCTCTGCGGTAATAAATCATGTTTTCTCTGTCACAGTGAGTGCATATGAAAATTGTATAATCGCAAGGTGGTGAGTGAAACGTTTCAAATAACGACGCGCTACCAGTATTTATGGATGACTTTAGGGCCGAAGTATCGCTTGTGATTCTCAGCCGGAAATCTGCACCATGTGAATGTATCGTAAATCTAGCTCAGGTCGTTTCGCATACCGGAAAGCAACATCATGCTCGCAATTGAAACGCATAAGTGGGTGTTACGTGCCCGCGCCTCAACTATGCCCGGGTGCTGCGCGCTTCCCTGGGATGCCACATATACGGATCCCTTTGTCAATGCCCTCACCGCGCATCAACTCTCGTGAAAGCTTGCACCCTTCGGGGTTTTACCTTGTCCCATAACAATAATCATCTTGCGCGCCTTTACTTTCTTCCACGCTGCGTGCCTGGCATGGATGTATGCGCACGTCATCTACGTGACTTCTTGATAGGAAAGTAGCGAGTGCATAGATCTTAAGAAAAGAAACGCACGAAACGCTGAGGATGATTATCCTTGTGTGACCAGATAAGCCACAATGCAAACGTTTTTAAGATTGTGTAGCGCACATCGTTAACTTGTGAACAAATGTGCATATTTCCAGCCCCCTTAAGCTATCATTTCCTTCTACATTGTTCCATATATTGAGTGTAGATCAGTGCTTCGGTGGGCACATTCTCGTTTCCATGGGCCTTGCCTTCTCGCAGGACCTGTACCTTAACGTTCAAGTGCAAATAAAGTATTGTAATAAATACTAAAGTGTTGAATAAATAATGTGTTGAAAACTACCTATTTCCGTATAGTTTGGTGGCGCCAGAATGCTGTAAGAAGGTCCGCAGGAACATTCGGGCTACGTTGTGCCAATTCATATTGATTCATATTAATTTGAACTCGGCTATTGACAAATACATTACAAAAAAAGAAAAATCGGTGTAACTCGGTTTCAATCTGCAACTTATGCGGCATACGAGAAAAAAGGGAGAGAAAAGAATGTTTGCTGTCGAGGTTGGACTGCTGATCATGATTCTAGTGCAATCGTGTTGTTTTTGCACGACTTTACTGCCCTTTGCTCTCATGATTCGCTGAAACTTTGTCATCATTCTTAGTGCTGCTTCTGGTCGATGTACGTGTTATATTTGAAGCAAGCTTTCATCAAGTAATCTTGCCGTTTTGCATTTGAACACCTCTTCATCTGCCATTAATTCTTTCCTGAAGCTGGAAGAGCTGACTGAATGCTAAAAGTGTTGAGCCCCCCCCCCCCAACCTCCAAAATATTTATGGTACAAGTAATCTCTTAATAGCTGGCACGTCCATCTGTACAAGTTGCTACTTCCAATTCGGTGCCCAGCTGGGTGCTGCTAATCCTGCTATATTGTAGATTTTGTAGACCCTTTCCTCAGCTGCTCAATCTTTCTACAACAGCTACTGCACTTCTTTCTTCCATCTACTATTCGTAGCAACAAGGCAGAAGCACGGCATCAGTAATGATTGTAGAACAGAATGTTTGGTGTAATGCGATTGTCATCGGTATATATTAGTAAAGAAAGAAAATTAAAATCATCTGAAAAGGTCAAGTATTCAGCGTTAATCGTGGACACTGCAGACAAATATCCTTCTGTAGAACGTGAAAAGCATTCTTTGAGCTAGGAACAAAGGTCTAGCCAAGACGAAAGGCCACATAAAGCTGGGACACTCGTTTTGTCACATAGCTCGCTTGAATGGGTCTTTGCTCCTGCATATAACGGCCTCTCTCAGAAGCCAAGTTCTGCAGAGTTATACGACTTGCAATGACGAGGTGTGTTGGGGCACCCTCACCCCCTGCAACACATACTGAAAGGACACTTGAAACAACTTTTCCTGCTACAAGTACTCAGCAGACACCCTCCCAGCAGTCAGGTTTTTCAAAGGCTTGCTGGACCATATATCAGCCCTCATCTTGCATGCTTTGTCCTAAAGTGCTGACACCTTGTTGGAACAGCTTGGAAATTGGGACATACATGTGCGAGCCAAATTAGAAAGACAAAGTGTTCTGTGGATAAAGGAATTCCTTGACAACTCCCACTTGTAACATTAAATTTATGAATGCACTGCAACGGTTGCAATGCCAACTTTCTGCTGCAGTTTTAGGTTCGATGTCAAAGATCAAGAAAGCTTTAGTTTTTTTTTACTAATTCCATAGTGTCCACACTTTTTTTATCAGTAGTTTACTTCAATGGCATTATGGCGCAGCCCTTAAAACACTATGTGCTGTGGCAGATGCTGCCAGCAAACATTTGCCTCTCCTTTGTGCTGCTTTAACATTGGCCTTTAGACACCCTGTGGGCAACCATCCTGCAAGTTTGATGCATTTAACCTGTTGCTGCTGCTGCTATACAACACTCCAGTGGTCTTGCTGAATATCATGTTTACTTTATTGGGATTTTTTGCTGGCTACCAGTCTGCCCTCTGGAACTAAAAGGCTCTATCTACTTAACCACTTTCTGAACCTTTCTGCTGTTCTCTTAAACACAAGGTGCCAGCAGTACAGGATACTCCCTATAGTGGTCAATGCCACAGCCCTTGCCACTGGTGGCACTGTGCCGATTGCTTTGCCTTGAGTGATTGACACCTCAAGCACTCTCCTCAAGGCTGCACCTCCTCTCCATGGATCAGTCAACACGACCGATCACTCCACAACCACCCTTAGGTTTGCTGCCATGCCCTTCAATAAATGCTACCGAGTACGAGTACTCCATCACTTCACATCAAGCCCTGCAGTGCCTCACTCCTTCACCTCACACCAATGCCAAATAGTGCCTTGCAAGTTCACAACTTCACCCTTCTCCTCCTGCAAACATGACAGAACATGGGATTTGCCAATAATAGATGCAACCATGCCTTCCATTTGCAGTATTTTCCGCTGTAGCATTGGCAGAGCAGCTGAGATCTATTTTCGTGTCATCTGATCTGCCACATATTTTTACCGTAATGAAATTGAAGACTTCAAAAGAATTTTACTGTTCAAATAAATTTCCAGCTTTTAATAAATGCTGGCTTTATCTTGGTTGCATTACTATCTGAAAATTTTTGTCAGTATTCACCAAACTACCGTGTGTACACTGGCAAATATAAAACTGAGGATGCATCTTCTTTTCAAGTCAACATACTTGTGACTCGCTATGGTGGCATAGTCGCTATGGTGTTGCGCTGCTAAGCCTGAGGGCGTGGGGTCGAATCCAGGCTGCAGGCGCCCGCTTTCCGCCTATGCGCCGTGCTATGGGTGCATGTTAAAAATCTCAGGTGGTCAGACATAATCCGCATCCCCCCACCATTATGACAAGCCTCATAATCAGATTGTCGTTTTGGCACCTAAAACCTCAGAATTTAAACATTAACATATTTGTGGCAACCAAGTCAATATGTTCATGGTATTCTTTCATTGTGCAACTGATAAAAATTGTCTCCAAGCCCAGGGTGAATGCAGCACTAAGTTTCTAAGCAGGCTTTATCAAGACTGTCCTTTACTTGCACTTCATGCAGTCTTTAATATCTCTTCAATAAAAACTAAGATATCTTTGAGAATAAAGCCTACCTTTCTAAAATAGGCATGTGCAGGCAGCATTCCGAGTAGTATTCATCACAACAGGCACTGCTCTCATGCAACGTTGCTGCCACATGGCAGACACAAGGGGGGTGGGGGGCGGTCTCCTTCTGAGCTGTTAACAATTCACCCCACCTAGAATGCACAGCCACTTATAACAGTGCTACAATAAACTTCTCAATGTGTTGGATAACAAGTGGTTGAAGCCAAAGTGCTTCGTGCAGTCTTGCTTGTCACACGAGGTATTGGAAGCACGTGGAATATTATCCACAACGCAAGTGAAAATTTGCCGAATAGCTTCGAAAAGAGTTCCCATTCATACAACCAAAACTTGGAATAAATGCAGAATCTTGTTTTTATCTCCGACGAACCCTCCCCTCCTCTTCCTCTGTCTCGCTTTCGCGCTCGAGGAATCCGGTCACATTATGCATAGATGCCCTAGTGGACACAGCTCCTGTAATTGCAAAATGGCTAAATTGTCCCACACGCTGGGAAGTTTCAGACCAACTGGTGATATACCTTGACACAGACACTGAGAATGTCACAGCCACGTGCTTGCAAAAAGAATGCGATCGCAGTTGCTTCCTCATTCATTATGACACTATGCATTACATGGCAAATTTTCCTTAGATAAAGGCTAAAACAGTGTAGTTGGCATGTGCGTGCAGCATTTCAGTCCCTCCCGATTACACAATCAGGCCACTCTTTCTGCACCAACAAATGTGCAATCATTGCAAGTAAACATCATTCCACTCTACCGAATGCAGCTTCGTGTGAGGCATAATACTTTACTTGTTTATATTCTGAATTACTTATGGAAGAGTGAAGAGAAAACAGCCACTCTTAAGCAAAAACTTTAGATGTTTCTTTTTGCCGCTGCCAGTTATTATTGAAAAAAGAGGTGCTTGGGGTAAAAATTTATTGCACTAATATCTTTTTGTCGAGGAAAGTCTTCGACTGTGCTTGCATAGCTTGTACTTCTCAGCACGCTCAACACTGCTCATGAGTTCCTTGGAGTATAACACACGGCAAGCTCATGGCACATCCATACAGCAAAATGACTATCATGTCACAGTAATGTGCAATCTTGAATATTTGTATAATAATTGTGATGGTTCCTCTATCGGATTACTGATAGCAGCACTGCTCATGTGGCTCTCAGATAACTATGTTAAGGCACCCAATAACAACCAGCACACAAGATGAGACAACGGGACTGAGCACCTCCTCGTTGTCTTCTCTTGTGTGCTGCATGTTATGTGGCGCTTTAAAATAGTTATAGCGAATAGATATCAACTTGCCCAACAAGAAGTTTTCTTGTGGCTCTCGGATTAACGTCACAATCTGAGAATACAGGACAAGCAGTTTTATTCAATGTTTCTTTATTGGAACATTCCGCGGGCCCATCACGGCCCAAGCAGGAGAGAGAACATAAAAAGGTTTTGTCTTGGTGTAGTGCTCCATATGGCTTAAGCACATCTTCAGGCACAAGTGTTTTTTGCACGTCGTTTCTAAATTTGGAGCCACTGCAGCGTTCATGCACGTGGCAGCCCTTTCATCCCTTTGGAAAACCATACTCATTTTGTAAAATGTAGTGAACAAGACGAAAGCTTTAAGTCAGTATGTATACTTAGATCATTTCCCTTTCGCATGCTGTTGAAAGCAGAAGTGGCCTATTTTTCTAAGCAAAATGACCATAAACATAAGATCAGTGTCCGGGAACCTTCCACATTCTTCAGAATAAGACTTGAAAGGCACCTGAAAAGATTCGGAAATGACCAACAGAGCTGATCTCATGCTTATAGATGAAATCAACACAATATAAGCTGGATAGACCAAAGGCTGGCTAACTTGACAGCTGCACATAGCCTGTCCTGTTGCCAGAATGTCACAGTGGTTTGAGGACCTGCAAAAGGGACGTGCAGGTTGCCATAGTATAGCCAGTACAGTATACCGCAGACGCGAGGTATTGGAGAATTCAGCTTCAAATCTTCATAGACATTAACGTCCTCATTCTATCTGTCTAAGCAGATAACTTCAGCATCACGAACCACTCTGTCACTTATCTAGCCTACTTCAAAATATCAGCTTCCTGTTTCGACACTGGAGATGCAGCCATACGCTGTCCTAATTGCCTTTACAATCAGGTCACAGCGACGTAGATTGCCACTTCTTTAATATGTCCAAAGCCTTTCTTTTTTGTCATGACACAGAAGCTGATGACCAATTATAAATTTAGTCACAGAAAAGAGCACTGATAGATGTCAAGGCACCATTCAGCCAGTTGAGTTTCTTTGGCAGCTAGCCGAGCAGCTTCAAGTTCCAGAATCAACAGAGAAGTTTTTATGCACAACTCCTAGCTAGCTCCAGCAGGGCCTACGCAATCCAAGAATGGCTGTCTCGGAACATCTGTGGCTGTGAACCTCAATGTGGTCATACCTAATTCCTAAGAAAAACCTGCTACGCTGATATTTACGGGCAGTGCCATTAAAAGGTAGTCTAACTACAGCCACAAATAGTTAAAAAACTTTCTAGAAGCTGTTATTGTGAAGGCAATGCCTAACATCGACATGCACTATGTAATACGAGGGTTCTGTGGTTGTCAAACGTAAAACCAGTCAATCATTGATGCAGGATATTGCCTTATTGAACTACCTTTAAAGCAGTGTTAAAATATATAAAACACTTGGAATTATTATTTTTATTCCCGACTGAAATATTCCTGCTATCTCCTGGTACATAGCTTTTAAACCTTTCAAAAGGTGTGCTGGGTCAGTAACTATGTTAGCTTTTCTGGACGTGTGCTTTGAATTATGTGGTGTTCAAATGAAACAAAAAAATTTTTGCATGGCACTTTTTCATTGACATTTTGGAAGCAATGAACAAGCAAGCACTGTAGAAGAGTGAAACAAGAAGCATGTCAAAAGACCTTCTTGAGGTGTACAACTGAAGCAACATGTTATGATTCTTACTGCACCATCAGCTATTAAATATCCGTGCACTTCATCCACAAGCTACAAAAGCAATGTGTAAAAAAAACGTGCTTTCGTGTAAAGACAGTCGCATGTATAAACTGGTACAACCTTGTTCAGAGAGGAGTGGCCTCAAGAAGTTTGCAGCATTCAGCCCATGTGCCGACATAGGCGTAAACACAAATGTACATCTACATCACAAAAAGTCGCATCAACTTGATAACAAAATGTGTAAACAAGTTTGTCAAGCAAATGTGGTGCTGTAGAGGTCAAAGCAAGATCGTGCAATGTCACGGGGATGCAATAATGCACAACTATCAAGTGAAGAAAACACGAATAAATAGGGAATTCTGAAGAAAACAATGCAACAGCGCTTGCTTCATTATTATGCAATCACCTAAACAAGGACCACAGATCACCTGTACAAGTAAAGGCAGTTTTCTGGCAGACGCACATCAACAGGCCCCACATGTAAAAGTGCCATATCATAGTAATGATGTAACTAGTGCTTTTATCAGCTTCCTGAGAAAAGCACTACCCCTCAAAAAAACAGTGACCAGATTGCTGTTTCATGTTTGGCACACCAAGCATATCCAAGCCTTTAATTATGTTTATGAAAGTAATCATTTGGGCTCAATAAATATAAAGCAGATAACAATCCTCTCAAGTGAAATGTGTATAAAGATTTAGAAGATGGGAAAACAAAAGACCCAGAATTTTCACAAGTCGTGATATATCCTCGTGTCTGCAGTGCTTAGACACCAATATCAAAGATTACCAGTGAGTCCTGTGAAACTACTAGGTCTGTTGTTTTCGCACAAAATACAAATATGGCATATTGCGTTCCCACAGTATGCCCTCACTATCTTGAAATGCCCGTTACAGTATGGGCCTCTCAGATCCCAACCTTTTGAGCGAATGCTTCAAAATCACTGGGTTACATTCATCGCAACTTACATAACTCCACCAACTAGTATTCCTAACATTTGTCCGTCCACACCTTGAGTTTGCACCTTCAATATGGTGGTGTCATCATGAGTACTTAATCTGCATGTTGGAAGCGATAAAAAAATCAAGCTAGTCAGTCGATTTCCTGGAACTTCAGTCCTTAGTCCGGCGTAAATAAAACTTGAACTTGCGCTTCGTAAACTTAGCAGTCATTGTGACAGGGCACTTGAGTCCGTGCTACATATTTAGTTCATTTAATTAAGTCGCAACCTTGCTGCCGCAACATGCATGTTGCATATTAAGGCTCAATAATTAGGGTTTACTCACATTTTTGGAAACACAGATGCGTCTAATTTCTCAATGTTACAATAAGTCATTCGCTTGTTCAATTCACTTTTGACTGCATGGCTATGCAAGCAAAGATAAATTTAAAGAACTCCTGATCCTGCATTCTTGGTCTTAAAATTGTGCTATTCTGCTGGTGTTTCTTTATTTTTCATGCTTTTAAGCTGCACTTTCTCTACGATGTTTAATTAGGTGTGCGAATGATACGTGTGTGCTAAAATTATCTGTTTTATATGTTACACTGACTTGTTATTTTTTATTCAGCATTCTAGGACAAACTCAACCATTAGGGAATTTTTATACAATACATGTAGCAGCCTGGCTTTCTCTTAAGTGCACACGTAAACTGCCTCACAATCAAATAGGAATACCACCCAAAAGCTAAAGAGAGAGCCTATACAGTTTCATAAACTCACAATATTGGCTATCTATAGCTTAGAACAGCAAAACAAAGGCCAGGTTTCTATCTGACTGACTTTATTTGTCGCCACAGTTTGCGCTTGCCATGGAGAATTTACATGAAGTCGCAGTTGCACTGAAACGCAAGCAGTCAGTGATGCTACTGTGCATAGTACACATGTATCAGACAGCCAAAATAATCTGGTACTGTGCCCGAACGCAGTTGATGCCTGGAACACAGGTAGCTTCCTCCACAACGACACAGTGACAGCCAAGCGATCCAGACAATTTGCACCGACCGCGCACACAGACATGCAAAGACATGCCTACTGTGATGCTCTAAGAAGTCACTGGAAACGAACAACTTTCACCTGCGCAGTAAACATGCAATAATGTCAAAGCTAAAATCATTGACGAGACCTGCCATATAACAGCTGAGATGTACTGACATTTCTGTTGATTTACTATTGGCTGATTTCCAAGTTGTTTTACTAATATGCCATTTTAATTACTTTTAACAGGTGTAGTCCAGTTACGGCCGACAAATCCAAAGAAAACCGAGCAAAATGCAGTCTGGAGCATTGAATTTGTTAATGCGCAGAAAGAAGTGCCCGAAAATGCAGGTTAAATGGATTACGAACAATAATCAATGCTAAACCGCAGGACGAAGAGAGGGACAAAGACCACAGCACTGACTAACAACCAAGTGTGTTTTTTTTCAGCCAGCACACATGTACTCTACCACTATCACAAAGAAAAAACAAAAATACACAAAAGGGACACAAATTCAGCATGTGCAGGTGCAATAAATTGTAATCAATGAGATAGGAAAGTCATCTCCTTCGCAAGGAGATGAAATGGAGGGGAGGCTTACATATGTGTTGCCGTATCATGAATTGTGCTGAGCAGTACATATTTCTGTGTTTATCTGGTCGATATCACTCCTGAGTTTTCTGCTGTTTATCTTACGGTGTTTCAATCTTTTGAGAAGGCCGTGCCCGGCCTCCCAGAGATGTAGCAGGTGTTTATCCATGCGGGGTTGCTTGGCTTGGGTTCTTCTATGAGTGAAATGTCTTTCTGCGTCTTTTGGAGTAATATATATCGATCCACTCCAGTAGCGAGCTGTGCTCCCTGACCACCGACCTCTCGTGCCCCACCTTGTCCCATTCCGCGACCCACTGCTTTCTAACCCTCTCGGCAAACCATATCGTGTCGACCATGATGCAGAATAGAGTATGGTCAATCATGAGCGTGCCATATGTATTGTGCCATGAAGCTGACAATGACCCTTCGCTGAGGGTGAGGTCGCGTGTGGTCTCCTTCTCAACCATGTTGCCATGTACGGTTGGCGAGTTAAGGTTGTGTAGTACTTAATGCGAATTTTGTGTCTTGCATGTTTTCTAGGAAGCGGTTTCCCCTGAGGTGTGTTCTTTGTGTACCCCCATGCAGTATGTGCGGTGTTGAAGTCTCTCCCTACTAGGTGCCAAAAGTAGGTACATGGGCACATTTTAATGGCTCCCTTATGCAGCTGATTTCTTCTCGTGGATGGTGGTAGCTGCTCGCGATGTAAATCTCAGGAGAACTTTATCTGATGGTTGATGGGTTGACGAGGAGGTTTTTCTGATGGAGGAGTGTCTTGGTTGTGGACTGATGTCCTGTGCGGGATTTCTACGGCGGTCGTTTGACGCGAGCTTACGACATTGTGCTCGTTCGGTTCTACATACGTAGCGGACCAGCGTAAGCGAGAGTGAGTGAGTAAGTAAAGATTTTAATAAAACAAATTGGGACGTGAACACCTTATACGGGTCATACAATTTTACGTCCCCATAGCCATGTCATCTGGTGTAGGTTAAAACAACGACGGCATTTGTACTCCACCGGAGAAACGTTAAGGCCTTGGGCGCGCTCATAAAGTCGGTCCAATGTGACGCAGTTTCTAGATAGCGTAAGCTGCTACGAGGACAGTGCGCCTGTCCCGAAGATAGTGCAAATCTAACGCGGCACCTCAAAATGCAAGCTGTCACGCACACAAAAAAGGAAGACAAGTGACACAGGGTACATGCGTCAAATGTTTCAAAGAGCTGGCTGGCTTTGGAACGTGATAAGCAAGCTAGTCATCGTGGCCCAATGGTTAGAGCGTCAGGTAGCTCCCCTGTGGGGCCGAAGTTGTAATCGCGCCACCGAACACGTTTACGTTTTTTAAGTGAATGCGCACCTATTCAGCGAGAGCCCGACCCGCGGCTGACCGACCCAGGCGAAACCATAAAATGGCAGGCAAAGAAAAGCTATCAAGGAAAAATGTAACTACCGAAAGCTGCCGTTACACTAGACCTGCTAAGACAAAAAGTTTAAATTGCAATGTGTACCACAGAGCACGCGTCGATGCGCACGAAAATCGTAACAGGAAGTGACACAATAAAGATGCCGCCCTCGACGTCTTTCGTGAATGTCACATAACGACTGCTGCGCATGGGCACACCGCTTCCCACCGAGCACCAGTGGCCAGAAGAGCGCTAGTAGTAGCGTTCCGCGTCCCCTATTGCTCTATGGCATTGTACATTGTCTAAGCCTTCAGCATTCTTCACTTTACCTTTGAACCAACCAGAGGGACAGCAGATCACAGATCGCAGCCCTTTGCAGCCTCCTCCTCCATCCTGTGTGGATGACAGCTTTCCCTTTCATCACACTCCCTCCACCATGCGGGTTTCCATGGAAGCGCCTTATTTTAGGAGTTTCTGTGGCGCTGAGTTGTCGACTATTTAGGCCTCGTTCTCAGATGATATAAGCCGCTAGTTAGCTCGCACACTAGAGCGATCTCCAACCACACCCACACTTCCACGCACTTACAACACATGCTAGACTAAGTCCCAGTCAATGTCACTTTATTTCAACAACCAGCCCTAAAAAAGTACAACGACACTGAGCGCCGTAGGCGAAAAGCCACAGAAGGATTGACGGAGGCCTAGACGCCATTTAAAAGACACTGGCAGCAGGATGCAACAAGTGACAGTGCCTGGTTGCAATGGAAGTTCCTGTAAAAATATTTTTGGCACATTTAGCATTTACAGTATGAAAATTAAGGAAAAAGTCCACTCAGAAAGACGAAAATTAAGACACAATAACAAACAAGAAACTAGACGACCATGTGATAAAATTTCTTTATGCGAATTACAAATTGTTTATTTTACTTGGTAACATGCACTTTATCATTTGCTTACTATATGTGGTCCTTGGGAAGGGTATACTCTCCAGTTCCCTTTGGCGCGTGTATTATGCATATTTGTTCCGTAGGTAAATTTGCAAGTTCTGGGATAAATGGCACATTATGTTCGACGCCTACAATGTAGCATTTGCAACAATGAATTTAAATAAATCAAACGCAGGTAGCCCCAATCTGAGGTAATCAAAAATAGGGTTAGTGTGGGAGTGATAGGAATATTTACGATTATTCGCACTGCTTTCTCCAGCAATCTGTGGAAGTTTAAGTTTGCGATGGTAGTCATGGTAACCTCACTACTGCACGCCGCTCACGTTTACAGACTACTTTCTTTCATGGACAGGGGAAGCTATACAAACCATGTGCCGACTACCAACGGAATTTATTTAGTTTCTTATTTACCACAATTATACCTTTAAAAGTTGTTATTAGGGAGTTTTAGAATAGGGGCCCCAATATTTCGGGGCCCCAAACAGCTTTGCGGGTGTTAGCGTTGGGGCACGCAGGAGTGAAGAGGTTTAGAATAGGGCTTCGCGTTTGCGGATAGCGTCTTGCGCTGACAGCGCCACTACGGCGTCTAAGAAAAATGATTAAAAATAATTAAATAAAATATTCCATTTTATGATATGAATAGTAATTTTGACTTGCATGTATTTGCGTTTAATTACAATTTAGAGGTTAATATTCAAGCACCAAACAATTAGTTGTGCTTAGTTTTGAGCAACAAAACCAACTTTACGTGCCTTCACCAGCCAAGCTTAGCCGTGTTAGGCCTACAAGCCATAAAATCCACACTCGAATTCGGAATTAGCAGCGTACGCGAGTTGAGAGAAATACGCGAGTTGAGAGAAAGCGATAACTGCAGTCACTTCTCCTAGCATGCGAACTTCACGCGTTACCGCGAATCGAACCCAGTTTGGTGGTAGGTCAGAGCCGTCACTTCGATCGGTGCCGCCATGTTTGTTGACGCAAAGCTTTTGGGAACGCTATTTGAGCTCCCGCTAAATCGGTGAAATAGCGTCCCCAACGCAAAACCCAAACGCAGTTTGCGTCTCGCGCACTCGCAGTGGCTTCGACGCTATTTCTTTGGGGCCCCAAAACGTTTGGGGCCCCTATTCTAAAACTCTCTATTCACTGTAATAACAACTTTAGTTGGTAGTCAGCACACGGCCTGTGTTACTTCACCTGTCCATGTCAAAAAGTGCGTCTGTAAAAGAGTTAATGGTACCAACTTGCCCAATTTGGCAATCCTAATAAAGTTTGATTTTGAACAACTTTATATAGAAGTTGTAACACGCGCATTTTTCACGGCCTGTGCGACTGCTTTACGCATAAACGCAATATTACTAGCGAGTTCACTTTTGTACTACGCCTTTGTATATATGCTTTCTAATTGTTTATCGACTTACAACGCATTTTAATTGTTGCGTGGCATATCAGATGCGTACAGCCTTCAATCCTGTTACGTAGACAACACCAGTGCGCCAACTTTCAAAAGGCACGAATCAGCGTTACGACGTTATTACTGCGAAATGTCGCGCCCTGCTCACCTACATCGCACTTGAGTACGTCGTCAGGGGGTGCACGAAACAGTCGACAAAAGCGCGTCGCGTTATCACACGTGGAACATTTCTCTACAGTACCTGTGTGCTACTTCTAAGAGAAAGAAAACTTTGAAGTTTCAAAAACTGTGCCTTAGCAATCTTTTAGTCATTTTACGAATTTTACTCGTACATATATTAAGCGTTTCTTTTTTTGCTTTACGAAACGGAAACGTGACGCTAGCCAGATAAACATGAGGGCAGCAGCACGCGGTGAGGTGCCTAGCGACCGAAGTCGATAAACATTTTATGCGCAGTCCGCGATTTTCTCCCTCGTGGAGGGCTACACCCGAAAGCTGTGCGGTACGCCCGCAGTTTCATGACCGGAGCGTCACACATGCTACGTGCCGTTCCCGCTGCATCCTCTGCGTCGCAGACGGCAAAGCACGAAGCCATGAAAAACAGTCGGTCTACTGCGGCACTGTTGGTGAATGTGTCCACGTGACCGCCCAGAGCATCACGAAGGGCGCGCAGAGCCATTGACACGGCCAGCTCTTCGGCCGCTTTCGCCGAGGCGTTAGGCGAAACGAGACCGAGGAGAGCCCGCGCTATTAGCCTTCCGGCTCCCCCGTAGTTCAGCACGGGATGCAGCTGGGAGTGGAAGAACGGGTAAGAGAAGACGAGTGGCTCCACCGTCAGGTTCCGCTCCCCATGCCACAAGTCACCTTGCACGCCGTCTATTCTGAGGATGTCGTAGAGTCCCGAAGCTGTCAGCTCGCGCCTCGCCTCTTTGAACGCCACCCATTCGGCGAAGAACGAGTTCTGCGGGGCTGGAAGGTCGCCCAGCTCCACCGACGCGTCCGCAGGGCTGCCGATGCTGGTTGGCGAAGCCCTGCCGGGGAGAATCAAGGCCAGTGGTTCGCGAGTCGAGTGTCCTTCCACGTGCGGGGCCGTAAGCAGGCTGAACCAAGCGAGTCCCGTCATCCGCTCCACCTCGCGCAGACACCGGTTCGTCATCCTGGCCGGCACGAAATGAAGTGGGCCGTCACCGACGGTGGAGTTGCTGCCGTCGACCATCCAGCCAATCTTCGTGAATGTCCGATAGGCGATGTGTTGTGCCACATCATTTGGCATCCGACTCCCAAATTCCAGCAGGCTGTTCAAAGTGCGGAGGACCCTTGTGCTCTCAACGCGGACAACTGTCTTTTCCGAGATGTTCGCTTCTGGAGGCACGGCAGCACGGAGCGCATCGACACACGCCTTAGCAGAAACTGCTGGCGTCAACGTTTCCGTCATCGTCTCGAGCTTCAAGTCTAGCGGCCCTCTTTCGGGGATCATCTCGGCGTTCTTGAGGAGAGTGCTGACCAGCGCGTCCATCGACCCCTTCAGCGTCATGTGCGCGGCTACTTCTTTGTCCAGCAGACCTAGCACTCTGAAGGCCCCCTCAACGCCCGCTCTGTATTTCTTGTTCTTTCCGGCCCTTCTGAAAACATCTGCCCAATTTCGCAGGCTCTTGCTCCGGCCAATGAAAACCGTGGCCGACTCGTTTTCGTACGAATCAATGCGCAATTGGAACCACACGTGGATGTCCCAGTTTGCAGACAGGTCTACCAGTGTACGGAGCACCGCGTGAGGACTGCTACGCCACTGATGATGCAGAACGCCGCGCTTCGTCAGGAACGTTCGCAGTTCGCTCGGATCGCGTTTGGCCCACAAGCAGGAACTGACCAGGCCAGTCACCCTGTCGGAGACGGTTTCCGGTCTGACCGAAGGCGTGACCGAGTTCGTGGCGAGGACGGTGTTCAGTGCCTCCTTGAGCAGTCTTGCTTCGACCATCTCGCGCACGGGCGGGACGGCGGCTCCTCGTCGCCAGCGGCCGCAAACGAAGTCGTACAAGCTGCGGCAAGGATCGCGGGACGTGTCCAGCGACGCGTGCACCTCCCAGCCATACTTCTGGCAGGCGTGGCTGTCACACACAGCGCGCAACGTCGACAGCAGGTCGTAATGGCCGCGCACCAGGATGCGACGTGCGGCGACCGTCCCGTCGGCCAGAGTCATCAACTTGATCAACATAGCGGCTCCCAAGAGGATGGCCAGAAATGTGGCCGCCTTGGGAGCATCCCGCAACAGCGTGATGCTGTGGTTCACCACCCGGTCCAGCAGCCTTTCACCGGGCTGCACATAATGAGTTTCCTGTGGTTAGGGGGGGGGGCAAAACTTACGGCGATACGAACAAGGAACGCGAGCCAACTTGCAACAAACTTTTGAAAATACTCGGTTGCATTCGACATTGGCATTAAATTGGCTAGGAGATGGAATTCGTAGCGCGCGCGCGCGCGCGTGTGTGTGTGTGTGTGTGTGTGTGTGTGTGTGTGTGTGTGTGTGTGTGTGTGTGTGTGTGTGTGTGTGTGTGTGTGTGTGTGTGTGTGTGTGTGTGTGTGTGTGTGTGTGCGTGTGTGTGTGTGTGCGTGTGTGTGTGCGTGTATGTGTGGTCCTTTGCCGCTTTAGCGCTGCCCGCATAACATTGCATCGTTACCTAGAGGACAATCACAACGTAAAGTTTCCTTGTACTAGTCTGCTGAATAATCAGCAATGCATAATTCTGCTACACCGATTTGCACATTTTCAAGTAAGGAAAAAATGCGATATTCCTTGAGACATCCCTTACAGAGAGGCTGACATGATTAGAAACCCCTCGCGCACTTTCACGCCCCCTGCAAAGAACGTTCTGTGGCGTATTAGGTCATACAGGTCAAAATATGCCGAAATTACTTTACGCAATTTGAACGTAGCTTCGCCAAGCCTTCAATTGAATTACTAGAGAAATCGCTCTTCTCAATTAAGAATCGCGTTATTCCCACTTTAGAAAGGGATAAAATTGCTTGAAATATCGGTGCTCATTCTGTTCGCAATCGCAAACGGCAGCGCATATCCAGTTTCAGGCATCATCTGCGAACACAGAAATATCTGCCTCTATGTTGTCATGTTGCAATGACGGTGAAAAACACAGTAGCAAGAAACTGTGAATCACGACACTACCCCTTTGTTGTGGGTATCTGTGCCCATAAAACATGTTGCACTAAAGCCATAACGATTGCGGCGAGCCCAGTCTGCGATCGTCGAACATCTGACCTGCGGGTCAAGTGTGTTGGTTTTTACACACGACGCGTCAAAGGTTCCAAGGCATTCACCAGTGTCCGGGTGCCTCTCAGAGAGTACTACACAATTCGTGTCTCGCGTACAATCTGATTATACAAGGTGCGGCGAGAACATACGCAACTGAAAGAATCAACGATAACGTTCGAGTAAGTTACAAATCATGCAGGCGCGTCTTGCGCCAAGCCATACCTTCAATTTGCTAGCGGGCGAAGTGTAGTACTCGAGAAAAGGACAACTAAGTGCACGTTTCAATACATGGCAATGTTGCCTCTTCCTAGAAAACTCGCTACATTTTGCTGTTTAACTGCGAACGCTTGCGAAGAATGTCCGCACTAGCCCAGTGGAAAAAAATTGATTGCTTGCATTGCCGAATTACCGGCGCAATTGAGCTTCAGAACTCCGTTCCTTTTACTCTTGGGGGTTTTCACATTAGCTCATATTTTAACTTGCCATATGTGGAATCGAACAGTGACATGTTTATTCAAAAGCAAGTGCCATGTGTTGAAACCTGTTCTGAAGATTTCAGTTAGCCTCATGTTTTTTACTCCAGCATCCTGGAGTGTTGGGAGACACATTGAACGGTTTGAACATTCTCAATATGTTGAGATATCAATAACGCTTGTGATTTTATTCTGCCTGAACTTTTGCAACAGGGTGAACGACCTTTTACAGCTTTATTCAGCAACCCTTCTCCCTCTATCACTGAAGTTCTAATTGCAAGCTGAATCGACTCGCCTTAATCTTCTACGTGTCTGCCCTCACTTCAGTGATCGCCATGTTTGTTGGAGAAAATTTACACGCACACATTCTTAATCCTTTTTCAGGCGACCGCTCATCAACCTGCTAACAACTGCTAAGGTCCAAATCCACGTACACTTGCCACCATGCTAAAGCTCGAATTCGGCGTGAGGGAATTCATCCGCCTCGAGAGCAATGACGTCTTAAACTTACGAGCGTGCGCCTGCTTGGCTCAATTGGTTCACTGTATTTGTCGTGGTAGACATCGTTTCGTATTTTATCGCAATAGCGTTTAGGGCCGCGGGTCGCAGAAAATCCGGTGTCGGCGTCGGCGGAGTTGTCCGTGAGCGAAAATCGTCGTATGTATTTATGAATATGTTATGACACGCCTTGTTATATCACATGCGGAATATGCAGTTTATATTGCCACACCATTTTTCATTAAAGATGCTGATACCTTGTCTTACATTCTTGACAAAGTTATTCCTCGGAAGTTTCAGAATATCAGCCCACAAACAAACCTCGTGAAACAAAACACCGACAGCTCACGCCTTTTCTGTTAGATCTTCTCAGACTTAAATACTAAAAGTGCGAAACAATAACAGAAACGGGAAAATAACGTAATTTTTTATGCCGATGTGCACTGCCTCCCGGATCAACCCATGCAAGAGGCCGCGTTTCTACCAGAAAGCTCAACTTCGTGCATAGCGTTCACCGCCAGCGTTTCCCGGTAAACGTCACGGTTACATAAGCTGCATATGCGGGGGAGCGTGAGAAGCAGTCAGGGACCTTTGAATACTATCGCGTTCCACTCTTAAAGGCTAAGCCTAATCGTGCAACAAAGCTTCTTTTTGTTTTGTTTTTTTCTCAGGCAGGCAGAGCACATCTGGAGAAGGTATGTGTACTCGCGCCGCACTTCGACGCGTGTTATCTGCCTCGCACTGTCTGCGCACCCGTATAGGCTTGCGGGCCCGAGCTTACGCCTGCCGGCAAGCGTATGTTTAGTTTGGCCTATACCTTTATCGGTCAGTGCAGAGCGCGCCGGCATATATGTCAGAACATTCTCAATTGCTGCCGCCCAAATTAGTGTGATCAGATTGAGGCACGTCAGCACCAGCCATTTGCACGTTGTAATCTCTGACGAGTCGCGTATAAAATAGCTGACGTGCTTGAGTCGCCTATCGAATTTTAAGATCGATCGCCGACTGTATACTCGTCGTTATCTTTGTGTTTTGAGTGTCCCTCGCTTTTCGGGGCACAAGTGCGCCCACGGAGCAGTTAGTTTCGTAAACCCCAGTTCTCGCTGCTGTCTGCTTTCTCACCGTCACTACAACGCGACCACATCCTCGTAGAGTCCGTAAACCCGAGTTGACACAAAGCTGCGATTCCAAACCACACACAAAGAGAAGTTGCTAACTCATTTCTAGGCAATCTAAAACATTCGTACCGGAATAAAACGCACAGAAGCCTAACGAATTAGTAAGAACGATCGCCTGGAACTCGGTATCCGAAAGCCTTGCAAGCTTTGGCTGCAGAAGTCTTCTTGAAAAAGCTTCAGACGGAATGACTTTAACTAGGGAACAGCGCGTAAGACGAGGGCGAAGAAGAGGCACTCGGTCAAAACGTAGCGCTGTTCCCCAGTTCAAGATGTTCAACCAACTAGCCGACACGTTCGTTTTATTTACTCGTACAGAAATTAACACTAGCGATAGTGAGGATGCGTGCTTGAAAAGAGCATTATTTCGATTGTATTTGCATTGAACGGCACATTGTCTCAATATTTCTAGTTCAGTGAGCGCAAAAGCTTTTCCTGTATTTTTTTTTCTGCAACAGATAGACTAAGTAAGGTGTGTCATTTGACGGACCCATATTCCGCAAGATTGTGCTTACCTGGTCGTACAAGCATCGCAATCAGTTTCTTTAATGTGAGCAATCGGCTGTCTAATATCTCCCATTGCCTGATATGAAATCAAAGGTTATGGGACACAGCGATGACTGTTTTATTAAAAACTAGAGTAGCCTATTCTGAATGTAGAGAAGTACCACGACGATCAAACCTGTGTAAAATATCACTAGTACTTTGTTTAAATAATGCGTAATTCTAGCTAGACAAAAAGCTAAACTAGCAATTATGTGAAATAATAAAAACCGAAGCTATTACAAGTAAAAAATGCATGAAAGTGCTACGTCTGTCAATTTATCTGATAAAGACATGAGGAACAGTGCGATGCTTTGAGCAGGAGGGGTGCGAATGCACATAAAATATGCATATCGTGTCCACAATTCTAGTGAAATATCTCTTGAAGTTATAATTATAAGCGCACCGTATTGGCACCAGTTCCCTCTGTCTTCTTTACTGCTCACGTTAAAATGTTCTCTAGGTACACTTACCTCATGTATGCAACCGCTTTAATCCGGAGACCACCTAGCAGCTTGATGTCGATGCGTTCTTGAAAACCCACAATTGTCAGCTCCGGATCGACCAACTTTCTAACATCATTTTTCTATATATAGGTGTTTAAGTGTTTAGGTGTTTAGAGAAACACCTATCAGGCCTTGTAGTGCAGCGATTACTACAGGCGAATAAATATCTACCTTGTAATATCAAAGCAATTTGATATTACACGGCAAAGCAAACGAGATTTCTTCTCACGACGATCGCATCTTAATTCTGGAGTTTTTTATCCGTTTCGCTATTTGGCAGAGATGCACCTTAAATTTTGAATAACGGTATACTAATATTATTTAATAACAGCCATTTTCCTTCACATCAGGAGTACAGCTTCGATAGTGTAGCAGTTTAAAAAGCAGTGCGACGACCTATAGCGGTTGTTTTCCCGGACAACATGTGTGGCGCTACAACCAGCCGGTTAGGAAAAGTCACGTTAATGACAGCACAAGATTGTTTCAGAATTGTCATGTATATCTCTTCAAGACTGACTTCAACATTTAGTAAAAAAAGATCGATTCTTTTTAGAAGAGAAAATAAGGCAATAGTTATTCCTTTTGAATGTCGCCCGCATAATGCAGCACCCGTATTTCAGTGTCAAATCATAGACTTAAAAGTATTGTCATATGTTTGTCCGGTTCCTCTGCAGAGAATACTAATGAAAATTCGCTAAGTTCACTCTTTACTTTATTTCTTATGCAATGCAATAATTCGTCGACCGAATATTATTTATTTCCGAGTAGGCGCTGTCCAAATCCGTGTCGTCACAGGTAGTTAATGCGGGATCGCCAAAGTGGAGCGGTCACTCGTCTTTTGTTCTTGCCGTTTCCTGGATTAGCAACTGTTCTCGTGCGGTAAGAGGGACATTTTCGGGTGCTCATTTAGACAAGATGAAGCGCGAGAAGCACAACGTCAGCGCAAGTCAGGCACTAATGATCTGCATTACATATACAGTGTTTCTGTCACGCAAAAGTTAGTTTCCCACAAAATTTACTGAAAGCCTCTCTGTGGACTTTTCGTGAACAGGTGCAGCGCTATTGCGTAACCGGGTCGTTGCGCACCACTGGTCGACTCGGTTGCGATCCTCTGCTGCAGGACCAACTAACAAATAGTCCTGGTAATAAGGGGCGTGGCTAGGAACACCGGCGAAATGCGATTATAACGCAATAATTTGAATAGAATCCTTGTATTTTCCCTGCCCAGTTAGCTTTCTTCCATCGCAAACACGTTGGGGTCAAAGCATCCGATAAGCTTTCCACCTTCCATCTTCAAACTCGCACAAGAGGAATGTGCGCGAATATATTCAGACCCTATTGAAATGGTGGGCATTACAGGGCTCGCACGACAACGGCGAGTGACGCAGCTGACCTGCTGGTTTCTCGCAGCGTCATCGAGCTCTTGGTCGAGGCGGGCCAGGTTGCGCCAGGAGGCGACGACGGCCACCTGCGGTGCTTCCGGCTGGCGGTCGCCGTCACCCCGGCCTCGGTCGGAGCCCGGACGAACAGGAACCTCAACCGTCGACATCACGCGGCGCTGCACGAGTCCCACCTTCGACTTCTTCGTCTTCGCGCAGCGGAAAGCACTCACCAATTTCCATTACACTTCTAAATGGCAGTTCTGCAGTCCCACGCCCCACTATTCAAATCTAGTTTCGCTTTACTTCTAAGCATACGGAAAACCGCCTGCTTCTTGGCCAATCCTCCCATATTTGGAATGCGCCACTGTTTAGGATACAGGACAAGACAAGCTCCCCGATTTATTCTGTCGCCGCAAGCTGAAGGGGCGAAGGTTGCTGATCTGTTGTTCTTCTGCACAAATGACACATACCCGTCGTGGGGATTTAGCCAAGAATTGGGCGGTTGTTGATTCACTTTGACAAACCGGTAGCACACCTTGTGCTTAATGCTAGTTCACGGCCCACGACACCGGGCAGCGGGAATTGCTTAAAAGTGATAAATAAAAGTGTTCATGATGCTCTAAGCAATTTATATTCTTCAAATGAGCCGTGTTGGCATGGTGCTCATATCGTTGAGCTGTTAAGCTCGAGGGTGCAGGATCAACTCCCGGCTACGGCAGCCTCATTTCGATGGAGTCGAAATTCAAAAACACCCGTGTACTGTGCATTGGGCTCGCGTTAAAGATTCCCAAGTGGTCAAAATACTCCCGACTCCACCACTACGGCGTGTCTCATAATCATATCGTTGAGTTGGCACGTGACACCCAATAATTTATATTTATACTCCCCGAGTCTCCAGCTACACACTTTGTCAGAGGATCACAAGCCAATGGAGCGTGCACAAGGAGTAATACACGCTAAGGACAATCTAATTGACCGTATAACCTATGAAACTGTCTGCCTGACACTCAAGCCGGCAGGAATCGGTAAACTAAATATCGTCATTCAAAAGGCAACCGAAGTCGCCTTGACGCTCGCACCCATGGCACCAACGAAGAAAATCCACAAGCTCGGCGTGCACAACACGTGGGAAGACCTCGCCGAGGCTCATAAAATCAACGAACCAGAGCGGCTCAGACTCATACTCATCGGCCATGCTGTTCTGCGCGTCCTACCGTAAAAGCAACATCACCGAAAGAGACAAGAAAACAAGAATCACACGGGCACTGCGTTGCACGTATCGCGCAAAGTATACAACCGACTTGCCACAAGGAACGCCGGAAAAGGAGCAGCCGCGTGCTCAGCAAGAAATGCGTGACACACCCGGATAAGAGGTGCACCGATGGGGGGCTGCCCGGTATACTAAATGAAATGCCTTTGCCATATGTGTGTCACAGATCACCAAGACAAAGAGCTCGCAGCCAAGTCGACGTGACGGCAGAGGAAACGGAAATCGCTCTGGCGATAACAACTTGCCCTGAAGTAGTAGCAGTAATCCGCACACACTCCCAAGCAGCACCTCGTAGCTATAAAAGAAGACGCGTATCAGAAAAGACACTCAAAATACTTCAGCATCTCATCGCAAGCGCCCCGCTCCCCGACCCTCGCATCAAGTGAGTTCCAGGACACCAGGACGTGGCAGGAAATGAGGCTGAACACGCCGCTACCCGCAAGTATACCAACTGGGATTTCCTTCCATCCAAGACCAGCCCGGCCACCAACGTTGATAACATCATCCTAAGCTATTCTAACCTTGTGTACCACCACCCACCAAGCAAAAGAACACACACTTCATCCCACAGGAACCTGAGCAAAGCGGGAGGAGTCGTCCTCCACCACCTATACGGAAAAAATTGGAAAACGATTAAGCTTCGCCTTCAAGAGTGGAACGCGACAGCGTTCCCGTCGACCCGCCAAGGGGTGTAAGACAATGCGCTACGGCGCAGCGATCACTTATGAGGCGCCCCGCATCGGACACGGTGAGCGTCGAGCAACGCAGTGTTCGGCGCGGCAACGAAATGTGCGCCTGAGCAAACGGAACGAACCAAAGAACTCGGTGTCTCGGAGGAGGAAACGATCTACGCCAGCAGAACGTCGTGATCGGCACGGGCAGAGAGATAGATAGATAGTAATCTAAAGAAAGGAACGGCGCTTGAGTCTGCAACCCGTGTGGGAGAACGGCGAAGCGTCGTCAGGGGAGAGGGAGTCGGGGCATGCGACGCGCCTGGCACCGGTCCGCGCACAGCCGTGGCGCGCCACCTGTCGGGGCAGCGCCGTACATTGAGAGGAGGGGGTCTTCGGTGTTTGCCGCAAGATGGCTCTGCGTGTGCGGTAAACACAGAAGAAATGTTGCGGAAACGTACTGCGCTACTCATGTAAATGCGACTTCTGTAAGTTACATGCTCGTAATTACCGATATACACCGCAGTATAACTTTCTACGGTACGTTTCTAAGGCAACACCGCATTCACTAGAAGCGTTTTTGTACTTCCTTCAAGCATCGAACGCGTGGCTGAGTGATAGCGTCTCCGTCTCACACTCCGGAGACCCTGGTTCGATTCCCACCCAGCCCATCTTCGAAGTTGCTTTTTATTTATAAAGTGCCTGCAGTGATTTATCGCTCACGGTCAACACCGCGGACACCGACGCCGACGACACCGGCTTTTCTGCGACACGAGCTCCTTAACGCTATCGCGTTAAAATACCCACACACGTATTTGCACAATTTCCTTCCCATAGAAGCACAAAAGCACCTCAAGCCAACGCACTTCTACACCACCGCTCAAACGTGGGAGACCAAGCTTTGCTTTGACTACCTGGACGACCAGCGCATTCTCGTCACCCAAGCCAAGGAGGCAGCCCAAGCCAGAGGGTTCATGCAATCCGCTGACCTAGGGTGAACTTGGTCCTGACTCAAATTACCGCTCCAAAAAGTAAAAAATTATCTCTATCTACCTCAAATGCAATCGAATCAACACTTATTCAAAATATGTGACATGCAGAGAGCAGACAATGTGAATTTCCAACTTTTATTTCTTTTTGCATCTTATGCTCAACTTGTTTCGAGGTTTCATCTTTTGCTGTTTTCTTATGCCAACATATCGGTTACTTCTGATGCAAGAAATCAACTTTTCTTTCAATTAAATTCAGCACCTGAAAAAACATGTTATTATTATTGTCACCCCCGTTCCTATTACCAGAGTACGGTGGCGTGGACATGAACAATAATAAATATGAACCCACTTTCACCAGGATATTGCTACAATGGACTTGCTATGCGGTTTTTCGGGATTGCTCTAAGGGCTGAAGCAATGCTGTCGACATGCCGTGGACACTGCCATGGGAACCCTTGTACCTCAAGTAAATGAACTTCCAGGAATAGCTCGAGCGCATAGGAGACGACTACGGAAGGGCTCCGGGGCCCGAACCCCCTCCGAAGTTTTTCAGGGGGAGGAGGCGCAAGCCCCCTCTCCGGGCGCTGGTGTAGCCTTCCCACTAAAGTGTCATTACCGGAGTTTTGTCACCCGCATCATTTGAGGTTTCTTTTGAGTTGCCTCTGCCTTTTCACTTAATATTCCATTGCGGCTAAAAAATTACTGCATCATTGTTGGCGAGGATGTGCACGGCTTTTAATTCATACTAACGCTTAATTTCTGCAAATCCTGGCAATAGGAGGAAAAGGGAATTAAAATCACTAGCGGCCGCTACCTCATTCGTATTTGCGCACTTCAGCCTTTTTTTATTTCCTCTGTAAACACTGTGCAGAGACAGAACATATTTAAATATTGCTACGATGCGCTGCTGTAGCGAACGATGATGAGAGGACTGACGAAGACTACGATGGCAGTGTAGAACACTTAACTTTATTAGATATATCGCGAAATCTAGAAATTCCAAAATATTTTTCAAACTGGATTGGTGGCTTTTTAAATGGAAGAACATTTTACTGCTGCTTAAGAGGCGTTTCCTCGAGTATATATTGTCACGCGCTAAGGCAAGAATAAGCAGCAGGATCAGCAGCCAGACACGAAAATGTCAGACACAAGGAGGACGGTTCACCAGCCGGCGCAAGATCCTTGACTTCGTCGTCTTCAATCACCGTTTTTGCTGGGCACGCAGCGCTGGCTCAAAACACCAGGTGGCATTATTCCCCCTCCCAACGGAGCATCGACTCGATGCTCAAACACAAAACGTACATGGAAACTACACAAATTAGGTAAGACAAAAAAAAATGCGGGGGGGGGGGGGGGGAACGCGCTAGCACACATACGGAAAGGCACACGGAAAAGTGTGTTCTGCGGTTGGGAACAAAAAAACGCTTCACAGTTCGTTGGAGGAAGACGCAACGACAGCGGAAAAAAAAGGTTGTTTCACTAGTACACTTCACCGTGTAAAATACGGCTTGAGGCGGACCACATGTACAGTCTCTGCGCGTGGTAAACAGCGCTTGGACGATGGCAGGTCTCCATCTGGGATCACTTCATAGTTCACGGCGCTTACACGCCTTAGTACTGTGTATGGTCCGAAGTACTTGCTGAGGAGTTTCTCGCTGAGGCCTCGCCGTCTAATGGGTGTCCAAACCCAAACTTGGTCACCAGGCTCATAGGTCACTTGTCTATGGTGGAGATTGTACCTTATTGCATCGGTACACTGCTGCTGTCTTATGTGCACGCGGGCCAGTTGACGCGCTTCCTCGGCGCGCTGAATGTACTCCTCGACGTCAGGAGCTAACTGGGCGAGCTGGTCGGTATCTTCATATGGCATCATGGCGTCTAGCATAGTTTGGACATCTCGACCATAAACGAGGCGGAATGGCGGGAAGCGTGTAGTTTCCTGCGTGGCAGTGTTGTACGCAAACGTTACGTACGGTAGGATTTCGTCCCACGTCTTGTGCTGCACATCCACGTACATAGCGAGCATGTCGGCCAGTGTTTTGTTGAGTCTTTCTGTCAAGCCATTAGTCTGAGGGTGGTATGCAGTGGCCTTTCGATGACTCGTGTAGCTCAGCTTGAAGATGTCATCCAGAAGCTTCGCCGTAAATGCCGTCCCTCGGTCAGTGATGATAAATGACGGTGCGCCGTGCCGAAGCACAATGTGATGCATAAAAAACTGGGCAACTTCCGATGCTGTCCCGCGTGGTAGTGCCTTCGTCTCAGCGTAACGCGTCAAGTAGTCAGTTGCGACAATGATCCACTTATTGCCGGAGGAAGACAAGGGAAATGGTCCAAGAAGGTCCATTCCAACTTGATCAAACGGCGTACGCGGAGGGTCGATGGGTTGTAGAAGGCCTGCAGGCTTGCAGGGTGGTGACTTGCGGCGCTGGCATTCACGGCATCCTTTCACGTAGCGTTTGACGCAAGCAGTCAGTCTAGGCCAGTAGTACAGTTGCCGTACCCTGTCCAGAGTCCTTGAGTAGCCCAAGTGGCCAGACGTCGGCTCGTCGTGGCAGGCTAATAGGATGTCGTCGCGAAGGGCTTGAGGTACTACTAGCAGATGTGGTTTGTCGCCGGCACCTGTGTTTCTTTTGTATAAGATGCCCCCTCGTAGGCAAAATGACGACAACCGTCGCGAAAGTGGGCGAGGAATGGACGCGATGCCGCCTTCTAAGTGATCGATGACGGGTCTTGACTCAGCGTCCGATCGCTGTTTAGCGAGCAGATCCGGCCCGCTGAGGGCTCCCAGAAAGGCGCTGTCGTCTTCCTCGTCAGGATTCGGAGATTTAATAGGTGCCCGTGATAACGTGTCAGCATCTTCATGTTGCCGGCCTGACTTGTACACGATGGTGATGTTGAATTCCTGGAGTCGCAGACTCCAACGTGCCAATCGTCCAGAAGGGTCTCGGAGGTTGGTCAACCAGCACAAAGCGTGATGGTCGGTCACAACTTTAAATGGCCGCCCGTAGAGATACGGCCTAAACTTTGCGGTAGCCCAAATAACCGCGAGGCACTCCTTCTCTGTGGTGGAATTATTGGACTCTGCGCGTGACAGAGTGCGGCTCGCGTAGGCTATGACTCGTTCAGTGCCGTCTTGTCGTTGCACCAGGATAGCTCCGAGACCGATATTGCTGGCGTCAGTGCGTACTTCTGTGTCGGCATCCTCATCAAAATGACCGAGCACGGGAGGAGAAGACAAGCGACGTTGTAGCTCCGCAAAGGCGGTCTGTTGTGCATCAGTCCAGAGGAATGGCGTGTCGTCACGCGTAAGGCGAAATAGCGGATCGGCAATCTTCGAAAAATTTTCAATGAAGCGGCGATAATATGCACACATGCCCAAAAATCGTCTCACACTTTTCTTATCGGTTGGAGCGGGAAAAGCTGCTACGGCAGCAGTCTTTTCAGGATCAGGCCGAACACCCGCCGCGCTTACGACGTGACCAAGGAACTTCAGTTCCTCGTAGCCGAAATGGCATTTCTCTGGCTTGAGTGTAAGGTCAGCCGATCGAATAGCTTCCAGTACATTCCGAAGGCGTCGAAGGTGCTCGTCAAAAGTTTCCGAAAAGACAACGACATCATCGAGATAGACGAGGCAGCTTTTCCATTTGAGGTCAGCGAGAACGGTATCCATCATTCGCTGAAATGTGGCTGGAGCGGAACAGAGCCCGAAAGGGAGTACTCTAAATTCGTAAAGGCCGTCCGGAGTTACGAAAGCAGTTTTCTCGCGGTCACGCTCATCGACTTCAATTTGCCAGTAGCCGCTTTTCAGATCGATAGAGGAGAAATACTTCGCGTGCCTCAGCCTGTCCAGAGAATCGTCGACACGAGGCAACGGGTACACGTCTTTCTTTGTGACGTTGTTTAGCTTACGGTAGTCTACACAAAATCAAAGCGTGCCATCTTTCTTTTTAACAAGAACGACTGGCGATGACCAGGGACTGCATGAAGGCTGGATTACGCCGTCTTGAAGCATTTCCTTCACCTGCGTTTGAATAGCATGTCGTTCCGTCGGGGAAACACGATAAGGCTGTTGCCGTATGGGGGGCACGTCGTCATAGGTGATGATACGGTGTTTCGTAATCGATGTTTGACGTACCTTCGACGACCGTGCAAAGCAAGAGAACAGACAACCCCTGCGCGAGCTGTTGCTTGAGTTCCACTCAAGCAACAGCTCGCGCAGGGGTTGTCTGTTCTCTTCAGGAAGCGTTGGACTAATGTCGACGTTGCGTAGAGGTGCGTCAGCAGTGCCGATTGCCTCGGAAACAAAACACTCAGTGACATCGGCGATCGGGTCGGCGTAGGCGATGACAGTACCGGGGAAAACGTGCCGGTGTTCGTAGCTGAAGTTGGTGACAAGAACCTCACAGTGGCCATCGTGGAGATCGACAAGGCTTCTTGCTACGCAAACACCATGAGAAAGCAGGAGAGACCGATTGCTTTCTACGACTGCTTCACCGTGTATGAGCTTGTCACATGCCACTTGAACCACGACACTTGCACGCGGTGGTAACGTGACAGCGTCATCGATAACACGAAGAGATGCTCGAGGGTGGATGGTGTTGGTCGTCGCTGTGGCGCTTTTCGTCGAGAAAGTGACGAGGCGTTGTCGAATGTTGATTATAGCGCCGTGCTCCCTGAGAAAGTCCATGCCGATGATTAGGTCTCGAGAACACTGAGGGAGAACGCTCAAACTGGCAACAAACGTAGAGCCGCGAATCTGTATTCGTGCCGTGCACATGCCGAGTGGTGTGACGATGTGCCCGCCAGCTGTACGAACTGGCGTTTTATTCCAAGGCGTGGTCACTTTCTTCAGAAGGGTGGCCAGTTTTTCGCTGATTATAGAATAATCCGCTCCAGTGTCGACTAAAGCAGTCAATTCGCGACCGTCGAGGAGTACAGGAATGTCCAAGGAAATTCTTTTTCTGTAATCAGCAGGTACCGTCGTCGTCGATGTATCGTCGGTCCGCGTACGCGTCAGTAGGGGTCCTTGAGCACGTCCAGACTGAGCGGCCTCGCCCTCGAAGGTCGCTGTGGTTAGTTTTCCCGGCGCGGGCTGGGCGACCGACCCCGCACCACACTCGAATACGTACGGCGAGTCGGAGAAAACCGCCGCGGCGAAGGGGAGCGTGACTGGTGTCGAGTTGATGGGGATCCGCACTGTTGGGCAACGTATTGTTCAATTTCAGGAGGACGCTGGCCGAACCTAGGCCGCGGCGAGTTTGCTGAAAATCCGCGTAGTCCGAGCTCGCGATAGGAGCACTGTCGGTAGACGTGCCCAGCTTCGCCACAGTGAAAGCAAAGGGGACGGCGATCAGGTGCCCGCCACACGTCTGATTTCCTTGGGGCCTGTCGGTGGTTCTGGTAATACGAGGCCGCTTGGACGGGCTGTAGCATGGCCGGGCACGTGGTGCGAAGCGGGGAGGGAGGTGGGGCAGGTTGCCTCAAAGCTTGCGCATACGACATGCGGGAGCTGTCAGTGCTTAGTGGTCGAGCTTCGGTGTTGAATGGTGGTTCTCTTAGCGCTTGCTGGACTTCGTCACGGAGAACGCTGGACAAGGAGTTGAGCGTCGGCTGTGAGGGTACCGACAGCTTCTGGAGTTCTTCGCGGATGACGGAACGAATGAGCTCTCGAAAGAAATTGACGTGGCCCCCGAGAGCTCCGATGAAGTCCGTAGGAGAGGCAGCGTTCACTTGGCGTTCGTAGGATGGTGCCCGCTGCCGAAGCGTCTGTTCAATGGTGACGGCCTCGGAAAGAAATTCTGACACTGTTTTGGGAGGACTGCGCACGAGACCGCCGAACAGCTGCTCTTTCACTCCGCGCATCAGGTACCGCACCTTCTTTTCTTCCGACATGCTGGGGTCGGCTCGTCGAAAGAGACGCGTCATGTCCTCGACGTCCATTGCGACACTCTCATTCGGCATTTGGATACGGGACTGGAGATCACGCTCTCGGCGATCAGGGCTCGCATATGTCTCAAGAATCCGCCTTTTGAATTCTGCCCATGAACTTAAGGCATCTGCACGGTTCTCGTACCATACACGTGCGCCATCGTTAAGGCTGAAATAGACATTTTTTCAGCTTGTCTGCGTCATCCCACTTGTTGAACGCGGCAACACGTTCATAGTGCAACAGCCAATCTTCAACGTCCTCATGTATGGCGCCGTGGAAGGGATTCGGCGTTCGCGGATTGAGTAGCATACAATGAATCGGCGTTGTGCCTTCCATACCGGTTGGGGTGGTCGGAGCTGCCATTTTCTCTGGGAGGAGTCCAAACTCAGGGGCTTGTACACGGATCCTTCTGCTGGCGCGGTGTACAGGCGTAACCACCGGTACGGGGCTGGAGCTCCTGCTGCCCGGAGGGGTTTGGTGCATAGATTAGATTACCCCGCACCTTCACCAGTTTGTCACGCGCTAAGGCAAGAATAAGCAGCAGGATCAGCAGCCAGACACGAAAATGTCAGACACAAGGAGGACGGTTCACCAGCCGGCGCAAGATCCTTGACTTCGTCGTCTTCAATCACCGTTTTTGCTGGGCACGCAGCGCTGGCTCAAAACACCAGGTGGCAATATAATCGATCACGAGGTGTTCCTCAAGGAGCTGTCACTTCACCATTACTATTTATTATTCTGATGTGTTCCATTTCTCTTCTTCAAGATGTACAAAGATACGTATACGCGGATGATATTGCTTTCTTCGCATCAGATAGTGACATTCACTCTCTATATTATCGACTACAGAACAACCTCTGCACCATAGAAACCTGGTTAAACAAAATTTGCCTTTCACTTAACGTTAGAAAATGCTCGATATTGGTTTTCCCCCTTAGCAATCCCGTTAACATATCGATATCCTATCGCCTCGAGACTATACCTCAAGTGGAGTCGGTGACATATTTAGGTGTAGTATATAACGGCTCCCTCAGCTGGCTCGGCCATATTGACCATACAGTTAAAAAAGGAGTGCGAGCAGTTGGTATGCTACGTAAGCTGTGCAACAGTCGGTCCGGAATGCGGAGAGATCCACTTTTAATGATATACAAAATGTATGTGCGGCCCATTTTAGAATTTGGATGTGTTTTATTTTCTGGTGCTCCAGCCTATAAATTACGTTCCCTTGTTCTACCTGAGCGGGAAGCCCTACGACTGTGTTGCGGATTACCGAAATGTGTTGCCAATAACATACTACACCAAGAAGCCAGGTTGCCCTCAATATTGTGTAGATTTCGTTTACTGACGGTGCAAACAGTCTTAAAATTGTATGAATCCCCTATTATAAGATTGGAATACATATTCATTTCTCAGCCTGCGCTATTCTTCGGAGTACACTGGCATCGTTTTCTTACACCAAGGGTGGTATTCGTACAAACATTGATCAATCCCTTAAATGTGCGTCTCTGGGAGGTACCGACTATTTGTGATGTGCGAGAGAACCTACAAATTATATTTGATCTACCCACCCAAATAATGCAAAACTTCTATCTTATAATATATAAACGCACTATTACAGGACCATTTATTGAGTTTATCTATAAGTACGGTCATTGCGACATACGCCTCACAGGGTGAAGAAAAATCTGGAATTGACATTTTCTCGCCCGCTCTAGACTGGTGATTTGCAATCAGGATTCTGGACTTCTTTTCCGTATTTTTGGATGAATTTATAGCTGTAGTTCCAGCCTTTCGCAAACTAAATTCGCCAACATCGGCGGTAGTAATAATAACGGATTCTTCATCCTCATGCTCCTCGCTCACAGCAAATGGTCTCACTAACCTTTTACGTACATTTCATTTTCTAGTGCCCGTCTAGTCGTTTTCGACGTCGCCGTGAGGTCCCTTATGGAGTCCAAGTGCGATTAGATCGCGGCCGCCCGCCGTATGCTTGCGATAGACGCACGGGAGAGAGCGCGAGGGTGAGGGGAAGTTGGTGCCTTGATGCGCGGCGTCTTCATGAGTGCGCGGGGGGGGGGAGGGGGAAGAGGTTGCACGCCGTCTTCTTGCGAGCGCCAAGGAGGAGAGCGGAGAGATGAGCGCGCAAGGGGGCTGATTAATTCTCCTCTTCTACTGGACGCGGTTGCACATGGCGAGGCTGAAAGCGGCCGCACGCGCCCTATCTTGAAATTAATATGCGGTGGAAGTAAAAGGCTAGCCGACACGAAATCGCTGATGGCTTCGGGTGTGCTGTATTCTCGAGAGCCGGGCTTGCGCTGAAGTGACATGCAGTGCGAAGGTGGATTCGGTCACTGCTGCTGCTGCTGACTTCCTTCACCACACCACAGTTGTGACAGTGAACACATCCCCGCGGTCACCTACGGGGATGTGTTCGTGTTTCACCGTACGCTCTCGACAGCATGCTTGTAAACTTAATTCTAACAGTAGTGAGCGAATGTTCACTGCAATATATACGGCGGATAAAACTACGAAACTTGCTTCACCTAGGTGAATCATACCTTGCTATCACAATGTTTCGCCTTTCAGGCAAAGCTGCGACTTTTTGTTGTGACCAGGCGTCCCTCGTTAGTGTGACACACAAGTGATAAACACGAGAAGCTGTACTAGGATTAAATGTACGAACCTCCTGCCGTTATACACCGAATGTGAGGGAAAACACGCGCGGGTTGCCCAGAAGCATAGTGGCTCGATATGCACCGTCTTTCCTCCTCCACGGGGGAGGGGGGGCGGCAGCTACGCGAAAGCAAATCTTCGTCGCACAGGCACGCCCTCGACGGGATGCGAAATATCCACTCTAACAGTGCACACCAGCAACGGTACTGATTTTAGATTTCATGGTGGGGGCCGTACCCGGCTGCAGTGCAATATCAGGACAACCCGTGGCGCTGGAGGGGCAAGCCCCGTCCTAGCGCCGCCTTACAAAAATAGGATTATTATTGTAATACCCATAATAGGGCCGTATCAGATATTAAGCTGATAAGAACAGATACTACACACAGAAAATTTTATTGACATGTGACTGTCATGTCAAGTATCTATGTACATCGTTCTAGTGTACATCACAATGAAAAACACAGCATAAAACAAAACAGACCCAAATTCACATGATGGTATATACAATGAATACATGAGCATGATATATACAGGAGTTGCTTCTCCGTGGAGGGTTTATTGACAGTCTTTTGCGACCAATTGCTATATTCGCCTTGGTTGAGCAGAGGTTCATATACAATACACAATTTGAGTCACGGAATTGTCAATACGCAAGTAGTCTAATAATAACATAAGTCCCCCTTGGGGATTGTTACATAGGTACAGGCAATTCAAGTATTCTATCTTCAATTTCCCCAAACCAGACCGAACTCTTTTCCTGTTGAGTGCGTATTCTACTCCCCCCCCCCCCCCCCTGTATTGTAGTCATCTACATTGTGTTAGTGTGGCTGAAAATTTCTCTCCTAGCTAGGAGGGGACAGGGAGTCGTGATTTTAGAAGTGGCTCATGGGCGCTACGATCTCGTCATTTTTAACTTTCCAAATCCGAGTGTGCCACTTTCTAAGGAAATGATCCACTCCGTTTCTCGAGAGTTCCTTGGATAAGATATTCTTCATCCAAATCCGGGTGTACTTTAGTACCGGGTATACTGCTTTTTGTGGTCGTCTCCTCAGTTCAGCCAGTCCTCGTCTTTTCCATATGCAAAACATGAAGATAAGTGACAATAACTTCTCGAAGCTGGATTTCTTGGTCCCCGGTTGGAGCAGTCTACATTTGAATGTATTGCTTGCCACTCTCCATACCGCTCTGGCCGGCCCGCACTCCGTGAGGGCATGTTTTTGGGATTCTGGTTTGGCGCAGTTGGGACATTGGTCTGTCTCAGTTATCCTGAGATGTTTCAGTCGTGCTTTAGTAGGCAGTACGCCCCATCTTCGTTGCCATTCAAAGTCCCGTATTTCCCCCGGTAGGTCTGTTTTCGCCCACCATTTCCATTTTGCCGGTGTGCTTTTTATCACTTCGCCTAGTTCAAGCTCTGTTAATGCCATTGCGGCATTGACTTCGGCTGGTTTGACTTCTGTTATTGGAGTGTCTGGGCACAGTTCTTCAATCGCCTTGTAGGTGTGGATTGCATCTTTATAAAAGTCCAGTGGCCTTTCTGCGCGCGGACCATACCATTTAACTGGCGCCACAAAGCGGCCTAGTGTGCTGAGCCAATAGTGAATGGCCGTGATACCCACATATTGGTCGTTGTTTATCAGCGTTCCTAGTGTTTTGGCCGCTAGAATTCTGGCTGTCTGGGCTACATTTGGTATGGCTAGCCCCCCCTTGATTTAGGTAGCCGCATAATTCGTCGGGGAAGGGGTGCGGTCTTCTTTTGCCACAGGTATACACTTATGAGCGATTCCAGTTTTTTTTTGCCACTAGTCTGGGCATTCGGGCAACTCTTGCCTCATAGAAAGCAGGTGCGCACAGCTTGGATTTGATTATCTCTGCTTTCTCTACTAGACTGAGTTCCGGGGGTGTTATCTCATCCGTCCCTTTCTGTGCTTTGCTGAGGGGTTCTATCCAGCTTTTCGCCGCTACGTCTCCCGCTTCAAACCAGATTCCGAGTACTTTTACAGCTTCTAAGAATTTTATGTCGGGTAGTTCTTGTTCGTTGAAGGAACCGAATCTGAGTGCCTTACTTTTCTTCTCATTTATTTTTGCGCCGGAGAGGCTGGCGTATTCATTAAAAATGTGTGGCACCGTTCTGTAACTGTCTTCGTCTCTGATGAAAAGGGATATATCATCTGCAAACGCAGAGATTTTCACTTCGAGGTTCCCCGGTAATGGGAAGCCCCTAATCCTTGTTTCTTCGTTTATTTTCCACAACAAGGGGTCTAACGCTAACACAAACAAGCCGGGCGATAAGGCACAGCCTTGGCGCACACCCTTGTTGATACTAAAGTGTCTGGATACCTTGTTGTTAATTAAGAGTTCACTTTGGGAATCACGGTAAAGAGTTCTTATAATGTCTATGAATTCTTGTGGGAAGCCGAAAGCCTTCATTACACTGAACATATATTCCTGTCGCATGTTGTCGAACGCTTTCTCTTGATCGATAGTTACGAATGCGCCTTTGTACCGTTTCGCTTTGGCATAGGCAAAAACATCGCGGGTAAGCGTCAAGGCCGCGAAAATGGACCTGCCCGGGATCGCTGCCGCCTGAAATTCCGATATGATTGTGGGTGTGATGCTGCTTAGTCTGCTTGTTAGTATTGACGTAGCTATCTTATAATCTGAGTTGAGCAACGTCACTGGGCGCCAGGCGTTAACATCGAGTGGGTCAGCATAGGTCTTAGGAAGGAGGACGATTCTGCCTTGTGTGAAGGATGCGGGTTTTATATGGTTCTTGATTACGTCGTTCAATGTTTTTACTAGTCGTTCGCCTATTTCCGGAAAGAACTCGTGATAAAAACCGATAAGGATTCCGTCCGGCCCTGGGGCCGATTCTTTGTTCATTTTGTTGATTTCGCGCAAGGCTTCTTTTGTGATTGGTGCGTACAGGTGACATTTGTCTTCGTCTTTTATCTGTGGGAGTTGAGGCAACCACGTGGGCGTGGTAGGTACGGGTTGGCCGTTTTTTTCTTGCAGGATTTCTTGGAAATGATCTACAAAGATCTTTTCTATTGCTGTCTGTTCTGTTATTATGTCTCCATTTTTGGATCGTATTCGCCTGATGTTGGTCTTAACCATCGTTTGGTTGGCTTCATGCTTAATGTTTCCATCATTTATTGACTGTTGTCCTTGGAATCCCATCGGTTGGCTCGATCCATGTTTTATTTCTTTGATGTGCTCACGGTATCTGTCGCGAAGGTCCATTAGATATTCTTGCACACAAAAAGTTAGATCGCCCCCTCTTTCTATTATGCGGATCCTTCTAGAAATTTCATTTAGTTTTGCAGTGAGTTTCTGTTTTCTTTCTTTTCCTGCTTCCATTAGTATTCCCTTCCACTGATTTTTCGAAGCGTCCCACTCTATGTCTTCTGGAGTAACTTCCATGCATCTGGCGAGGTTCTGCTTAATAGTCTGGCATGCTTCTTGGTCCCGTATGAGATTCACGTCCATTTTCCACCTGTTCGGTAAAAGCTCTGGTCCGCTCTGTCCTTTTATCTTGAAACTAAGGGGTCTATGGTCACTGAAAGATTTGAGTCCTTCCGGGCCATTAATGATTTGGATTTCCACAACCTCGGGGATCAACTCCGCAGAGAAATATGCTCTGTCGAGACGTGATTGTGTAGTCCCACAGGAACGTGTACTACCAAACAAATGGCCATGCGCCACTATCCAGGCGTCTGACATGTTGTGGCAGGTTAGTAATTTACGTAGCTCCCTTGCGTGATGGTTGGGTTTCCCCTGTCCTGGTCCCCTGATGTAACGAAAGGCGTCTAGGACGCAGTTGAAATCTCCCACCACCGCGAAAGGTGCCTTGGTGGGTATGTAATCCCAGAGGTCTTTAAAAAAGTCGTTCGTCAGATTCCTAGAAACCGGTGCATACACATTGATTATTCTGATTTTCTGATTACCTATGTACATATCCAGGCATATGATGCGGCCCTTCGTGTCATAGGTACAAAAGGTCCTGTTACGGAAGCGACCAGACACGAAAACTATTCCTGTTGCGCACGATTTGGAGCATTTAAGTGAGAAAAAGGCGTCAACTCCGTTTTGTCGACGAAAAGATGCCACATCTTGTGGAGTGCGTATATTGGTTTCCTGTAAAAATAGGATATGTATGCCCTTTTCTCGGGCGAAAGAAATTAGTTGTCTTTGTTTTTCGAGGTTACGAAGTCCTCTAACATTGAACGTTGCGCAATGAAGACATTCCATTGACAAAATCAAAGGAAAAAGAAAACCAGTCCTGCAAAAAGTGGGAGGTACCGAAGGGCGGTGGAATTTTGTGTCTGATTTGGTTTTGGTCTGGTGTTTCTTACTGCTCCCTGCCACACCCGTATTTTTGCTTTTTTTCGCTTGCTCCGTTTCGCCTTCCGATTACTGTTGCGGTTGGTGCCGCCAGTCTTATCTGCTGATAATGATGGCATGAGCGGCTTCGTCCCATTCACATCGCCGTGGCGTGCTTTACGTGGTTGCCTCTGTTGTTGTGTGTGAAGAGCGGCTTACAGGACCGCGCCCTCTTCACCCTTCCCACCCTGTGCAGATACTTCCATATCGCTATCCGAGGAATCTGCTTTCTCAATTGCGGGTGATATTTTCCTGGGTTTTTTGTATGTCGACGTTTTAGCATCGCCCTCACTACTTGACAACTCCCCTTTCTTCCGCCTTTGCGTGTTCGGGCTCTCGCTTTGTTTTCCATGACCTTGTTCTTGACTCTGTTTTTTCGCGATGATCTAGAACGTTGTCTCGGTTCTTTCGTTAAAGGATTATTGGTGGGCGTTGTTCTCGCTTCTTGTCTACTCTGGTGGTTCGAAGGTTCTTTGTTCGCCGACGTTTGTATTCCTGCTGTCGACGTAGCTTGTGGGCAGGGGGGCGGAGGCATGTCTAGATGTTCTATCTCTGGTACGCGGTAGCGTCCGCTGCTCACGATTGGTTGTTCCTCCAAGTTCTTTTTCTTTTGCGAATGTAGTCCGGAAGGTTGTTTTACGTGCGATTGTTTTAAGTTCTGCGTTTTGAGATTGGGTTCTGGCGTTTGGGGAACCGGCTTTGACGCGGGGCTTTCGGTTGTTTTGTTTTTGTCCTGAGCTGCGTCGTGTCATTATCAGTGATTGTCGCACTATCGCTCGTCTCCCCTGAGGAGCTGGTTGGAGTTGGCTCCTCGGTTGTTTTTTCTTCTGTCGATTCGACTGGGCTGGATGACACGCTCATTTCCGTACTTGTTATTCCCGGTGTTTCCTGGCCACTGGTTGCGCTTTGCGCGTCGCCATTCCAATAGTCCCGACGGGGGGTTGGAGCCTTTGTTTCGCGAGGCTGTAGCACCTGTAATCCTGAAGCCTTCGGCAGAGCTGGGAAATCTTTATCTGATGGAGTGCCGCGTGCTGACGCTACGTCCGCCTTTGGGAGGGCCCACGCCGCCCCCGCGTACGATTTCGCGTAGGCTCGGCTGCGAAAGCATGCTCGCGTGCCATGGTGTCCTCCGCATTTTCTACATTGCTCTCCGCATTCCGTGTCGTTGTGCCCGAAGGCGCCACATCTCTTACAGAACGGGGCTGTACATGCGTTAGCCATGTGGGACCCGTCCCGAGAGCACGCGCACACGCGGCGCATGCCCCGATATTCGCACATGACACGGAAACCCTGAACTGTCAAAAAGTTCGCAATGGGCTTGGTCATTTCTATCCTCACGACTCGCACACCGTTCAGTTTGTTAGACCGGTTGTTGGCCTTCGCGAAGGAAATACTTTTGACTTTGCCATACTGCTGTAATGCAAAGGACAAAGATTCCGCCGACAAGTACACGGGGTATCGATAAACATTGACAAAAGTCACTGGTGGTCCGACAGCGTCAACCGGCACTTTAACGTTGTTAACAAAGAACCCTTCCGCTACCATTAATGTAGTCGCTTTTGTGGCATTGCGGGTACAAACGAGAAACTTCGCCCCACCCATATGCTGAAGAGCCAAAACGCTGTCTTCCCCAGCTGTACTTTCCACCGCGTCAATTAGGTCATCAATGGAAATGTCTCCGTCAGGAGCATCAAACAAAAAACAATTTTCCCTCAATGGGGTCTCACAGCTGGTCTCAATGCTGGGGGGCGTTGCCATGCTGCTGCTGGCGTGGCTCCTCCGAAACTCGTGACGGAACTAGGTTCCACTTGTGTCGTACAGCTGGCGCTGGGCGCCGCTGTACCCTGGTAGTCGGCGACCTCAGCAGGTGGCGCTGGCTCCGCTATGGGCATAAAGCCCCTCAATTTTCCAAAAGTAGCGCCATTCTTAGATCTTTCCGCCACCCCGCTCACCCAGGCGCTTCCTCCTCCACTCCTCCTGTCGCCCCAGCCTCCTCCGCCCCCCATTGGCCAATCTGTGTCACATGAAAGCAGGCCCCGCGCTTTTGTATATTTTTTTCTTTCCGGCGCAGAGCAGGCGCCGCGCTTTTGTATATCTTTTCTTTCCAGCGCGCTGCGACCCCCACTTTTGGGCCTGCGCGACGGAAGTACGGCAGGCGGTTTGAAGGAGCGCGGTAGTTTTATACAATGGGTTAGGGCCGAGTGCTTAATTGTGATGCCGTGCTGCTGCGCCTACGGTTGCCACAACAGACCCAGTGACGGCAAAAAGCTTTTTGCTTTACCATCCGCCGGGCGCAACGCAAAACGAAAAAAAGTGTGGATTCACAAGATCGGGCGGGCTGACTTCGAGCAAGTGGCAAAGAACGCGCGGCTTTGTGAAGTAAGTGCCACGGCTCCTCCAACCTCTTCTTTTGACGCCCGTGTCAAAACGGGCCCGTGTCCAGTGCATTGGGGGCGCGTTAAAGAACCCCAGCTGGAAAAAATTTTATCCGGAGCCCCCATTATGGCGTGCCTTATGAGATCGGGGTGTTGGGATGTAAAACCCAAGAATCAACTTTGTTTTCTGTCTTGTGTGCCTTGACTGTTCCAGTTAACGCAACACTGCTTCCTTGTGAAAACTTACAACGCAAAAGAATACAGACGCACGTAGTATACAGAGATAAAATTAGCAATTCAACAAAAGTGTTGCTGGTGCCAATGAGGGGAGGGGGATAATTATTTTCTGAACCTCTTTCCAGTTGCCCCATCAAGTTCCTTCTTTTTTTTCTATCAAATTCTAACCATTTGCACTGTAATAAATAAATAACGATTTCATATGCTGGTACGTTGTTCAAATTATCTATACCGCCTATGTGTGAAAACGTTGCTCATGGCCACCACAACCTGTGCATGAGCTACGTACATCTGTAAAAGGCGCGGAACAGAAACGGCCCTGCTGCCAGGCATTGCTGACCGCAGACAGTCGGAATCTCTCACGCGCCGGCCGAACAAAAGCATTCTGCAGGCACGTAAATTAACCTACGAAACCACGTGCACATACTTTCACGCTGTGAAAACCTGAAACTCTGGTAATTACTCGCGTGTCTGAGCACACCGCGTGCTTGTGTCGTGTTTCAGCAACACGAACTTTCAACGTGCGCGCGCTTTACGCCTTAAATACGCCTTGAATAATGGTGCTTTTCTCTATTTCTTCCGCAAATCCGACACGACATTCTTAAGGCCAGTTACCGACTGACAAAGCAAGATCTAGATTGAAAAAACTGCTCCGCAGGACTCGAACGAACTTTTCCGCGGATTTCCTCCCGTAGCGTGCTAGCCGTCGTCTGCTACGGCAGGCCCACCGCCGGCGGCGCCACCGTCGAGGCCGCGCCGAGCGGAGGAGGAGGGAAGTGAATGGCGCTACTTTGGGAGATTGAGGGGCTTTATATGGGCAGGGGGTTGGCCGGCGGCTCGACAGGGGGCGCTTGCAGAGGCGCTGGCTCCCGTGATCATAGGCCGCTCGGCAGGCGCTGGGGAGGCCCACCGGGTTGCTCCGCTGCTCGGGCAGGCAGGTGGGCAAGCAGGCGGGGTGCTCATGGTCGATAGGCGCTCGTAGACTCCTGGAGGTCCGCCGTAGTCCCGACGGGACCTCCGGGGTGACTGTGACGACGCTTGACGAAGTCTTCTCGGCCTGGGGCAGCGATCTTATCCAAAAGGCCGAGAAGCGACACTATGGGTTACGTCTCCATGTAACCCGCTTGAAACAAACCTACAATATGGAGCGAGCGAAGCGCGAGAGAGAACTGCATTTCTCAAATAACTGGCCAAATCTGACCATAAAAAATACGGTTCTCTATATGCATAACTGGTACGCAATATAACTTTTATTTTAAATCGCAATAGGTTTTACTTACAACGTTTCCAATTTGAAACAACAATCTACGTACCATGCCTGACTGCCCGTTAGGTTTGTGGCGCCATCCTGTGGCTAAAATGATAACTTACGTATCTCGCTATGGTCGCGTGGCTTTGTTTCTATAGCGGGGAATCCCGGAATTTCGTAGGCCAGCGGCAACTACGGCGCCATGGGTCCACGGCCTGTAGTGCAGGTATGGCGTATTGGAATAGGCCAGTGTATCGTGCGTGCAACAGAACAATGGGAGAACCGAGGACGCTTATGCGATGACGCCATCAGTACGGCGCTGCGATCTACCAGCGTGCCTAGAGCGGGAAATTATACATGCTGTGCTGAACCCCGCTTTATAAATTAAAACGGTCTGAAATCAATTGAAGTTAATATAACTCGCAAAAAATAAATACTGCAAACTGTTAGGATACTTCGATAACGCCGACTAAGCTTGCACGTTTCCAACCACAGATCGTGCAGTGTTCCTGCTCGTATGCTCAGAGTTTCAGTTGCAGAAGACAAACACTTGTCTACTCGTTCCGTTCGGTAAGCACGCACATGATTTTAGTATTTCGAAACACACGGCGATAAGAAGCCCGGAAGGACACCTGCACTGTGCCTGGTGGGTTGCACGGGATTCCTTTCAAGTTGCATCAGCCATAAAGGCGATCGCCAGGTTTCACTGAAGAAAAGAAACACAAACGCACGCACACACGCACGCACACTCACACGCACACATACACGGACACACGCATGACCACCACGACAGCCATAACTGCTGATCCCGGAGGCCCTGTGCTGCACCATTATTTTTCCTCTTGCCAGCAATGACTCCAGGCTGCAGTGGCAGATGGCGATGCAGTAGACCGGCGTGCTCCAGCACGCCCGGCGGCTCATTTACATCCGCACAGTTCGCACGCGTAATTCATTTTTCCAGGGCAGCAGGGCCCTCTACTGTGGTGCCGCCGCTCGGGGGAACGCGAACCACGGCGGCCCTGCGCTTCTGGGCGCTTTTGCTCCCTAAGAATGCCATTTGCCTAGGTACAAACGCAGGAAACGCCCCTAGATCCATTCATCCCTAGACAACGCTGTCTGCACAACTTGAAACGTACGCTGCACTGAAGTTGCGACCTGCTGCATTCGCTGCTCTGCCGTGCTCTGCGGTGATAAATCGTGTTTTCTCTGTCACTGTGAGTGCATATGAAAATTGTATAATCGCAAGGTGGTGAGTGAAACGTTTCAAATAACGACGCGCTACCAGTATTTATGCATGATTTTAGGGCCCCCCGCAGGGGTGTCTGCGTCAGCAGGCGTTTGGTGCGTTGCGACACCATGGACCCGGGCACATGAGGGCTGGACCCTCCCGCGCGTAGCCGTGCGTGGCTTAGCCGTGTCCCGGGAAAAGTGGATCCTGGGGGTTGAGCCAATGCCGGGTGTTTGGACCTTTACGGCCCCTCGGCGGCGGCAACACACCTCTTTGGCCTCTGCTTCACGTAGACGGCACCCCCGGACTGACCCACCCGGGGGAAATCGGTAGTCGCCTTTTCCTGTCTCTCTCTTCTCAAACCTTCGTCTTTATCTCTCACTTTACATCTTTCCTGTCTTCTTCTCTATTTACTTCCTTCTTCTTGGCGGCAAGGGTTAACCCTGTGTGGCTATCCAATCTTGGGTACACCATATTAGGTTATAGTGATGGCGTACGACTGGCGTCGTGGAGACTTGTATGCAAGCTCTGCCGCGTCCCCTCGTTGGGCTCCGTGGTGGGCGGTCGGCGCTGTTGCCGAATGTACACATATTTTCATGGAAACTTCCTTCCCCTCCCTTGTTGATCGCCCTCAGAAACGAGGGCGCACCGAAGATGCCTTCAAGTTTTTTGGACACCAAATCCAGAATTTTCCGCGGTTCCACGTTATCCACTCTGAAAAGCCAAAGAAAGCAGTTCGAAATATTTCACCATTCCTTGTCTCAAAGTCCTTGACTGATGTTTTTGGTCCAGGTTACAAGGTGTCGAGAATGGGAAGCGGTGACCTCCTCTTGGAGCTCCGCGATCTGAAACAATATGAGAATATACAGAAACTAGTGTCATTTGGGGAGACCCCCATAACAGTAACCCCACACCGTACAATGAACACCACCCGTGGTGTTGTGTCAGATGATGATTTGATTGACCTAACTGAGGCGGAGCTCCTGGAGGGCTTCAGCGAACAAAATGTGATCAACGTCAGAAGAATTAAGATGAGGCGGGATGGTAAAGAGATTCAGACGAAGCACTTAATAATCACCTTTGGTTCAAGTGTCTTGCCCGAGTCAATCGAGGCCGGGTATATCAAGCTCCGTGTCAGGCCGTACGTGCCAAACCCACTCCGTTGTTTCAAATACCAGCGCTTCGGCCACAGCTCGCAGAGCTGCCGAGGTCGCCAAACTTGTGCTAAATGCAGTGCCCATGAACACACCACTGAAACTTGTGAGAACGCTCTTCACTGTGTAAACTGTGATGGGGAGCACGCTGCGTACTCGCGGTCGTGCCCCTCCTGGAAGAAGGAAAAAGAATTAGTAACCATCAAAGTAAAAGAGAACATATCGTTCAAAGAGGCACGCAGGCGGGTTTCATACCTGCCCAAGAAAAGTTTTGCCGATGTGACGCGTCAGGGGGCAGCGACACAACGGCCACCGGCGGCTGTCCGACCCACAACCAGCGAGTCGGCAGTCACGCCATCTGCCCACGCGGCGGTTGCAGCTAGCCCTGCTCCGTCAACCCACCAGACGGGGCCACCGACCCCGAAGGTGGGCGCAGCTGAGGCGGCCCCAACCTCCGCGGCCCCTTCCAGCGCTGGCAACAGCCAGCGCAGCCAAATCCCCCACGGAGCCCCATCGACCTCCGGGCTGGTGGGTGCAGGGGTCTTGCCCTCCAAGGCAGGGCCCTCGCTGGTAAATTCTCGCTCGCAAGAGCACGTGGCCGGCGCCTCACAAGAGGCAATGGACACTACACCTATCCTCAAGGCGCACCCAGCGCCTAAGGAGCGGCGAGGCTCCCTCGAACGCTCCAGAAAGAGTAGAACACCCGTTACAGGGCCTCGAAAGAGCTCTGTAACTTAAGGCATCACCTCCGTTTCCATACACACAGCAGTTATTTACCTTCAAAATGGCGACACAAATTATTCAATGGAACGTCAGAGGTCTTTTTAGGAACCTTGATGACGTGCAAGAGCTTATACAAAAACACAATCCAAAAGTGCTGTGTCTACAGGAAACACATTTAAACCCACAACACACAAACTTTCTCCGACAGTATGTCAAGTTCCGCAAAGATCGCGATGATGCTGTCGTATCATCAGGCGGTGTTGCCATTTGTATTCATAAAAGTATTCCCTGTCAGCGTTTACAGCTACAAACGCCCCTTGAGGCAGTGGCGGTTCGAGCTGTTTTCCTAAACAAGCTCATCACCATTAGCTCTCTTTACGTGCCCCCACACTACAAGTTAACGAAACACGAATTCCAATCCTTTATAGATCAATTGCCAGAACCTTATGTTCTTCTTGGCGATTTCAATGCGCACAGCTCCCTAAGGGGCGACTCTCGTATAGACGCGCGAGGACGTCTTGTTGAGCAGTTCCTTTTTTCTTCAGGTGCGTGCTTGCTGAATAAGAAGAAACCCACTTATTACTGTCTTGCAAACAATACCTTTTCTTCAATTGATCTGAGCATAGTTTCCCCGTCTATACTGCCCGAACTCGAATGGGAAGTTACAAATAATCCCTATGGAAGCGACCACTTCCCCATACTATTAAGAACACTTAAAGAAAATGAATATCTACCACAGGCTCCTAGGTGGAAGATTGACACAGCAGACTGGGAGGAATTCCGAAATTTAACTAGTATATCATGGGATGACATGTGTTCTTTAGAAATCGATGCTGCTGTGGAATACTTCACAGCCTTCATAATGGATGCCGCATATAAATGCATACGTGAAGTAAGTGGCTCGGCATGCAAACGGCATGTCCCGTGGTGGAACGATGAATGTAGAATCGCACGTAGGAATCAAAACAAGGCGTGGGGGTTGCTACGTGCTTCGCCCACTGCAGAGAATCTTGTTAACTTCAAGAAAGTTAAGTCTCAAGGCAGGAGAACCCGCCGACAGGCCAGAAGAGAGAGTTGGCAAAAGTTTTTATCGAACATCAACTTGTTTACAGATGAGGCGAAAGTCTGGAACCGCGTAAATAGAATTAGAGGCAGACAAACATATTCACTCCCTCTGGTAAACACACAGGGTGATACGCTGCAACATCAGGCAGACTCACTTGGCGAACACTTTGAGAGTGTGTCAAGTTCTAAACATTATTCGAAATCCTTCCTAAAGTATAAAGAAATAGAAGAATGTAAGCCACTCAAAAGAAAATGTCTACAGAATGAATCGTACAACTGCCCTTTCAGTATTGCCGAGTTCAGAGCTGCCTTGAGCTCATGCAAGAGCTCTGCACCGGGATCAGACAGAATCATGTATGAAATGATCAAAAACCTACCCAGTGATACCCAAGTTACACTACTCACACTTTTCAACACCATTTGGGCTGCAGGATACCTCCCAACTGCATGGAAAGAAGCCATTGTGGTTCCTGTTTTAAAACAAGGCAAAGATCCTTCCTTAGTGGCAAGTTACCGCCCGATCGCCCTCACGAGTTGCCTTTGTAAGGTATTTGAAAAAATTATTAATCGGCGACTCATCCATTTCCTTGAAATGAGCAAAATGCTTGATCCGTATCAGTGCGGCTTCTGAGAAGGGCGGTCCACAACCGATCATCTCGTACGTGTTGAAGGAAATATCCGGGACGCATTTATACATAAACAGTTCTTCCTATCGATATTTCTCGATATGGAAAAGGCGTATGACACGACGTGGCGTTACGGAATCTTAAGAGACCTGTCAGAAATGGGCATCCATGGTAATATGCTTAATATAATAAAAAGCTATTTGTCAAATCGTACCTTCCGGGTAAAAGTTGGCAATGCACTCTCACGGCCTTTTACGCAAGAAACGGGTGTACCCCAAGGAGGCGTTCTCAGCTGCACGCTCTTTATCGTGAAGATGAACACGCTTCGTGCTTCATTACCACCCGCCATCTTTTACTCTGTCTACGTGGATGACATTCAAATAGCTTTCAAATCCTGTAACCTCGCAGTCTGCGAGAGACAGGTACAGCATGGTTTGAACAAGGTGTCAGGGTGGGCAGAGAAAAATGGATTCAAAATCAATCCTCACAAGAGTTCTTGTGTTTTGTTTACAAGGAAGAGAGGCCTGGTTCCAGATCCCTGCTTAGAAGTGTGTGGACAACAGATACCTGTAAACAAAGAACACAAATTTCTAGGTGTCATACTTGACTACAGACTCACTTTCGTCCCCCACATTAAACATATTAAAGAAAAATCTCTCAAAACAATGAACATAATGAAACTTAATTCTATCCCAGACTACGTGGGGTAGTGACAGGAAGTGTTTATTGAAACTCTATAAAAGCCTCATTCGATCACGATGGTGCTGTGATTTATCACTCTGCCGTCCGGAGCGCACTAAAGATGCTAGACCCAGTCACCATCTAGGAATCCGACTGGCCACAGGCGCTTTCAGAACAAGTCCCATACAAAGTTTATATGCAGAATCAAATGAGTGGTCACTTCATCTTCAGAGAACATACATCAGCCAAACATATTTTCTGAAAGTCCACTCAAATCCTCAACATCCCTGTTTTAATACCATTAATGACATGACATATGCTACACTCTTTCGCAATCGTCCTTCCGTAAGACAGCCTTTCTCGCTGCGTGTGAGGAAGCTTAGTGAAGAAATGCAGGTTCCTCTCCTCAAGCTTCGCCTAATGCATCCAGCCAAGCTGCTACCTCCTTGGGAGTGGCAGCTCATACAATGCGATATATCTTTCATGCAAGCTACAAAACACGCTTCAGACATTGAAATCCAAATGCATTTCCGGGAACTCCAGCACACACACTCCTGCACGGAGTTCTACACAGACGCATCGAAGTCACACGACGGGGTGTCCTATGCAGCCGTCGGTCCATCCTTCTCGGAATCCGACGTACTGCATCCGGAAACTAGTATCTGCACGGCTGAGGCCTACGCACTATTGTCGGCTGTGAAGCATATCAGGAAATCAAAACTCCAGAAAGCAGTCATATATACGGATTCCCTTAGTGTTGTAAAGGCTTTAATGGCATTCTCTAACCACAAAAATCCTGTTATAATTGAACTCTATTCCGTCTTATGTAAAGCATATGTATCTAACCAGCATGTGATTATATGCTGGGTGCCAGGTCATAGGGCCATCGAAGGTAATGTTCTGGCGGACCAGATGGCCACGTCAGTTGCATGGCATTCTGCTAATCCCGCCGCTGCAGTTCCTGTCACAGATCTGAAGCCCTTCTTACGGAGGAAACTACGGAACCACTGGCAACGCCTATGGGACGCGGAAACAAATAATAAGCTCCACGTGATAAAGCCACAGTTAGGATTCTGGCCCTCTGTAACAAAATCACGCCGAACAGATGTCCTATTCTGTCGTTTCAGAATAGCACAGACATTTGGCACGCATAACTATTTACTCACTGAAAATGATCCTCCAACCTGCGGTAGATGCGGGGAGAGGCTGACCGTCCTCCACGTCCTCCTGGAGTGTCGGGAAGCCGAATATGAAAGAAAGAAACATTTTCCCTTAGCATACCGGCAGCGCATCCCCCTTCATCCTGTTATGTTACTCGGCCCAGAACCTTTATTTGACACCAACGCAGTACTAAGTTTTCTGAAAGATGTTGTCTTGCATGTATTTAGCCCCACATGTTCGTAGCGGGTCCTCTCCTCAGAGGATGCCGCTGCGATAGCTCTTTGGTATAGCACATGCCTCTAGGCCCTTGTGTTTCAAGGGCTCTGGCGAGGCAGCAGTGCTCCAAGTAATTTTACCATCCTATATATTTTTATTTTGCATCATTCTTCTACGATGGATTTTGATGTTCATAGTATTCGTCATTAGTCATTGCCATAGTTTTATAGTACATAGATTTTACGCACTTTACAGCGACTATTTTTAGGCCACCTTACAGCCAAGTCACATCTTCCATAAAACATCGTTAACACTACCACTTGGCATGGCGCTCTTTGGCCAAACCTGGCCCTTGCGCCACAAAACACCACACACCATCATCATTTTAGGGCCGAAGCATCGCTTGTGATTCTCAGCCGGAAATCTGCACCATGTGAATGTATCGTAAATCTAGCTCAGGTCATTTGGCATACCGCAAAGCATCATCATGCTGGCAATTGGAACTCATAAGTGGGTGTTACGTGCCCTCGCCTCAACTATGCCCGGGTGCTGCGCGCTTCCCTCGGATGCCACATGTACGGATCCCTTTCTCAATGCCCTCACCGTGCATGAACTCTCGTGAAAGCTTGCACCCTTCGGGGTTTTATCTTGTCCCATAACAATAATCATCTTGCGCGCCTTTACTTTCTTCCACGCTGCGTGCCTGGTTAGGATATATGCGCACGTCATTTACGTGCTTTCTTGATAGGAAAGAAGCGAGTGCTTAGTTCTTAAGAAAAGAAACGCACGAAACGCACATGATGATTATCGTTCTATGACAAGATAAGCCCCAAAACAAAGGTTTTTAAGAGTGTGTAGTGCACATCGTTAACTTGTGAACAAATGTGCATATTTCCAGCCCCCTTAAGCTATCATTTCCTTCTACATCGTTCCATTTATTGAGTGTAGATCGTTGCTTCGGTGGGCACATTCTCGGTTGCATGGGCCTTGCCTTTTGGCAGGGCCTGTGCCTTAACGTTCAAGTGAAAATGAAGTATGAAGTGTTGAAAATTACCTATTTTCGTATAGTTTGGTGGTGCCAGAATGCTGTAAAAAGGTCCGCAGGAACATTCAGGCTACGTTGTGCCAATTCATATTGATTGATTTTAATTTGAGCTCGGCTATTGACAAAAACATTACAAAAAAAGATAAAAAACGGTGTAACTCAGTTTCAATCAGCAACTTATGTGGCATACGGGAAAAAAAGGTGAGAAACGAAAGTTTGCTGTCGAGTTTGGACTGCTGATCATGATTATAGTGGAATCGTGTTGTTTTTGCACGACTTTACTGCCCTTGCTCTTATGATTCGCTGAAACATTGTCATCATTCTTCGTGCTGCTTCTGGTCGATGTGCGTGCTATATTTGAAGCAAGCTTTCATCAAGTAATCTTGCCGCTTTGCATTTGAACACCTTTTCATCTGCCATTAATTCTTTCCTGAAGCTGGAAGAGCTGACTGAATGCTAAACGTGTTGAGCCCCCCTCCCCCCCGCCAACCTCCAAAATATTTATTGATACAAGTAATCTCTTAATAGCTGGCACGTCCGGCTGTACAAGTTGCTACTTCCAATTCGGTGCCCAGCTGGGTGCTGCTAATCCTGCTATTTTGTAGACACTTTCCTCAGCTCCTCAATCTTTCCACAACAGCTACTGCACTTGTTTCTTCCATCTACTATTCACAGCAACAAGGCAGAAGCATGGCATCAGTAATGTTTGTAGAACAGAATGCTTGGTGTAATGCGATTGTCATCGGTCTATATTAGTAAAGAAAGCACATAAAAATCATCTGAAAAGGTCAAGTATTCAGCGTTAATCTTGGAAACTGCAGACAAATATCCTTCTGTAGAACGTGAAAAGCATTCATTGAGCTAGGAACACAGGTCTAGCCAAGACGAAAGGCCACATAAAACTGGGACACTCGTTTTGTCACATGGCTCGCTTGAATGGGTGTTTGCTCCTGCATATAACAGCCTCTCTCTGAAGCCAAGTTCTCCAGAGTTATACGACTTGCAATGCCGAGGTGTGTTGGGGCACCCTGACCCTCTGCAACACATCCTGAAAGGACACTTGAAACAACTTTTCCTGCTACAAGTACTCAGCAGACACCCTCCCAGCAGTCAGGTTTTCGAAGGGCTTGCTGGACCATATATCAGCCCTCATCTTGCATGCTTTTGTCTTACAGTCTTGACACCTTGTTGGAACAACGTGCTAATAGTAACGTACATCTGCGATCAAAATTAGGCAGACGAAGTGTTCTGTGGATAAAGGAATTAATTGACAACTCCGACCTGTAACATTAAATTGATGAATGCACTGCAATGGTTGCAATACCAAGTTTCAACTGCAGTTTTAGGTTCGATGTCAAAGATCAAGAAAGCTTTTGTTTTTTTCACAAATTCACTGGTGTCCACACTTTTTTTATCAGTAGTTTACTTCAATGGCATTATGGCGCAGCCCTTAAAACACTATGTGCTGTGGCAGACGCTGCCAGCAAACATTTGCCTCTCCTTTGTGCTGCTTTAACATCGGCCTTTAGACACCCTGTGGGCAACCATCCTGCAAGTTTGATGCATTTAACCTGTTGCTGCTGCTGCTATACAACACTCCAGTGGCCTTGCTGAATATCATGTTTACTTTAGTGGGATTTTGTGCTGGCTACTAGTCTGCCCTTTGGAACTAAAAGGCTCTATCTATTTAACCACTTTCTGAACCTTTCTGCGGTTCTCTTAAACACAAGGTGCCAGCAGTACAGGATACTCCCATAGTGGTCAATGCCACAGCCCTTGCCACTGGTGGCACTGTGCCGACTGCTTTCGCTTGAGTGATTGACACCTCAAGCACTCTCCTCAAGGCTGCGCCTCCTCTCCATGGATCAGTCACCACGAACGATCACTCCACATCCACCCTTAGTTTTGCTGCCATGCCATTCAATAAATGCTACCGAGTACGAGTACTCCAACACTTCACATCAAGCCCTGCAGTGCCCCACTCCTTCACCTCACACCAATGCCAAATAGTGCCTTGCAAGTTCACAACTTCACCCTTCTGCTCCTGCAAACATGACAGAACATGGGATTTGCCAATAATAGATGCAACCATGCCTTCCATTGGCAGTATTTTCCGCTGTAGCATTGGCAGAGCAGCTGAGATCTGTGTCATCTGATCTGCCACATATTTTTACCGTAATGAAATTAAAGACTTCAAAAGAATTTTAATTTTCAAATAAATTTCCAGCTTTTAATGAATGCTGGCTTTATCTTGGTTGCATTACTATCTGAACATTTTTGTCAGTATTCACCAAAGTGCCTTCTGTACACTGGCAAATGCCATAAAACTGAGGATGCATCTCCTTTCCAAGTCAACATACTTGTGACTCGCTATGGTGGCATAGTCGCTATGGTGTTGCACTGCTAAGCCTGACGGCGCGGGATCGAATCCTGGCTGCGGGCGCCCGCTTTCCGCCTATGCGCCGTGCTATGGGTGCATGTTAAAAATCTCAGGTGGTCAGACATAATCTGGATCCCCCCCACCCATTATGACAGGCCTCATAATGAGATTGTGGTTTTGGCACCTAAAACCTCAGAATTTAAACTTTAACATATTGGTGGCGACCAAGTCAATATGTCCATGGTATTCTTTCATTGTGCAACTGACAAAAATTGCCTCCAAGCCCAGGGTGAATGCAGCACTAAGTTTCTAAGCAGGCTTTAACAATACTGTCCTTTAGTTGCACTTCATGCAGTCTTTAATATCTCTTTAATAGAATAAAGCCTACCTTTCTAAAATAGGCATGTGCAGGCAGCATTCCGAGTAGTATTCATCACAACAGGCACAGCTCTCATGCAACGTTGCTGCCACATGGCAGACACAAGGGGGGGGGGGGGCACTCCTGAGCTGTTAAGAATTCACCCCACCTAGAATGCACAGCCACTTATAACAGTGCTGCAATAAACTTCTCAATGTGTTGGATAACAAGTGGTTGAAGCCAAAGTGCTTCGTGCAGTCTTGCTTGTCACACGAGGTATTGGAAGCACGTGGAATAATATCCACAACGCAATTGAAAATTTGCCGAATAGCTTCGAAAAGAGTTCCCATTCATACAACCAAAACTTGGAATAAATGCAGATTCTTGTTTTAATCTCCGACATGCCCTCCCCTCCTCTTCCTCTATCTCGCTTTGCCGCTCGAGGAATCCGGTCACATTATGCATAGATGCCCTGGTGGACACAGCTCCTGTATTTGCAAAATGACTAAATTGTCCCACATACTGGGAAGTTTCAGAACAACTGGTGATATAACTTGACACAGACACTGAGCATGTCACAGCCTAGTGCTTGCAAAAAGAATGGGATCGCAGTTGCTTCCCCATGCATTATGACACTATGCATTACATGGCAAATTTTCATTAGATGAAGGCTAAAACAGTGAAGTTGGCATGAGCGTGCAGCATTTCAGTCCCTCCCGATTACACAATCAGGCCACTCTTTGTGCACCAACAAATGTGCAATCAGTGCAAGTAAACATGACTCCACTCTACCGAATGCAGCTTTGTGTGTGGCATATTACTGTATTTTTTTACATTCTGGATTACTGCGGAAGAGTAAAGAGAAAACAGCCACTCTTAAGCAAAAATCTTAGATCTTTCTCTTTGCCGCTGCCAGTTATTATAGAAAGAAGAGGTGCTTGGGGTAAAAATTTATTGCACTAATATTTTTTGTCGAGGAAAGTCATCGACTGTGCTTGCATAGCATGTAGTTCTCAGCACGCTCAGCACTGTTCATGATGTCCCTGGAGTATACCACACGTCAAGCGTATGGCACATTCATACAGCAAAATGACTATCATGTCACAGTAATGTGCAATCTTGAATATCTGTATAATAATTGTGATGGTTTCTATATCGGATTACTCATGGCAGCACTGCTCATGTGGCTCTCAGATAACTATGTTAAGGCACCCAATAACAATCAGCACACAAGAGGAGACAACGGGACAGAGCACCTCCTCGTTGTCTTCTCTTGTGTGCTGCATGTTATGTGGCGCTTTAAAATAGTTATAGCGAATAGATATACACTTGCCCAACAAGAAGTTCTCTTGTGGCTCTCGGAGTAACGTCACAATATGAGTATACAGGACAAGCAGTTTAATTCAATGTTTCTTTTTTATTGGAACATTCCGCAGGCCCATCACGGCCCAAGCAGGAGAGAGAACATAAAAAGGTTTTGTCTAGGTGTTGTGCTCCATATGGCTTAAGCACATCTTCAGGCACAAGTGTTTTTTGCACGTCGTTTGTAAATTTGGAGCCACTGCAGCGTTCACGAACGTGGCAGCACTTTCATCCCTTTGGAAAACCATACTCATTCTGTAAAATGTACTGAACAAGACGAAAGCTTTAAATCAGTATGTATACTTGGATCATTTCCCTTTCGCATGCTGTTGAAAGCAGGAGTGGCCTATTTTTCTAAGCCAAATGACCATAAACATCAGATCAGTGTCCGGGAACCTTCCGCATTCTTCAGAATAAGACTTGAAAGGCACCTGAAAAGATTCGGAAATGACCAACAGAGCTGATCTCATGCTTATAGATGAAATCAACACTAATATAGGCTGGATAGACCAAAGGCTGACTAAATTGATAGCTACACATAGCCGGCCCTGTTGCCAGTATGTCACAGTGGTTTGAGGACCTGCAAAAGTGACGTACAGGTTGCCATAGTATATCCAGTACAGTATACCGCAGACGCGAGGTATTGGAGAATTCAGCTTCAAATCTTCATAGACATTAACGTCCTCATTCTATCTGTCTAAGCAGATAACTTCAGCATCACGAACCACTCTGTCACCTATCCAGCCTACTTCAAAATATCAGCTTCCTGTTTCGACACTGGAGATGCAGCCATACGCTGTCCTAATTGCCTTTACAATCAGGTCACAGCTACGTAGATTGCCACTTCTTTAATATGTCCAAAGCCTTTCTTTTTTGTCATGACACAGAAGCTGATGACCAATTACAAATTTAGTCACAAAAAAGAGCACTGATAGATGTCAAGGCACCATTCAGCCAGTTGAGTTTCTTTGGCAGCTAGCCGAGCAGCTTCAAGTACCAGAATCAACAGAGAAGTTTTTATGCACAACTCCTAGCTAGCTCCAGCAGGGCCTACGCAATCTAAGAGTGGCTGGCACGGAACATCTGTGGCTGTGAACCTCAATGTGGCCATACCTAATTCCTAAGAAAAACCTGCTACGCTGCTATTTACGGGCATTTCCATTAAAAGGTAGTCTAACTACAGCCACAAATAGTTAAAAACTTTCTAGAAGCTGTTATTGTGAAGGCAATGCCTAACATCGACATGCACTATGTAATACGAGGGTTCTGTGGTTGTCAAACGTAAAACCAGTCAATCATTGATGCAGGATATTGCCTTATTTAACTACCTTTAAAGCAGTGTTAAAATATATAAAACACTTGGAATTATTATTTTTATTCCCGACTGAAATATTCCTGCTATCTCCTGGTACATAGCTTTTATTCCTTTCAAAAGGTGTGCTGGGTCAGTAACTATATTATCTTTTCTGGACGTGTGCTTTGAATTATGTGGTGTTCAATGAAACAAAAAAATTTTTGCATGGCACTTTTTCATTGACATTTTGGAAGCAATGAACAAGCAAGCACTGTAGAAGAGTGAAACAAGAAGCATGTCAAAAGACCTTCTTGAGGTGTACAACTGAAGCAACATGTTATGATTCTTACTGCACCATCAGCTATTAAATATCCGTGCACTTCATCCACAAGCTACAAAAGCAATGTGTAAAAAAAAACGTGCTTTCGTGTAAAGACAGTCGCATGTATAAACTGGTACAACCTTGTTCAGAGAGGAGTGGCCTCAAGCGTCGACCCGGGGTTATACCCTACTCTGCACTAGCCCAATTGGTAGTCATAGTAACCTTGTTATTGCACGCCGCTCAGGTTTAGACTACTGTCTCACACGGATATGTGAACGAAAAGAAAGGGGGTTAACCGAGAGGCCCGATTTTTATTAGTCATATCAAAATTTCTTCATCCACTTTAATTTCCATTAAGTTTGCGTTTCTTAATTTCATTTATTAATCACAAGTAATTTCCCCTATGCTGTCCTTGGTGTCAGTGCTTGTTGGCTTCTTTTGATATGACAGATAGGCGAAGTTATACAAACCATGTGCTGACTACCAACGGAATTTATTTAGTTTTGTATTTACCACAATTTTATCTTTAAAAAGTTGTTCACTGTAATAACTTTAGTTGGTAGTCAGCACATGCCCTGTGTTACTTCACCTGTCCATGTCAAAAAGTGGGTCTGTAAAAGAGTGAATGCTACCAACTTGCCCAATTTGGCAATCCTAATAACGCTTGATTTTGAACATCCTTATATAGAAATTGTAACACGCGCATTCTTCACGGCCTGTGCGACTGCTTTACGGATAAACGCAAAATTACTAGTGAGTTCAGTTTTGTACTCTGCCTTTGTATGCTTTCTAATTGTTTATCGACTTACAACGCATTTTTAGTTATTACGTGGCATATCAGATGCGTACAGCCTTCAGTCCTGTTACGTAGACAACACCAGTAAGCCAACTTTCCATAGGCACGAATTAGCGTTACGACGTTATTACTGCGAAATGTCGCGCCTTGGTCACCTACATCACACTTGAGTACGTCGTCAGGGGGTGCACGAAACAGTCGACGAAAGCGCGTTGCGTTATCACGCTTGGAAGATTCCTCTATAGTACTTGTGTGCTACTTCTAAGAGAAAGTAAACTTTGAAGTTTCAAAAACTGTGCCTTAGGAATCTTTTAGTCATTTTACGAATTTTACTCGTACATATATTACACGTTTCTTTAGTTTTATGAAACGGAAACGTGACGCTGGCGAGATTAACATGAGGGCAGCAGCACGCGGTGAGGTGCCTAGCGACCGAAGTCGATAAACATATTATGCGCAGTCCTCGATTTTCTCCCTCGCGGAGGGCTACACCCGAAAGCTGTGCGGTACGCCCGCAGTTTCATGACGGGAGCGTCACACATGCGACGTGCCGTTCCCGCTACATCCTCTGCGTCGCAGACGGCATAGCACGAAGCCATGAAAAACAGTCGGTCTACTGCGGCGCTGTTGATGAATGTGTCCACGTGACCGCCCAGAGCATCGCGAAGGGCGCGCAGAGCCATTGACACGGCCAGCTCTTCGGTCGTTTTCGCCGAGGCGTTAGGCGAAACGAGGCCGACGAGAGCCCGCGCTATTAGCCTTCCGGCTCCCCCGTAGTTCAGCACGGGATGCAGCTGGGTGTGGAAGAATGGGTAAGAGAAGACGAGTGGCTCCACCGTCAGGTTCCGCTCCTCGTGCCACAAGTCGCCTTGCACGCCGTCTATTCTGAGGATGTCGTAGAGTCCCGAAGCTGTCAGCTCGCGCCTCGCCTCTTTGAACGCCACCCATTCGGCGAAGAACGAGTTCTGCGGCGCTGGAAGGTCGCCCAGCTCCACCGACGCGTCCGCAGGGCTGCCGATGCTGGTTGGCGAAGCCTTCCCGGGGAGAATCAAGGCCAGTGGTTCGCGAGTCGAGTGTCCTTCAACGTGCGGGGCCGTAAGCAGACTGAACCAAGCGAGTCCCGTCATCCGCTCCACCTCGCGCAGACACCGGTTCGTCATCCTGGCCGGCATTAAACGAAGTGGGCTGTCACGGACGGTGGAGTTGCTGCCGTCGACCATCCAGCCAATCTTCGTGAATGTCCGATAGGCGATGTGTTGAGCCACATCATTTGGCATCCGACTCCCAAATTCCAGCAGGCTGTTCAAAGTGCGCAGGACCCTCGTGCTCTCAACGCGGACAACTGTCTTTTCCAAGATGTTCACTGCTGGAGGCACGGCAGCACGGAGTGCATCGACCCACGCCTTAGCAGAAACTGCCGGCGTCAACGTTTCTGCCATCGTCTCGAGGTGCAAGTCTAGCGGCCCTCTTTCGGGGATCATCTCGGCGTTCTTGAGGAGAGTGCTGACAAGCGCGTCCATCGATCCCTTCTGCGTCACGTTCGCGGCTACTTCTTTTTCCGGCAGACCTAGCACTCTGAAGGCCCCCTCAACGCCCGCTCTGTATTTCTTGTTCTTTCCGGTCCTCCTGAAAACATCTGCCCATTTTCGCAGGCTCTTGCTCCGGCCAATGAAAACCGTGGCCGACTCGTTTTCGTACGAATCAATGCGCAATTGGAACCACACGTGGATGTCCCAGTTTGCAGACAGGTCTACCAGTGTACGGAGCACCGCGTGAGGACTGCTACGCCACTGATGATGCAGAACGCCGCGCTTCGTCAGGAACGTTCGCAGTTCGCTCGGATCGCGTTTGGCCCACAAGCAGGAACTGACCAGGCCAGTCACCCTGTCGGAGACGGTTTCCGGTCTGACCGAAGGCGTGACCGAGTTCGTGGCGAGGACGGTGTTCAGTGCCTCCTTGAGCAGTCTTGCTTCGACCATCTCGCGCACGGGCGGGACGGCGGCTCCTCGTCGCCAGCGGCCGCAAACGAAGTCGTACAAGCTGCGGCAAGGATCGCGGGACGTGTCCAGCGACGCGTGCACCTCCCAGCCATACTTCTGGCAGGCGTGGCTGTCGCACACTGCCCGCAACGTCGACAGCAGGTCGTAATGGCCGCGCACCAGGCTGCGACGTGCGGCGACCGTCTCGTCGGCCAGAGTCATCAACTTGATCAACATGGCGGCGCCCAAGAGGATGGCCAGAAATGTGGCCGCCTTGGGAGCACCCCGCAGCAGCGTGATGCTGTGGTTCACCACCCGGTCCAGCAGCCTTCCACCGGGCTGCACATAATGAGTTTCCTGCGGTTACGGGTGGGCAAAGCTTACGAAGATACGAACTAGGAACGCGAGCCAACTTGCAACTAACTTTTGTAAATAATTGGTTGCATTTGACATTGGCACTAAATTCGCTAGGAGTTGGAATTCGCGGCGTGTGTGTGTGTGTGTGTGTGTGTGTGTGTGTGTGTGTGTGTGTGTGTGTGTGTGTGTGTGTGTGTGTGTGTGTGTGTGTGTGTGTGTGTGTGTGTGTGCGTGTGTGTGTGCGTGTGTGTGTGCGTGTATGTGTGGTCCTTTGCCGCTTTAGCGCTGCCCGCATAACATTGCATCGTTACCTAGAGGACAATCACAACGTAAAGTTTCCTTGTACTAGTCTGCTGAATAATCAGCAATGCATAATTCTGCTACACCGATTTGCACATTTTCAAGTAAGGAAAAAATGCGATATTCCTTGAGACATCCCTTACAGAGAGGCTGACATGATTAGAAACCCCTCGCGCACTTTCACGCCCCCTGCAAAGAACGTTCTGTGGCGTATTAGGTCATACAGGTCAAAATATGCCGAAATTACTTTACGCGATTTGAACATAGCTTCGCCAAGCCTTCAATTGAATTACAAGACAAGTCGCTCTTCTCAATTAAGAATCGCATTATTCCCACTTTAGAAAGGGATCTCTGCCTCTATGTTGTCACTTTGCAGTGGCGGTGAAAAACACAGTAGCAAAAAACTGTGAATCACGACTCTAACCCTTTGTTGTGGGAATCTGTGCCCACAAAACAGGTTACCCTAAAACCATAACGATAGCGGCGAGCCCAGTCGGCGATCGTCGAACATGTGACCTGCGGGTCAAGCGCGTTGGGTTTTACACACGACGCGTCAAAGGTTCTAAAACATTCACTGGTGTCCGCGTGCCTCTCAGAGAGTACTCCACAATTCGTGTCTCGCGTACAATCTCATTATACAAGGTGCGGCGAGAACATACGCAACTGATAGAGTCAACGATAACGTTCGAGTAAGCTCCATATCAATCACGCCCGTCTTGCGCCAAGCGATACCTTCAATTTGCTAGCGGGCGAAGTGCAGTCCTCGAGAAAAGGACAACTAAGTGCATGTTTCAAGGCATGGCAATGTTGCCTCTTCGTAGAAAACTCGCTACATTTTGCTGTTTAACTGCGAACGCTTGCGAAGAATGTCCGCACTAGCCCACTTGAAAAAAAAATCGATTCCTTGCCTTGCTGAATTACGGGCGCAGTTGAGCTTCAGAACTCCGTTGCTTTTACTCTTGGGGGTTTTCACTTTAGCTCATATAACTTGCCATATGTAGAATGCAACAGTGACATTTTTATTCATAAGCAAGTGCCATGCGTTGAAACCTGTTCTGAAGATTTTAGTTAGCCTTATGTTTCTTACTCCAGCATCCTGGACTCTTAGGAGACTCTTTGAACGGCTCCAACATTCTCAGTATGTTGAGATACCAATAACGCTTGTGATTTTATTCTGCCTGAACTTTTGCACCAGCGAGAACGACCTTTTACAGCTTTATTCAGCAACCCTTCACCCTCTATCTCCGAAGTTCGAATTGCAAACTGAATCGACTCGCCTTCATCTTCTACGTGTCTGCCCTCACTTCAGTGATCGCCGTGTTTGCTGGAAAAAATTGACACGCACACATTGTTAATCCTTTTTCAGGTGACCCCTCTTCAACCTGCTAACAACTGCTAAGGTCCAAATCCGCGTACACTTGCCAGCGCGCCAAAGTTAGAATTCGGCGCGCGCGAATTCACCCGCCTTGCGAGCAGTGACGTTTTGAACTTACAAGCGCGCGCCCACTTGCTTCAGTTGTTTCACTGTATTCATTGAGGTAGACAATGCTTCGTATTTTAACGCAATAGCCTGAAGGGCTGCGTGTCGCAGAAACTCCAGTGTCGGCATCCTCGGAAGTTTCAGAATGACAACCCACAAACAAACCTCCTGGAACAAAATACCGACAGCTCACGCATTTTCTGTTAAATCTTCTCAGACATAAGTACTGAAAGTGCGAAACAGTAACAGAAACGTGAAAATGACGTAATTTTTTTTCATGCAGCTTTGCACAGCCTCCCGGATTAGCCCATGCAAGAGGCCGCGTTTCTACCAGAAAGCTCACCTTCGTGCATAGCGTTCACCGCCAGCGTTTCCTGGTAAACATTACGGTTACATAAGCTGCAAGTGCATGGAAGCGTGAGAAGCAGTCAGGGACGTTTGAATACTATCGCGTTCCACTCTTAAAGGCGAAGCTTAATCGTCCAACAAAGCTTCTTTTTGTTTTGTTTTTTCTCAGGCAGGCAGAGCACATCTGGAGGAGGTATGTGTACTCGCGCCGGACTTCGACGCGTGTTATCTGCCTCGCAATGTCTGCGCACCCGCATAGGCTTTCGGGCGCGAGCTTACGCCTGCCTGCAAGCGTATGTTTAGTTTGGCCTATAACTTTATCGGTCAGTGCAGAGCGCGCCGGCATATATGTCAGAACATTCTCAATTGCTGCCGCCCAAATTAGTATGATCAGATTGCATGCGCGACGCGACAGTGCTGTGCATTCCGGGAGGCACGTCAGCACCAGCAATTTCTACGTTGTAATCTCTGACAAGTCGCGTATGAAATAGCTGACGTGCTTGAGTCGCCTAACGAATCTTAAGATCGATCGCCGACTGTATACTCATCTTATCTTTGTGCTTTGAGTGTCCCTCGTTTTTCGGGGCACAAGTGCGCTCGCTGAGGAGTTCGTTTCGTAAATCCCAGTTCTCGCTGCTGTCTGCTTTCCCGCCGTCGCTACAACGCGACCATATCCTCGCAGAGTCCGTAAACCCGTTTTACCACAGAGCTGAGATTGCAAATCTTACACAAAGTGAAGTTGCTAACTCGTTTCTAGGCAATGTCCAAAATTCGTACCGGAATACAACGCACAGAAGCCTAACGAATAAGCAACGGTCGCCTGGAGCTCGGTATCCGAAAGCCTTGCAAGCTTTGGCTGCAGAAGCCTTCTTGAAAAAGCCTCAGACGGAATGACTTGAACTAGGCAACAGCGCGAAAGACGAGGGCGAAGAAGAAGCACTCGGTCAAACGTAGCGCTGTTCCCCAGTTCAAGATGTTCAACCGACTAGCCGACACGTTCGCTTTATTTACTCGTGCAGAAATTAACACTAGCGATAGTGAAAACGCGTGCATGATAAGACAATTATTTCGATTGTATTTGCATTGAACGGCACATTGTCTCAATATTTCTAGATCAGGGAGCGCAAAAGCTTTTTCTGTATTTTTTTTTCTGCAACAGATAGACTAAATAAGGGGTGTCATTTGACGGACCCATATACCGCAAGATTGTGCTTACCTGGTCGTACAAGCATCGCAATCAGTTTCTTGAATGTGAGCAATCGGCTGTCTAATATCTCCCATTACCTTATATGAAATCAAAGATTATGGGACAAAGCGATGACTGTTTTATTAAAAACTAGAATAGCCTATTCTGAATGTAAAGAAGTACCACGACGATCAAACCTGTGTAAAATATCACTAGTTCTTTGTTCAAGTAATGCGTAATTTTAGCTAGACAAAAAGCTAAACTAGTAATTATGTGAAATAATAAAAACCGAAGCTACTAGAAGTAAGAAATGCGTGAGAGTGCAACGTCTGTCAATATATCTGATAAAGACATGAGGAACAGTGCGATGCTTTGAGCAGGATGGGTGCGAACGCACATAAAATATGCATATCGAGACCACAATTCCAGTGAAATAACTGTTGAAGTTATAATGATAAGCGCACCGTATTGGCACCAGCTCCCTCTTTGTCTTCTTGACTGCTCACGTTAAAATGTTCTCTAGGTACACTTACCACGTGTATGCGACCGCTTTAATCCGGAGACCACCTAGCAGCTTGACGTCGAGGCGTTCTTGAAAGCCCACAATTGTCAGCCCCGAATCGACCAACTTTCTACCACCATTTTTCCATATATTGGTGTTTATGATAGGTGTTTAGAAAAGCAAGACCGTACATTAACGCGTACGAGTGCGTCGTATATCAGATAATTCCTTCTCGCGACGATCGCATCTTAATTCTGGAGTTTTTTATCCGTTTCGCTATTTGGCAGAGATGCACATTAAATTTTTAATAACGGTATACTAATATTATTTAATAACAGCCATTTTCCTTCACATCAGGAGTACAGCTTCGGTAGTGTAGCAGTTTAAGAAGCAGTGTGACTACCTAGCGGTTGTTTTCACGCACAACATGTACAGCGCTACAACCAGCTGGTTAGGGAAAGGCACGTTAATGACAACACAAAATTGTTTCGGAATTCTCATGTATATCTCTGCAAGACTGACTTCAACATTTAGTGAAAAAAGCTCGATTCTTTTTAGAAGAGAAAATAAGGCAACAGTTTTTCCTTTTGAATGTCGCCCGCATAATGCAGCACCCGTATTTCAGTGTCATAGACTTAAAAGTATTGCCTCATGTTTGTCCGGTTGTTCTGTAGAGAATACTAATGAAAACTCACTAAGTTCACTCTTTAGTTTATTTCTTATGCAATGCAATTCTTCGTCGACAGAATCTTAATTATTTGCGAGTAGGCGCTGTCCAAATCCGTGTCGTCAAAGGTAGTTAAGGCGCGATCGTCAAAGTGGAGCTTTCACTCGTCTTTTGTTCTTGCCCGTTTCCTGGCTTAGCAACTGTTCCCGTGCGGTAAGAGGGACACTTTCGGGTGCTCATTTAGACTAGATGAAGCGCGAGAAGCACAACGTCAGCGCAAGTCAGGCACTAATGATCTGCATTACATATACAGTATTTCTGTCGCACAAAAGTCAGTGAAAGTCCCTCTTTGGACATTTCGTGAGCAGGTGCAGCGCTATTGCGGAACTGGGTCGTTGCGCACAACTGGTCGACTCGGTTGGGATCCTCTGCTACACACCAACTAACAAATAGTCCTGGTAATAAAGAGCGTGGCTAGGAACAGCGGTGAAATGCGATTATGGCACAATAATTTGAATAGAATTGAATAGAATTGAATAGAAACACATTGGGGTCAAGGCATCCGATAAGTTTTCCACATTGCACCTTCAAACTCGCACGAAAGGAATGTGCGCGAACATTCAGACCCCATTGAAATGGTGGGCATTACAGGGCTCGCACGAGAACGGTAAATGACGCAGCTGACCTGCTCGTTTCTCGCAGCGTCATCGTGCTCTTGATCGAGGCGGACCAGGTTGTGCCAGGAGGCGACCACGGCCACCTGCGGTGCTTCCGGCTGGCGGTCGCCGTCGCCCCGGCCTCGGTCGGAGCCCGACCGAACAGGAACCTCAACCGTCGACATCACGCGGCGCTGCACGAGTCCCACCTTCGACTTCTTCGCGCAGCGGCAAGCACTCACCAATTTTCATTACACTTCCAAATGGCAGTTCTGTAGTCCCACGCCCCACTATTCAAATCTAGTTTCCCTTTACTTCTAAGCATACGAAAAACCGCCTGCTTCTTGGCCAATCCTCCCGTAGTGGGTATGCGCCACTGTTTAAGATACAAGACAAGACAAGCTCCCCGATTTATTCTGTCGCCGCCAGCTGAAGGGACGAAGGCTGCTGATTTGTTGTTCTTCTGCACAAATGACACATACCCGTCGTGGGCTTTCGGCCAAGAACTGGGCGGTTGTTGATTTACTTTGACAAACCGGTAACACACCTTGTGCTTAATGCTAGTTCCCGGCCCACGACACCGGGCAGCGGGAATCACTTAAAAGTGATAAGCGAAAGTGTTCATGATGCTCTCAGCAATTTATATTCTTCAAATCAGCCGTGTTGGCATAGTGCTCATATCGTTGCGCTGTTAAGCTCGAGGTTGCGGGATCAAATCCCGGCCGCGGCTGCCTCATTTCGATGGAGTCGAAGTGCAAAAACACCCGTGTACTGTGCATTGGGCTCGCGTTAAACATTCCCAAGTGGTCAAAATACTCCCGACTCCACCACTACGGCGTGTCTCATAATCATATCGTTGTGTTGGCACGTGACACACAATAACTTATTTTTATATTCCCCGAGTCTCCAGCACAGACCGTCACAGGTTACACACTTTGTCAAGAGGATCACAAGCCAATGAAGTGGGCACAAGGAGTAATACACGCTAAGGACAATCTAAGCTCTTCTAATTGACCGCATAACCTACGAAACTGTCTGCCTGACACTCAAGCCGGCAGGAATCGGGAAACTAAATATCGCCATTCGAATGGCAATCAAAGTTGTCTTGACCCTCGCGCCACTGGCATCAACGAAGAAACTCCCCAAGCTCGGCGTGCACAACACGTGGGAAGACCTCGCCGAGGCTCATAAAATCAACGAACCAGAGCGGCTCAGACTCATACTCATCGGCCATGCAGTTCTACGCGTCCTACAGTAAAAGCAACATTACCGAAGGAGACAAGAAAACAAGAATCACACGGGCACTGCGTTGCACGTATCCCGCAAAGTATACATCCGATTTGCCATATGGAGCGCTGGAAAAGGACCAGCCGCGTGCTCAGCAACAAATGCGTGAAACACCCGGATAAGAGGTGCACCGATGGGGGGGGGGGGGGGGGGCTGCCTGGTATACTAAATGAAATGCCTTTGCCATATGTGTGTCACAGATCACCAAGACAAAGAGCTCGCAGCTAAGTCGACGAGACGGCAGAGGAAACGGAAATCGCTCTGGCGATAACAACTTGCCCTGAAGTAGTAGCAGTAATCCGCACACACTCCCAAGCAGCAGCTCTCAACTGTGAAAGAAGACGCGTATCAGAAAAGACACTCAAAATACTTCAGAATCTCATCGCAAGTACCCCGCTCCCCGACCCTCGCATCAACTGGGTTCCAGGACACCAGGACGCGGCAGGAAATGAGGCTGAACACGCCGCTACCCGCAAGTATACCAGCCGGGATTTCCTGCCATCCAAGACCTGCCCGGCCACCAACGTTGATGACATCGCCCTAAGTTATTCGAACCTTGTGTAACACCACTGACTAAGCAAAAGAACACACACTTCATCCCGCAGGAACCTGAGCAAAGAGGGAGGAGTCGTTCTCCGCCGCCTATATGGAAAAATACCCATACGCACGTATTTGCACAGTTTCCTTCCCATAGAAGCACAACAGCGCCCCAACGCAACGTACTTCTATACCACCGCTCAAAACGTGGGAGACCAAGCTTTGCTTTGACTACCTGGACGACCAGCGCATTTTCGTCGCCCAAGCCAGAGGGTTCATGGAATCCTCTGACCTAGGGTGAACTTGGTCCTGACTCAAATTACCGCTCCAAAAAGTAAAAAATTATCTCTATCTACCTCAATTGCAATCGAATCAACACTTATTCAAAATATGTGACATGCAGAGATCAGACAATGTGAATTTCCAACTTTTATTTCTTTTTGCATCTCATGCTCAACTTGTTTTGAGGTTTCATCTTCTGGGCCGCTATTTTGTAGCGATGCCTTATGCCTTATTCTATGCTATTCTTATCATCCACCACACACGGCCGTCCGATCCCGCTGATAATGTGGGCAGACCGTCACTCCGACCACTGGCATAGAATCGGAAAAAGGCATCGCTACAAAATACCGGCCCTGCTGTTTTCTTATGCCAACATATCGGTTACTTCGGATGCAAGAAATCAATTTTTCTTTCAGTTAAATTCAGCACCTGAAAAAACATTTCTTCGTATTATTATTCTCACCCCCATTACTATTACCAGAGTACGGTGGCGTGGACATGAACAATAATAAATATGAACCCACTTTCACCAGGATATTGCTACAACGGACTTGCTATGCAGTTTTTCGGGATTGCTCTAATGGCTGAAGCAAAGCTGTCGACATGCCGTGGACACTGCCATGGGAACTCTTGTACCTCGTGTAAATGAACTTCCAGGAATAGCTCGGGCGCATAGGAGACGACTACGGAAGGGCTCCGGGGCCCGAACCCCCTCCGAAGTTTTTCAGGGGGTGGAGGCGCAAGCCCCCTATCCGGGCGCTGCTGTAGCCTTCCCACTAAAGTGTCACTACCGGAGTTTTGTCACCCGCATCATTTGAGGTTTCTTTTGAGTTGCCTCTGCCTTTTCACTTAATATTCCATTGCGGCTAAAAAATTACTGCATCATTGTTGCCGAGGATGTGCACGGCTTTTAATTCATACTAATGCTTAATTTCCGCAAATCCTGGCAATAGGAGGAAAAGCGAATTAAAATCACCAGCGGCCGCTACCTCATTCGTATTTGCGCGCTTCAGCCTTTCTTTTTATTTCCTCTGTAAACACCGTGCAGAGAAAGAACATATTTAAATATTGCTACGATGCGCTGCTGTAGCGAACGATGATGAGAGGATGACGAAGACTACGATGACCGATAATCGCGCGCGCTATAGCTCCGTCCGAGTCTCGTTCCTGTCAGCTACGCTGACAGGAACTCCCCTGCCCGTGTTCGAAACTCCCCTGCCAGTGTTTGCGGGACGAAAGAGGCTCGGGACATCCCTGGTTGTCCCTGGTTCCTGCTTGCCTCGACAGAGCGACCGTTTCGTTGACCTGCAGTGGTGTTTTGGCTGAGTATCGGGTGGTTTAAGGTGTCTCAATAAGCGTATTTTAGTTCCTGGTTGATTGGCATTCCTTGCGTCAGCCGTCTTGAGCTGATGTCGACCAGTTCTCCTGGCCAGGCGCGATCCGCCTGGTCAGCATCCCTGCCACCTAATGAATTGCCCATAGATTTATTTTTTCGCAGTGGCGTCAGCACCATTCCTGTGGCGCTTGTGCCTACCAATGGAGGCTCCATCAGGATCACGAATCCTCAGGCTGTCCAGAAGGCACTCAAGGCCACGTCTAACCACTTCCAGACCATCACTGATGTACGAGCGTTCGGACGGGGAGGTATAGTGTGTCGTTCACCCGACCAGACCTGTGTAGAAGACCTCTTGAAATGCACTTCATTCGCTTCCACCCCGGTGAGTGCTTTTATTCCGCCTCACCTTGCGTGCACCAAGGGTCTTGTACGGGGCGTAGACTCCCGATTAAGTCCTACAGAAACCCTGGACAAGCTATCCGCAGCAGGCGTCATTGCCATCTACCGTTGCAATCGACTGGCCAATAACGAGAGGGTTCCGACAGAATCTGTTATTGCAACGTTTGTGGGCACATCATGTCCATCTGAAATAAAGGTGTGGCCTCTTGTGTTCCGTGTAGAGCCGCTTGCGTCACGTCCAATCCAGTGTAAGAATTGTTGGAGATTCGGGCACAGTGCAGGAGGATGTAAGTCTAGCTTGCGTTGCCGCACCTGTGGGGATGGTCATTCTTCAAGTGAATGCTCTACTCAATCTCAAAAGTGCTGCCTCTGTGGGGGAGAACACCCAGCAGACTATTCGAACTGCTCAGCTCGCGCTCAAGAAATACAAATTCTTGAAATAATCGACCGCCGTCGTTGCTCCCGAAGAGATGCAATTTCAGTTACCAAAGACAGGGCGTTCGGATACTCTGGTGTTACAGCGCGCAACACTCCGAGCATGGATCTTAACCTCTCAGAAGCAATTGACTCTGCTGTGGAAAAAGCAATGGCTAAAGCGATGGATAAATTGATATCCAGTCTCTCTGACTGCTTAGCGCAAATCATTTCCAGTCACATGATGCAAATAATGCAGCCAACTAGGACACCAATGCAGTGCCCAGTATCTAACGCCACACCTCGAACGCCTAGCAACGAGGTAGAGACGCCTTCCACAGACACTACTCCGCTAGTCCAAACACGCGAGGATGAGCCCTCTTATTCAGACACTGTTATTGTCACAGACATGGAACTTGACACTCGAGCTCCCAAACGTATGGGGTCCCCAATTTCAAAAACTATGAAACCAAAATCAAAAAAGAGTCAACCAACTCCTGTGCTTACAGAAAGTATTCTAAAGGCGGCAGTTGCCGCTGCTGTGCGTTCAACACCATTGGACAGTTGAAAGTGCTGCAGTGGAACTGTCGTTCTATATTTTCAGCTTCGACAGATTTATCTTGCCTATCTATTCAATTCAATCCAGATATCTTACTTCTTCAAGAAACGTGGCTTTCACCAGAGAAAAATTTTCATTTAAAAGGTTTTCGGTCCTTCCGATTAGATAGAGACTCGCGAGGTGGAGGATTAATGATACTTGTTTCCAGTAAAATTTGTCACAAGGCAAAAATTTCTTTTCAAATCATGGACTGCGACTGTGAAATTTTGGCCATAGATTTATGTCTCCCAGAATACCATCCATTTTCAATTATAAATGCTTATTTCCCCATCGGTGTGCAAAGTACGCGTCAACTTGATAGGGCTGTGGCTGCATGTAGAAAAGAAATTTTGTTTGTAGGGGATTTTAATTCACATCACGTGTCGTGGGGACAAAAAACAGATTTGTGTGGTAAGCGACTTTTGGAGTGGACTATTGATAGTCACCTTTCATGTCAGAACACAGGACAAGTAACGTTTGTTAGAGGACCCTTCCGTTCAGTGTTAGATTTGACATTTTGTAGCGCTGGCATCAAGGTTTTGTCGTGGGTAGCGGTTGAATCAGCAACCAACAGCGATCATCTTCCTGTGTCATTTGAAATCAATTGTCAAATAACATCTTTAGATTACCAGGCATGCTCATTTATGGACCATACGAAATTTAAGACTTTCTTGCGTTACGCCAGATACACCGACGTAGCAAAATACCCGCAAAGAAACGCTTACGCCCTGAGCGTCGTAGATTCTCAGGGCAGAGAGCTAGCGTCTGCCACAGTCCGTGTACAAAACCCCGAGACTGCAGAAGAGACAGCGATCGCCCTAGCGACTACCACGTGCATGGACGCAGCTGTCATTTTCTCCGATTGTCAAGCAGCCGTCAGAAACTACGCTAAGGGTCACGTGTCAACACAAGCACTGAAGCTATTGAAGCACCGCAGTACTCCGATCCCCTACACCTGCGTGACATGGGTTCCTGGGCACGAGGGGCTGGAGGGGAACGAAGCGGCACACGCCGCGGCCCGAGGCCACACCTGCCGGGCCAACCCTTCCTACTCTCGAGACGCCCGGTCTCCGCCAGCGGAGGCAGAGACCGTACCCATCACGTACTCAGGGATGCTTCAACATCACAGGCTGGAACGCAGGGTGTACCCACCACCTCACCCAAAGCTCAACAAAGAAGAAAGCACTACACTCAGAAGGCTGCAAAGTAATACTTATATCCACGGAATCATCATGCATAGACTGTACCCAACGCTACAAGGATACCACTGCCCAATGTGCGGCGTACCGGACACCTTAGCGCACCTGATCATCGAATGTCCATGGCATATAGACAAAGACGCATTGCCTTCACCGAGAGACTGTTGCAACGCCAGACAAAGCGAAGACCTCATGGAAACGTGGGAGGCCAAGCTAGTCTCCGAGGACCTGGAACAACAACGACATCTCGTTGCCAGGGCCAAGGAAGCAGCGAAGGCCAGAGGGTTCCTGGAATGAGGAGACCTCCCACCGAGAGTTGAACCAGGGCTTACCCTGGAAAACTGTTTCCAAAATAAAAGTTTATTCCTCCTCCTCCTCTTGCGTTCTGCCGTTTCGAAACTTGCCAATGCCAATGATAAGGAAATCGCTTCAACCATTTGCTCAATTCTAGAGGATTCCCGGAAGCAAGCTGAATTTGTCATCCCTTCGGCTAAAGGCACCGCTTGTCGTTGGTGGAATAATGAGTGTACGCGGGACTATAGAAAAAGAAAGGCCGCTTGGAAAACGCTTCTGCATAATCAGTGCCCGACCAACTGGAAAAATTATCAGTTTTATTGTGGTGTATTTAAGCGTACTGTTAATCGAGCCAAAGAGGAATACGATATTAGACATTACGATTATCTATCTAATTCAAAAAATAAGCGTGCTTTATTTTCATTCCTTCGAGCTAGAAAGGTGCTACCAACACCCTTAACATTAGATTCAATTGTTTTGACCCCGCAGGAACTGAGCGCCTCCCTAGAAGGGATTGCCGAAGGCTTAGAAAATCGATTTACGGCCAGGCTTCCGGCTATTCATTCTACATTAGGTCCTTGGGATGACTTTACTCCAATTTCCTTAGCTGAACTAAATGAGACTTCACTATGTTTACCGAATTCAGCCCCTGGCCCTGATGGCGTCACAAATGCAATGTTAAAAATATTGTTACAGGAATCGCCTAGCGTTCTTTTAGACCTGGTGAATTATTCAATTAAATATGCATGGATTCCGTTGCACTGGAAGCTTGCCAAGGTAATATTGATGCTTAAGAAACAAGAAGGAAGGTATGTATTAGAGAACATTAGGCCCATTGCGCTTACATCAAACGTAGTAAAATTCATTGAGAGGCTCCTTCACCGTCGCATCATGAAATTTGTTAATGATAATTCCCTTCTTAGTCCCTGTCAGATTGGTTTCAGGGCCGGCTGCTCCATCTGGCATGCCCACGTCGACTTAGAAAGCCGAATACAACTCGCTCGACGTCATAGGTGATATGTCGCAATAGGCTTAAAACACTGACATCAGTCAGACATAACGCCGCAAGCACCGCAGCTTTTATTGCAGCCTGCGTCCGTGTGTTCCGATGCTGACGTGTTATGATGACCATGGCAGTGCCGATGAAGGCACGATGAAGATGACGATGAAGTTGGCGATACATCACTTCTCCCCCTCTTACAGGTCCAAGCGTTCAGGAGGCCGTCGCTGTCGGGTCGATCTTCGTAACGGTGGCGGGCTATCCGTCTGGGCCACTTCCGGACTATGTCGCAACGTGATTGGAGTGCTATCTGCAGGGTTTACGGCTACCCTCTGTGTCGAGAAAGAGTCTGAGACAGTTCGATGCCTCACCTGGTCCAAGTGTCGCCGCTGAATTCCTTTTCCGGAATCAACAGTGACCATTCTGGACCCCAGTTGATCTCGCACTATACCTGGTATCCACCTGCGACGACTTGTTCGGAAATCGCGCATCCAGACTGGGTCACCTGCCTGAACTGGAGACCCTCCAACTCGTGGTTGGATTTCTGGTGACCTTTCATCGGGAGCGATACAGTCCAGCTTTGTTCTTATTTGGTACCCCAATAAGAGTTCCGCCGGCGACTTTCCATCCTTGACGGGCGTTCGGCGATATCGACATAAAACCCGCGCTATACGTATTTTGAGGTCTATTCCGGGGTTCTTCTTTAGTCCTTCCTTGAGCGTACGCACAGCTCGTTCGGCTAACCCATTCGACTGTGGATGATAAGGGGCTGTTGTGAGTTGTTGCACATTGTTCCGTGCCAGAAACTCACGAAAAACTTTGCCCACAAATTGTGGTCCGTTATCAGAAACAAAGGTTTTTGGAAGGCCGAACCGTGCAAATATTGATCTTAGCGCGTTGGCCGTGGTTTGCGAAGTCGCAGTTTTCATTGGAATGGCTTCCATCCATTTCGTTTCCGAGTCGACGACGACTAAGACCATTTGTCCGTCCAACGGGCCTGCGAAATCTGCGTGCAGCCGGCTCCACCTTTCCCCGGTGGCTGGCCAGGCCAAAGGTATCTGTGCTGGTGGCATCGCTGAAGCCTGCGCACATGTGGAACATGAGTTCACCAGTCGCTCTATGTCGGAATCCAGTCCCGGATACCAAAACAACGTTCTCGCTGTGGTTTTCATGGCTGTCATGCCGGGGTGTGTCTCGTGCAAAAGACGCAACACACGCCTTGTCGCCGCCAGGGGTAGAACAATGCGATGTCCCCAGTACACCAAATTATGGCTGACTGTAAGCTCTGTTCTTCTGTTGAAGTACGGCCGGAGATGCTCATGGCCCTGCGGAAGATATGCCGGCCATCCCTGGGAAATCCATTTTTTAACCTGCAGAAGGCTGGTGTCTCGATTAGTCAGATGTTCAACCTCGCGGGCGCAAAGCGCTGTTTCCTCAAGAGAGTGGGCATACAAAACGTACTCGTCGGCAGCAAAGTCCCGCGGCTCCTCCATTACTGGCAAGGGCAACCGACTGAGGGCATCAGCATTGGAATGGTCACTGCCCTTCCGGTACTGCAATGTGTAGTTGTAGTTGCCAAGAAACAAGGCCCAACGCTGTATTCTTGCGGCCGCCATCGGTGGTATGGCTTTACCTGGATTGAATAAACCAGTAAGAGGCTTGTGGTCTGTTACTAAGACGAACTGATGTCCGTACAGGTAGTCTTTAAACCGGGCGACGCCGAATACCAGTGCCAAAGCTTCTTTTTCTAACTGCGAGTAATTGCGCTCGCTCTTGGTAAGTGTCCTGGACCGGAATCCGATGGGGTAGTCAACACCATTCACGCGGTGCGACAAAACGGCCCCAATGCCTACTGGTGATGCATCACACTCCAGCCGCAGTGGCTTATCCGGGTCGAAGTGAGCCAAAAACTTGGAAGCCACAATTGCCTGCTTAACTTGCTGAAATGCTTTCTCCTGTTCCTGGCTCCATTGCCACTTGACTCCTTTGGATAAGAGAGCATGTAGCGGAGCTAGCATGGTGGCCAGATTGGGCAGGAACTTGCCATAGTAATTTATGAGACCGAGAAAAGCTTTCAGCTCACTCACCGAGGTGGGTTTTGGGACTTCAACAACGGCTTTGATATTGTCGTCCTTCGGTCGCAGACCCTTCGCGTCGATACGATGACCGAGAAATGTGACTTCGTCTTGCCGAAACTTGCACTTTCCCTTGTTCAGTCGGAGACCATACTCCCGCAGCCGCTGCAGCACGGTTTTGAGCCTAGATGAATCATGTTTTTTCTCGGCGATGATAATGTCATCCAGGTACACCTGCACTCCAGGAATATCCCCCAGCAGTCCGTCCATTCGCCTTTGGAATATGGCTGGAGCAGAACTTACGCCAAACGGTAATCTGTTAAAACAAAAGAGACCCTTCTGGGTGTTGAGGACTGTTATCTTCTTTGCTTCCTCATCCAATGGCATCTGGTTGTAGGCTTGACGCAAATCCAAGGTCGTGAATACTTCGCCACCGTTTAACCTAGCAAAAATGTCGTCCACTCGAGGCAACGGGTATTGTTCTACCACAGTGGCCGCATTCACAGTCATACGGAAGTCTCCACACAGTCGGAGGGACCCATCGCCCTTCAAAACGGGTACCACAGGGGTTGCCCATTCAGCGGTTTTTACCGGCATCAAAACGCCTTCCGCGACCAGCTGATCCAATGACTCAGACATCTTATCTCTGAGAGCGTAGGGTACAGTACGGGCCTTAAAGAACCGTGGACACGCGTTTTCTTTCAATTGAAATGTGACCGGTGGCCCTTTGCACAGGCCGAGTCCCGGAGCAAACACGTCGGCATATTCGTCAAGCAGCTGTTGCAGACCTGTGCTGGCAGCCTGTATTCCAGCCGGTTGCAGATTCGCTACCACATTCGACAACATTGCCACTCCAACTTCATTAAATGCCTTGATGGTGTCTCTGCCGCACAAAGATGGCCCGGAGCGGTCGACCACTATGACAGTACCAGGAATATCTTTCCCGTCGCACGTAGCGGTCATGCTAAGCTGGCCGACAACTGGAAGTTCTCCCAAGAGACAAGAGAGCTTGAGCTGTGAACTCTCCAACGGAGGCCAGAGCCGCTTGTACTTGCGGAACACCGTTACGGAAATGACGCTTACAGGTGACCCCGTGTCCACCAACATAGTGAGCGGAACGTTATTCCAACTGATGTCCTTGTAAATAGGCCTAACCTTGCGGATACTGGCTGCGTGATGGAGAACCGCTGTAATCGTGTGCAAGGCGTCGTTGTCGTCCGAGCTTGTGTCCTCTCCGGCTGCCATGGCGTACGAACCCTGGCGCCGTTGTCTTGCTGGATAAGATCCCTGCCGACGGTCACCATTTGTGCTAGACAGGCACATCCGACGTAGATGTCCTCGTTTTCCACACCGGTGGCACACCGCGCGAAGGTGTTTGAACTCGTCCTCAGCATGCGATTCTCCACACCTTCCACACACGTCGCGTTGTTCCGGCTTGGGACGTCGCTTCGAGGAATGGCTCTTTTGTCGGGCAAAATGTACTTCTGAGTGCGCCGAGTTCATGCTCCTGGCATTTTCAACAGCTCTCTGTGCCGAGACAGCAAAGTCTTCAGCCTCTTCTAAGGTGAGCTTCCGTCGCGTCAGTAAATGACGCCGAACGTCTTCATCCAGCACTCCGCAAACGATTCGATCCCTCAACATGCGCTCCAATGACGTGCCGAAGTTACACTTCTCAGCTAGGCGTCGAATGTCCGCAATGAAGTCCTGAGCAGCTTCCCCGTCTTGTTGCGAACGCATGAAGAAAGCATAACTTGCAGCGATCTCGTTGACCTCCGGAGCATAGTGATCTTCCAGATACCCGACGACTTCCTCATAGCTCAGTTCATTCACCTTTTTTGGTTGACACCGGCCCTGCACCACACGCACTGCACTGTCCGTGAGCGAAGCGATGAGCAGCGCTCGCTTCTTCGTTGGGTCCACGATGCTATGAGCCTCAAAGTACGCCTCCAGGCGAACGCGATACGTAGGCCACGTACCTTCTGCATCGGCAAATTCCGGTGGCCGTCCAGCACTCATGCTGACGCGGGTCTTCTCACCTAGCGACGCTAGGCCTCGTCGCCACTGATATGTCGCAATAGGCTTAAAACACTGACATCAGTCAGACATAACGCCGCAAGCACCGCAGCTTTTATTGCAGCCTGCGTCCGTGTGTTCCGATGCTGACGTGTTATGATGACCATGGCAGTGCCGATGAAGGCACGATGAAGATGACGATGAAGTTGGCGATACATCAATAGGCAATTCGCTGCCTTAGTGACGCTCGATATCGCTAAAGCATACGACACTGTGGAGCACACAATATTGATCAATCGGTTAACTTCCTGTGGTGTTCCTGGGTATATAGTAGCGTGGATTCGGTCATTCTTAGGTGAAAGAGAATTCTATTGCTACGCAAGCGGCGTTTCTTCTTCTAGACACAAACAAACGAGAGGCGTACCGCAAGGCTCAGTTCTTTCCCCGGTACTTTTTAATATTCTCATGAGCACATTACCTTGTCATCAAGAAATAACTACTTATGTTTATGCAGACGATATTGCGTTTTTTGCATCTGCAAACGACATCCACACGCTATACCAACGGCTGCAAACTTACCTTTATGATCTGAAGAGGTGGTTAGATACTAGTCACTTCACCCTCAATGCCAGCAAATGTGCTGTTCTCGTATTTCCGATACGTGACATAGTGCACATTTCATTGTCTTACCACCTTCAAGACATACCACAGGTGGAATCTGTTAAATACCTCGGAATTATTTATAATGCCTCTCTCAACTGGCGCTCACACATAGATCATTTGACTGGGAAAGGTACCCGTGCAATTGGCATATTGCGTAGGCTGAGCAGTCGTCGAATAGGATTGAGAAGAGATACACTCCTAATGATATATGGTATGTACGTTCGCCCTGTATTAGAATTTGGTTGCGTGCTCTTCTCTGGAGCTCCAGCCTACATGTCCCGTCCTCTAATCCTCTTAGAAAGAGAAGCATTACGTCTGTGTTTAGGTCTTCCTAAATTTGTTGCAAATTCTATTCTTTATCTAGAATCCCGTGTTCCGCCACTTCCGTGCAGGTTCCGGCTTTTGACGGTGCAGACGTTCTTAAGGATTTACGAATCACCACTGCGTCATCCCCAAATAATCTTTATTTCACAACCTGCATTGTTTTTCGGTGTCATCTGGCCGCGACTACATAATCCGCAAATTATATTTGTGCAAAAATTACTTGACTCTTTGGGCGTGCGCATATGCGATGTTCTTCCTATTACCGACAGAGCTGTCGCCATGGATATTCAATTTGATGACATCTTTCCTAATGATGCAAAATTACTTCCACACCATATTCTAGACGGTATATTGCAAGATCATCTGAAAAACCTTCAAACAAACGTTGTAATTGCTACAGATGCTTCACAATGTGAAGAAAAGTCAGGTGTAGGAATTTTTCCCCGATTCTCGATTGGACATTTTCTCTTCGGCTGCCAGATTTCATACCGATTTTTTTAGCCGAATTCATGGCCGTGGTGCTGGCATTACGCAAATTAGGACCATCAATTACGTCAGCCGTGATAGTCACTGATTCTTTATCACTGTGCTCATCCCTTACTGCTTCTAGTGATTCTCGCGTGATGAGGACATTTCAATCATTGGTACCTGCTTACTTGAGAAGCGTGCGTTTGATTTGGGTGCCTGGCCATAAAGGACTAATCATTAATGAAATTGCAGACTCTCTAGCGAAGGCATCGATAAGTGGCCCGATTCTTCCTTGCTGCCCTTTGACTGCTTATGTTACTGCAGCTAGATTTCGCAGGAGTATCATTATACAGTCAGTATCAGGCTCCGCAATTACTAACTCTGCGGATTACGGACATCTCCTGCACCCTTGGAACAGAGATTTTTGCCGAACACGGAAAATTGAAGTGTTTATCACGAAGCTGCGCTGCTGTATACCTGCATTGAACTTCTACCTCCACAGGTCTGGTCTGGTTCCCTCACCATTATGCTCATTGTGTGGCGAAGCGGAGACAATCGACCATTTCTTGTTGTCTTGCAGACGTTTTTCTATTATAAGAAAACGACTACTCGAAATCCCGCTTCGCTCTATTGGTCTAACTTTATCAGTGCCTGTGATCCTGTCTTTTGGAGCCTCCATTGTTGGGTTCAGCAACAGAAATGTTTGCTTGGCGATCCAAAATTACCTCATTGAAACCAATCGATTTCCATGTTAGATTGATCGTTCTCCCTCCCAACCATAGCTTTTTTTTATTTCTTATCTTTTATTGATTATTATTGTTATTATTATTATTATTATCTTATACCCGGTTTTCATCTGAATATTTCCTTTTTTCTCCAAACACAAAACGTTTACTTTTAAACTCACACGCCCAAATTGTTAACTCCCTTGTTATCATTACTATTTTTAGGCACCTAATTAAACCGCCCGATTCTTGGCCAATCCCCCACTGTGGGTATGTGCCACAGCCACTAAGGACAACAACAACAACAACAACAACAACAGCTCCGTCTTGTATTTCTGCCTCCTGCCCGTTGTATATGTCTCCTAAATATGTGGTCAAGCGTCTTTTCTCCCCGTAACATTTTGGTGAACTGGCGGGGTTTTGAAGTTTCAAGACGGACTTGCGCAGCGAGTGATCATTGGCAGCATCTACAATGCCGGCGCCAGGTGGGGACGAGAATGCTTCGGGCCTGTCAGCAACCGTGCCTCAACCATCTGCCGCCAACCGCAGCGTCGTCTTCACACAACCGCGTGACCCACGTCCTTTTCCGGCTCTGACAACACCGACATCGAAGATTGGCTTCAACTGTACGAACGGGTGAGCACTAGCAATAACTGGGACCCGACAATGATGCTATAGTGATCATAATAGTTTACCTCTCGGGATGCTTTCTGTCGTTCGGCGATCGCTTCTCGTTTCTCCTTGTTCCACCAGCTTTTTGGTTTCTTTTTTGCTTTCCAACGAACATGTTCTTTCTCTTTCCGTATTTCTGTCGTTATTACACTTAGAAGCTCACTGTATTCCCACTCTTTACTTGGTCATTTGCCCAATTCTTCCTCGACTCTAGTGACTATTGTGATGTTCCGGCGAAGAAGAAGAAGACAGAAGAGACAAGAACAGGAGGAGGAAGAGAAAGAAGTGATCAAGATGGATACCTGTAAATAAATGAGTGTATTTTAACTCGTACTTTATATTTGGCGCAGCCGACCATGTGGCTTGAAGTGACGTTGGCAAGAAGAACAGATGGGCAGACGACCGTGAAGACCTACCAGCTTGACGGCGAAGATCCAGTGCTTCTTCAGGAATCAGCGACTTCATCGGAACTGCTTCGCATCATCGCTGAGAAGAGTCAACTGAACGAAGCGGCCCTCGTTGAGAAAGGTGTGGTAAGAATCGATGCTTCTATGTCTGAATTTTAGGTTATGTTTCCGGAACATTCAAGGATAGATTCCAAGAACGAGAATGAGCACACGCATAACGCCTTGTTGCAAGCGCTGTTTCAGCAGCAGACCACGCAGTATGAGCAACAGCGACTGATTTTCGAAGAAGTTAGCGACTCACTACGAGCACAGAAACCACATCAAGAAGAGTTCAAGCCCGATAGTTTCGATGGGGTGTCTAATGCCGCCAACTTGTGGCTCAGATTTTATGAATATGCATGTGCGCAAAACCACTGGACGTCATTGGACGACGAAGTGTGTAACATGCGCCGTTTTTTATCTGGCAATGCCAGAAAATGGTGGGACATGCGAATCGCAAGTCAATGCCGTGATTCATGGCAGAAGTGGAAAGATAGTTTTCTTTCTGCTTTTGAGCGAAATCCGGTTGACAGATGGGACGACGCATTAGCTTTCAAACACAGAGAAGGGACAGTCATGGATTATTTTTTCGAAAAGAGACGTTTACTCTACATTGCCGACCCTAATCTACCGGACTCTGCAATCCTTCCCCTGATAATTCAAGGCATGACTAACGAATCGCAAAGAGAGGTTTGTGTACACCGTCCAACCTCCACGGATGACTTACTTGCTTGCCTTAAGTATGTGTCCAGTGATTTTCTGATTGACGGTCCCATCAAAAGGCATAGTACTCCAGCACTGAGCACTGACGCACATGGCGAAACGGTAGAATATTTTAATACCGAGTCCGACCAATGTGACACGATGGAAAATGTATACCTTCTGAAGTCAAATCTCTTATTTGGTAAAATGATGGTAAATGGAAAAAGTCTGGACTCCCTGGTTGATACTGGAGCATCTGTAAGCCTGGTAAATCAGGAAATCGTCCAACCGAGCAAGGTGTATGAAGGAAGAATAGTTAGTGTTCAAAGCTATGATGGAAAAACTAGAAGGTTGCAACACTGGGCAGAAGTAGAAGTTGAATTTGGTGGACATCACCTAAAAGTAGATGCCCTTGTCATGCAGGGTGTTGATTTCCTGTTTATTTTATCTAGACCTGATATGAAGCGATTGAAGATGAATATTTCTTGGAGAGACGAAGTGACTATTGACGGATCCTTTAAGCCTAACTTGTGTGGAATTGAAAATTCACATCGAAGAGTTAGAAATGCTGATGAGATACTGACAAATTTTCCCGAACGTATTTGTGTTGAGACGTACCCGCCAGCAGCAGATGTCTTCGAGGTACCGTTTAAGCTTCGTGACGTCACAGTAGTGCGTAAAAAGCCGTACAGTCTTTCCCACGAGAAAAAGACCTGGCTAAAAGCCGAACTGCAGCAAATGCTAAATGCCGGTATTATAAGGCCATCAACATCCACTTTCGCGTCACCAGTCACCATAGTACCGAAAGACGATGGCTCATTTCGCCTTTGCACAGATTACCGGCAGATCAACGGCCAGACTGATTTGTTTCCTTTTCCCATGCTCCGAATAGACGAGATCATCAATGAAACTGGTGGATCAAATGTTTTCTCTCGGATCGACCTCTGTAAAGGATACTGGCAGGTGCCACTACAAGAAGATTACAAGCACTACACTGCTTTTGTAACACCTTTCGATGTGTATGAGTACAACCGCTTACCATTCGGTTGGAAGAATTGGTTGGAGCTTGGTTTCAGAAAATTATGAATGGCATTCTTGATGAGTTCCTGGGAAAGTTTTGTAACGTATACATTGACGACATCATCATATACTCACGTACAAGAGAAGAACATGAAAAACACCTTTCGTGCGTGTTAGAAGCCCTCAGCAAGTCAAAGGAAAAGATTAACAAGAACAAGAGTGAATTTTTTCAGACAAATGTTGTTTTTCTAGGAAGAGTTTTTGACGGCAAAACTAAAACAACAAAAGAGGTGTCTATACAAAAGATGAAGAAGCTCGTCAAGCCATATGACCTACACTCACTCCGTGTTTTCCTCGGACTCGCCGGTCATTTTCGTGCGTTCATTAAGGATTACGCTGCAAAGACACGATGCCTCACCAAGCTGACGCAAAAGGATGTGCCATTTATCTGGAGTGAAGAGTGCGAGAAAGCGTACGAGTACCTTGTTGAAGCTATATCGTCGGATCCTGTGCTTGTGCTACCTGACTTCAACAAGCCTTTCGAGCTGTGTACGGACGCTTCAAAATATGGTACAGGGGACGTTCTATATCAACGAGACACAAAGGAACAGCAAGGACGCCAGCTCAAGGTGATTGGCTATTATTCTTCTACGTTCTCAAAAGCTCAAGAACATTATACGACCACAGAATAAGAGGCTCTGGCTGTTGTGATGGCATCCCGGTATTTCAGAAGCTACATAGAGGGTCGTCATTTCTGGCTTTTCACTGACAACCGAGCGTTAACCTACCTCTTGGGATTAACCCAGCCCAAGGGCAGAGTGGCGCGTTGGATCAGTGAAATACAACAGTTCACTTTCGATGTAAGCCATAGACCTGGTGATAAGCTTCCTGAGGCAGATGCTCTTTCCAGGCTTCACATCACAGAAGTGAGAACATCTGATCATGAACATGTTTGCACCTTGTGGGAAGGCACCGAAGACCTGACTTGCAATAATGGCAAATTTTGTGTGCCAGAAACATTGGTGAAAAAGGTTTTGAAGCTGTACCATGACAGCCCCGAGTCAGGAGGGCATGATGGATTCTGGAAAACTTATTGGAAGATAAAAAGTCGATTCATCTGGAAAAATATGAAGGAAGATATCAAGAACTTCGTGCAAACATGTCACCAGTGCCAAATTAACAAGGCCAAGTATCGTCCGAGAGGGAATCAAATGGTCATCGCTAATCATTCCCAAGTACCATTTGAAGTAATTCATCTAAATTTTGCCGGAATAAAAAAGCGAGGAGAGGGAGTCAGTAAGACTCAGGCATTCCTTGTCGCAATAGATGAATGCACACGCATGGCAGCTGCAAAGCCAGGAAAGGAAGACGCCAATTCTGTTTTCACGTTACTGGAACACCAAGGTAGTGGTCTCCGACAACGGGCCAGCTTTCCGCAGTAAGAAGCTTCAAGAATGGGCCCGTGATAGAGGAATTGCCCTGAGATTTGCCACACCTTACCATCCAGAAGGAAACGGCCTAGCTGAGAGGCTCAGTCGGGATTTGAAAACATTCATCGCAATTTACCATGATTTCCATGGAGGATGGAAGTGTGCCTTGGAAGCAGCAGTCAGGCACCACAATCATTCTCATACCATGGGATTAGGATGCACGCCTAACTTTGCTGCATCAGGCGAAGCAACTTGGCTACCTGCCGACTACGACCTTGGAATCGTTGGGAAAGTAGATCTGCAGGAAAGGCGCAAGACGGAAGAGGAGCTTGCACGCTACAGATCAACGATGAAGAGACACTTCGATCTGCGACATAGCTCAAAGATGCCTGTAATAGAGCCTGGAGATACAGTTTTAGTCCGGAGGAGTTTAGATGGACCGAAGTCCAAATTTTCTGGGCCCTACACAGTGATAAAGACCACCAAGCAACAAGGAATCTTGAAATCGCTACACTATTTGGGACCGGAAGGAAAAACTGAAATAGCAACAGTGGGAAATGTCATACCCTATCATCCCAGGAGGGATGAAGTATTTCTTATATATTCAGTGTTCAAATTTGTACGGGCCATTTTGCACTCTTTGCTCTCTTTCCCAACTATATATTCCATTTTCAAAATGACGCGTTTATGTCCACACCCTATACTGCTACACCCTTCCTCATTAATGACCATTTCTCTCAACTTATCATGAATTTATTCTGTCATCAGAGAGTATAATCAATGGTTGATTGCCGAATTCGCACTTCCCACGTGATCTGCCCCTCTCACTTAGGCCCTGTATTCACGATAACGAGGTTATGTTGCTCACAAAGGTCTAGCATTGACTTCTTGTTGTCGGTATAGCCATCCAAGTCGTGTATGTGGGCATTCATGTCACCTGATAGGATAACTTCAGCATCATTCCCGAAATCCTTAATATCAGCACTTATGCATTCCACTAACTCTTCATTTTTCTCTGTGCATTTATTTCCGGTCCACAAATACGTAACGCCCAGCCAAGTTTTTTCCTGCCTATTATGCGAAGCATATTACGAGAGCTCAAACCAGCTCCTCAGGCGCGGCGGTGTCGCCATGAAACCACGTGACACCGTGACGTCACGACAGAGGAGAAGTGGCTTTGGCTCAACTCTTGCAAGACGGGCTGGGTGGGAATCGAACCAGGGTCTCCGGAGTGTGGGACGGAGACGCTACCACTGAGCCACGAGTACGACGCTTCAAAGCGGTACAAAAGCGCCTCTAGTGAATGCGGTGTTGCCTTAGAAACGAGCTGTTTCTAAGGCGTGCGTCTCTTGCTCAGGCGCACATTTCGTTGCCGCGCCGAACGCTGCTTTGCTCGACGCTCACCGCGTCCAATGCGGGGCGCGTAGTCGCTGCCCTGTAGCCCATTGTCTTGCACCCCTTGGCGGGTCGACGGGAACGCTGTCGCGTTCCACTCTTGAAGGCGAAGCAGTAATGCATGAGTTGTTTCTTCGTCTAGCCGAACCAAATATAGCCAAGCAACAGCAGTTCACCAGGCTAAACAGTGGTTCAACAACTAAAATAAAGGCTAGTATGCTTCGCATCCTGGGCTTAACCTTACCTAAGCCACATCCATTTTTGTACCTGATAACCAAAGATTATCTCGACATTTTGATAACTCTTGACAGCTCTTGATGCTATTGACAGCTCGCCGGCCTACCGTAGCGCCATCTGTCGCTGCAGCCTTGAGTCAATGCTGGCAAGATGAAAAATAATGGGGCAACACAGGGCCTCCGGGATCAGCAGTTATGGTTGTCGCGGGGATGATGCATGTACGTACGGATCCATGAATACTTTGTTTAGCGCAAAACAACCGACACAAGAAAGACGACAGGACAAGGCGATTTTTTTCAGGAGATGACATAGACACACAAATATCAGGGCCCACAGTAGAAGAAAGACAGTTCAGCACAATGCGTTCGTGGGCTAGTTTGCTAAACAAAGTATTCCGCTAAACAAAGTATTCATGGATTCGCACCAACTAGCCCGCCAACGGATTGTGATGTACGTACGGAGCTCGCCGATTGCTTGCTGTGGTTTTTTCCTGTCGCGGTCGCGCATTCTTTATGTGCACAGGAAGCGCTGCATTTGTAAATGTCTTTGTGTGTGTGTCTGTGTGTGCGCGTTTGTTTGTTTGTTTGCCTTTTTCAGTGAAACCTGGGGTCCACCTTTCTGGCTGATGCAACTTGAAAGGAATCCCGTGCCAGGCACAGGCACAATCCCAGGCACAGTGCAGGTGCTCCTTCCGGGCTTCTTATCGTCGTGTGTTCCGAAATACTACAAGCATATGCGTGCTTACGGAACGGAACGAGTAGACAAGTGTTTGTCTTCCGCAACCGAAACGCCGAGCATACGATCAGGAACAGTACATGATCTGTGGTTGGAAACGTGCAAGCTTAGTCGGCGTTATTGATGTATCCTAACAGTTTGTAGTATTCATTTTTTTGTGAGATATATTACCTTCAATTGATTTGAGGTCGTTTTAGTTTATACATGCGGTGTTTTGCACAGCATGTTTAAATTTCCCGCGCTAGGCATGCCGGTCGATCGCAGCGTCGTACTGATGGCGTCATCGCAGAAGCGTCCCCGGTTTTCCCATTGCTTTGTTGCACGCACGATACACTGGCCTATTCCAATACATCACACCTACACTACAGGCCATGGATCCGTGGCGCCGTAGTTTGCGCGGGCCCACGGGATTCCAGGATTCCCGCTATGTAAACAAAGCCACGTGACCATAGCGAGACGCCTCAGTTATCGTTTTAGCCACAGGATGGCGCCACAAACCTAAACAGCTGTCATACTAAAACGCATGGTACGTAGATTGTCGTTTTAAATTGGAAAGGTTATAAGTAAAATGTCTTGCGCTTTAAAATAAAAGTTATATTGCGTACATGTTATGCATATAGGCAACAATATTGTTTTTATTTTCAAATTTGGCCAGGTATTTGAGAAATGTAGTTATATCTCGCACTTCACTGGCTCCATGCCCTAGGTTTGTTTGACACGGGCTGCATCGCGACGCTATTCCTGGCATCGCTTCTCGGCCTTTTGGCTAAGATCAAGTGTAGTATCTGTTCTTATCAGCTTAATATCTGATACGGCCCTGTAATGGGTCTTACGATAATAATCTTATTTTTGTGAGGCGGTGCTAGGACGGGGCTTGCCCCTCCAGTGCCACGGGTTGTCCCGGTATTGCACTGCAACCGGGTACAGCCCACTTATCAAATCCAAAAATCAGAATATCTGCGAAGCGTCTGCCGTTTACAGGGTGACTGTGCGGCCAGGAAGAGCTATCCGGTGGCTACCACTCCCAGCCCCGCCAGGCCCCGTACCCTCTCAAGTTCCACAAATGGCCACAGAGGGCGAAAAATCAAACGAGGCGTGTTTCAGCGTAAGCGCGCAAGTGGAGATACTGTAATTTGGTCGAATACTTTGATTTGTGCTTTTTCTGCTAGGGGCGCTGAACATGCTGAATTTTTTACTTTACACAAACCATTGACATAAACAATCGAGGTGTCTAAGGATGTTTTGTTACCTCAGGCAAATAGGCAGTTGATTTTTTTTTTAATTCGATTGTTGAAGCTGCTTTTTAGTAATAGCGTCAAGGTTTTTGTACTTGATTAACCACCGACAGCCTATTGGCATCGACGTGTTTCCTGGCCGTTGGCGTTCGAATACTACGGCGGTAAAACATTTTCGAAAGCATGCTGGTTTCATCTGCGAGTCATTACATAGACTTGCTGTAAAGAGGTCTACTCTTGGCAAAAAATAGTGCCTCATTTTGTTTAGGCGTTGATTATCATAATGAATGCGGCGGAGGTTGAGGGAGTACGCTTGAAGGTACGTTTTTATGCCGTTGATCTCCATAACACCGTAAATACGCAAAGCGATGTCACAGAACACCCGATCATTGTGTGTTCTCCGTCATCGCTTGTTTGCTGTACGCCTACTAATTCTTCATTTCTTCAAGTGTTGTATCCTCCTTTTGTCCTTGTTCCCTTGTGCTTCACTTACAGTATGTCGTTCCGTCAGCTGTAATGCGCATTTGCAAAACCAATACGTTTGATAAGACGCAGTGGTTGTCATAATTTCACTACACATGTATTAAGCTGGCACATATATGCTTCAGATACAGATGACTGTATGCGGACTTGCACGACGTTGATGCGGAGATTAGGATAATTATGACAGAGGCAGCCGACGGCCGTAAGCTGTTGCGTTCTTTCCGCCAAACTACCCGGCCTGGTAGTGCTGTAAAGATGCTGTATAAAAGTGACACGCGGTGACAGGGAAATTATTATACTTAGCAGCCGACCGTACGTTTTGTAGCTTAGGTCTTCTTTCTTGTGCGTTTGTGCTACCCTTATTAATGAGCCATTTCTTGCCTATGTTCTTGAATATGTAACCGCGTTTGTGTGGATGCGTAGACGTGTGCTTTTTGTTGTACTTGTAAAATGCAAATAAAATATTTTCAGGCTTACTCAATCTTTGGTGTCGTGTGCGTTTATTCCAGTCGAGGCCATCGTGCCACCTGGAAACCGCATTTTTTCAGTAGCCCTACACGAAATGCAACAGCTGGAGCGCGGTGGCACAACTCGGCGTAACGGCGGCGTAATAAACGAAAAACCGCTCGGGATGCCCTTAAAAGTCAGTTCAGAGTGTGCCTTAACTCGATATGACTCAGCGCTACATGTATTCTGCGCCTCGATCGTGCTCCCGCCAGTTTAGTTGCTGTGTAGCAAACGTAGCGCCTATATAACGTAGGCGCTTCGTTTGCCACGCAGCAACCAAACTGGCGGGAGCACGATCGAGGCGCAGCAGCCAGAAACCCAGTAAAGCCACAGAACACCTGGTAAAGCGTGTGCAAAACCCCGTTTCCGTTTCCTGTTGTACAGCGCCACCCGTGGTCACATACTTTAGTGAGTGAGTGAGTGAGTGAAGAAACATTTATTGTAGGTCCGGCGAGGACGCGAACTCGTCGCGCACCCGGCTAGTCCCACGTCGGGACCGGCAGGTCTAGCCCACCGGCCCGGTCGCGGGCACGCCGGACAGCCAGGATTTGCTTTTCCAGAGCGGGGCTACGCAGAAGCGAGTCCCACTCCTCCTTGATGAACTTAGGGTATGTCGACCCGCACTCCCACAGCATGTGCGCTAGAGTAGAGGTCTGCCCGCAGGAGGGGCAGGCGTCGTCGCGATACACGTCCGGGTAAGCCTCGTGGAGAACGGACAGACACGGATACGTACTAGTCTGCAGAAGCCTAAGAGAAACGGCTTGCGCCCTATTCAACCTGGGGTGAGGGGGTGGAAAGACCCTTCTAGACATGTAGAAGAATTTAATAATCTCGTTATGAGTAGCGGGAGCGTCCCTGTGGCCGTAGGGAGGAGGGGAGTCGGTGCTTCTTGCAGAGGAAGCGCGGTCGGTGAGGTCACGCGCAGCCTCGTGAGCAGACTCATTCAGGTTCTGGGGAGCACCCTCGACCGACCCTACGTGAGCTGGAAACCAGTGGATTGAATGATGCGTGAGAGCGTATCGATTCGAGTTGCTAAGAAGACGAGCAGCTTGCTTGGCGATGCAACCCTTCTGAAAAGCCCTAACTGCCGTTTTGGAATCGCTGTATATCTCGGACCCACGACCGTCTAGCAGGGCGAGGGCGATGGCGGCTTGCTCGGCGACTCCGGGATCTGAAGTGCGAATGGAGGCGCAATTAGAAATCTTGCCGCTGGAGTCGACCACAACGATGGCAAAGGTCTTCCCATCGCTGTACTCCGCGGCGTCGACGAAGCTTGCTCTAATGTCTCGTTGCTTTATCTGTTTGAGGATGGCTGCTGCTCGGGCCTTGCGTCTGCCCTCGTTATGGACCGGATGGACGTTTCGGGGCACAGGGGCCACTTCGAACTTGTCTCGAATGCACCTAGGGATCGGGGTACTGACCATCGGGAATCCCGCAGGGTGGTAACCCAATTCTTCGAGGATGTGTTTACCTGCCGCTGTGGTGCTCAGGCGAGTGAGTTGCGCACGTTCTTGGGCCTCGGCAATCTCCTCGGCAGTGTTATGCACCCCCAGCTTGAGGAGATCCTCGGTATGGGTCCTGATGGGCAGCCCCAGAGCCCTCTTGACCACTTTGCGGATGAGAGCGTTGAGCTTGTCTCGCTCCGCTCTGAGCCAGTTGTGCATAGAAATTGTGTACGTAAAGTGACATAGCACGAAGGCATTGATAAGCCTGAGGAGATTGTTTTCCTTCATTCCTCGGTGCCGGTTTGCTATTCTGCGAACGAGGCGGAAAGCGTTGTCGGTCTTTGCGATGATCTTGCGGAGAGCCGTTCCGTTCCCGCCGTTGAATTCGACAAACATGCCGAGGACCCGAATAACGTCGACCCTGGGTATCACCCCCCCGTCACAAGTACGAAGACTGATGCTGCTTTCGGAAACTGGCTTCCAATCTTTGGGTCTCCCTCCCTTCTCTTTTCTGTAAAGCAGAAGCTCCGACTTGGCGGGGGAGCATCAAAGTCCGGTGGGGCGGAGATACTCCTCGATCACATCGATCGCCTCCTGCATGGATTCTTCGACTCTGCCCTCGCAGCCGCCGGGGCACCATAAGGTGATGTCGTCGGCGTATATGGTGTGCTTGACGCCCTCTACGCGTGCCAACCTCTCGGAAAGACCAATCATACAGATGTTGAACAGGGTGGGTGAGATGACGGCGCCCTGAGGAGTGCCCCGCCCTCCGAGGGGCACATCGTTGGAGCGGAAGTCGCCAATGCGAAGCTTGGCCTTCCTGTCCGTTAGGAAAGAGCTGACGTAGCTATGGAATCTGTAACCGAGACCCAGGTCTGAAATGGTCTTTACGATGAAGCTGTGGAGCACGTTGTCGAAAGCTTTCTCAAGGTCCAGACCGAGCAAAGCCTTGACGTCTCTGGAACGGCCATCCACAATCTGATGCTTTATTAGTTTCATTGCATCCTGCGTCGAGAGTCCGGCGCGGAAGCCGATCATGTTGTAGGTGTAAACCTCGTTGTCTTCGAGGTACCCGTTGACCCTGTTGAGGACGACGCGCTCCATGACCTTGCCGACGCAGGAGGTTAGAGAAATCGGCCTGAGGTTCTCAATGTTCGGGGCCTTGCCGGGCTTGGGAATGAGCACCGTACAGGCCATCTTCCACTCTGCAGGAACAACGCCGCTATTCCAGCACTCGTTGATTTTGTCGGTCAGGAAGACGATCGACGTGTCCTCGAGGTTTCTCAACATTCTGTTGGTGACTCCGTCTGGACCAGGCGCAGACTTGCGGTTGAGTGCGAAGATGGCCTGTCTGACCTCGGCAACGGAGAAGTCTTCGTCGAGCTCGGGGCGTGGAGGGCCTCGGTAGTCAGGGAGTTGGGTCACTGGATCTCCATCGCGACAGACGGGCAAGTACTTCTGTACGAGTTTTGAGACGAGCTCATCAACCGTGTGAGACCTGGTGGCTTCGTGAAGGGCCCGGGCCAACGTATGCCTCTGATTTGACTTTGAACCGCTTTCGTCGAGAAGGTGCTTCAGCATACCCCAGGATTTGCCGTTGCGCATCTGTCCGTCGACGGATTCGCAGAGCTCGTCCCACTGCTGCTGGCATAGCGCCTTGCAGTGTTCATCGATGACGTTGTTGAGCTCTGAGATCTTTTTTCGGAGTCTGCGATTGAGCCTTTGGCCCTTCCATCGGCGGAGCAGGGCGTTTTTGGCCTCGATCAGGTGGGCAAGTCTGCTGTCCATCCGCTCGACGTCGAGATCGGTTTCTACTTTCTTGGTAGCCGCGGAAGCGTCGTTCCGGACGCCTTCGCACCATTCTTCGAGGGTGGCGGGTGCCGTGTCTTTGCCGGGTTCTTCGCGAATCTTGCGAAAGCGGTCCCAATCGACGAACGTGAATTCCTTGATCCTACTCCGAGACACCTTGAAGTTGGTCTCGAGAATGTAGTGGTCGCTGCCGAACTCCATGGCGGTGTTCTCCCAGCCCACGTCCTCAACGTTCCTGACGAACGCGAGGTCGGGTGTCGAGTCCCGGGTGACGGAGTTGCCGATGCGCGTAGGAAAATTCTTGTCAGTGACCAGAGTGAGGTCCATCTCGTTGGCGTCTTGCCACAGGTTGCGCCCCTTGGTAGTGTCGTAGACGTAACCCCAGATGCCATACGGTGCGTTGAAGTCACCGACGACGACTAAGGGTCGAGGGCCGGCCAAGTCGGTCGCTTTCTTGAGGATGGTCTTGAACTGCTGGCGCGAGTCCCTGGGGCTGCTGTAGATATTGAAGACGAACACGCTGTTTCTGCGCTGATTCTGCTGTGGTACGTTGAGCAGGATCTCAACCATGACGTATTCAATTCTACCACTCGCCAGCTTGAGGTCGTGGGTGAGATGAGTCAGCCTTTTATCAATCAAGGTGCAAATCCCTCGCCCCCCGGGCAGGCCCGACACGGCCCTGTAGCCCTGGAGCGAGGCGGCGGAGACTAATGTTTCCTGGAGAGCAATGATTTGAGGTTTGACAGCGAAAGACCTGAAGAACTGCTGCAGAGGGGCTTTTTTGTTAGAATACCCCCTGCAGTTCCATTGCCAAATGCGAAAACTCTCTTTGGACCTATCCATTATGGCGGACCGGATGGACTACCACCTAATGGGGCAGTTAGGGCTGTGCAAAGACTGGGGCCTCCTGTCGCCGCCCTGGTTGGATATTGAAGTCTAGCTTCCTTTAGTATGGCGGGAACGGTGATCGGTTGGACGACGGAGGCGGATGAAGCCATTCGCGCCTCAATGGCATCTATGCGATCAGCGAGAGCTCCGAGGCTCCTGTTGGGGTCTCCGAGTGCAACCTGAATTTGACGAACGTTATCGGTGAGGCAACTGACGCTAGCAGTGACCTGTCTGAGGCCATCTGCCAGCCCAATGACAGTTTGCTTAATCTCGCTGACTTCTGCGGACAATGCTCCCGATTCACCTGTTTGTTTTACTACTGCTCTGCGTTTGGTGGACGTCGCAGTACCGTCTACTGGGGCTGGGATTGGAGTCTCTGTGGCCCTGCCTGGCGCAACGTTATCCGACACATTCGAAACGAGTTTCCGAATCTCTGCCATTTCGTTAACTAGCCTCTTGATCGTGCTCTTGAGATCGTCGTTCTCTTTGCGTAAGCGAGTGACTTCCGCGTCCCTAGCTCGCTCTGGGTGTTGGTCGTTACGAGGTGCCTGAACAGCTTCTACATTGGCACCGGGCTTGGGACGTGCCAGATCGGCCCAAAGGAGGGTCGGCTGCTTCCCCAAATATGTGGAGGCGGGCTGAGGTCCAGATGCTGGCTGGGTTCTGCAACCCGGGCCGCCCCTGGAACCGGATCTGGATCTGGATCGGACTCGGGATCTTGACATCGACCTGGCCCTGGAGGCGGAGCGGCTCCTGATGTGACCCCTGGAGCGGCCACGAGACCTGAATCTCCCCCTGGACCGGGAGTGGCTGCGACCGTGTTGGCGTTCAGGCGATGCTTGCCGGGCTTGATTCGCGCCTTCCATGGGCGGGAATCGGCTACGCTTATTTCCGTAGCACTGTGGAAGGTACAGTTTCCCTTCTCTAAGTTTGTATAGGTGTTCTGTGGCCCCGCTTGAGTCTGACTGGGGTGGAGAGTGAGATATCGTTAGAGTCATGAATATGTGATCGCTTCTCGGCCTCTTGGCAAATATTAAAGTGTAGCACAGTACCGTATTTTCGTGATTCTAAGCACCCCCCTTCTATTTACGCAAATAAGTGTGCATGCGAATCTATGCACCCCCCTATTTGGTAGGAAGAGCGCGTAGCAAAGGCCGCCAAACGCGCTTGCTCCCTCTGGAATCATTGCTGGGCGGACCTTCAGGCACACGGTCGATGCTTCTGTTGGACGCGTTTCGCGGCCATCTGACCCCGGAGGTAAAGACCAAGCTTCGGAACATCAATAGCGACGTTGTTGGGATTCCGGGTGGCATAACGCCAGTGCTGCAACCCCTCGACGTTTCAGTCAATAAGGCCTTCAAAGCCAATCTCCGACAGGAGTACGAAGAGTGGGCGCGAAACCCTGAGCGGAAGAAGACGCCGACGGGAAAGCTGCAGAAAGCGTCCCTATCAACCATGGCAAAGTGGATTTCGGACGCGTGGAAGAGGGTCCAAGTGGACGTTGTGGTCAAATCATTTAAGAAGTGCTCGATCACAAACAACTTCGACGGATCGGAAGACGACCTGCTGTGGGATACTGAGAGCAGCGGTTCAAGCGGTGCGACGAACTCGAGTGGCAGTAATAGTGACTGAGCATCCTACACAAGAGGTGGGTTTACTGTCTGCACCGATTTTTTTTAATGTTTGCAAATTCAAATGTTGTTTCTCGCACCCATCTCCTCGTGATGTCGCAGCGAAAAGAGGGAGGGGGGTCATTCTAGATTTTTCGAATTTAAGCACCCCCCCTCACTTTGGGCATCGCGATCGTGAAAAAAAGGGGGTGGTTAGAATCGAGTAAATACGGTAGTACGCTTTGGTCTTGAAGCGGTAAAACTCGTACTCGGACATCCCTGCTGCCCTTGGAAACCCCGCAGCACCCTTGGAAGGATTTGCTGCCTGCTGTTCGAATAAGTGTCAACATTGCCTGATTCACTGCTTGCGTTCTTCTGACTCCGTAACTTTTTTTCTCTCTGTAGTTCTTGTACTTTTTTTTTCTCGTTCGTAAACGTTAATTCGATAGCGTTTTCTGCATGCCATAACTTTTAGCCCAGTCGTAGCTCCCTTGATTTTTCTCTCTCTCGCTCGGCGGCCCCAGCGCCGCGAGCCCTTGACCATGTCTTTGTGTGCACGCTTTTGCATGTAGCGTATCAGTTGGTTTCACGTGGGCCGCGGTGAGCAAATGCGCTCACGTGCGGTTCACAGGCCCACTGGTGAGCTTTGTCTTTTTTTCCATCTTTTTCTCTCGCTTTGGGTGCACGTTCTTGCATGTAGTGAACCTTCTGGCCCCACGTGCACTGCCGTGAGCTATACGCCCACGTGCGGTTCACAAGCCTGCTTGTCTACTCCGTTTGCATTTTCTTTTCTACTGCTTTTTGACGCCGCGGTTTATCTGTTTTCTTTTTCTACTAGCGTCCTTGATTTTGTACGTATGCACTAACCCTTCTGTGTTTGCGTGGGTTGCTGTGGGCAACACGCTCACGTGACGCCTTTCTTTTTTCTTACTTTCCCGCTATCAGACGAGATGGCGCCACCTCTCAGCCCCCCAGACACCAGACCACCAAGCCGGATCCCAGTTCGCTCGCCGCTCGCTAGACTGCCGCCACCTGACTTCAACCACGCCAGTCCCGGCGCACAGCCGATACGCCATGAGCAGGAACTAATACTGTTTTTTCCTCTCCCCAGTTGCTTCAGATGTACAGAAGAAGGCTGCTCAACGAGCTACTCACCAGCAGTCTGGACATCTCGACGGCAATCCCTTCAGTGGCACCTGGAGCAACAACATGACACCAGGATCCTAACAACTACACATTTCTGCACTCGATCTTTGCAGAAAGATACTAGGATCCCGGCCGACTTCGGATGGATGCCTCGCTGGCGGCCAGCACGACATCGCCACGCGGACTCAACACTCGCACAAGTGCACCGAGTGCCCCTCTTCCTTTCCTTCTAGGCAGGGTCTCTACAATCACCAGCAGGCACACAGGAAAAAAGCAGCAGCGCGGCAAGCCTCATCCACAACCCGGCCGACTTCAGCAGCAGGAAGCGAATCTCACACTGACGCTCCACTTCCAGATACGACACCGCCTCCGGCCCCCTCAAGGGAGACCAGAGAGAGAGAGAGAAACAACTTTATTTTGCCACTGCAGGGTAGGAAGTTAGGGCAGGTAGGCCTAGTGTGGCTCCCAGGTGGGGGCGACGTCTTGGGCCCACGAAACGAGTGCGAGTTGCGTTTTCTTGTCTTGCCTTGTCAGCAGCTGGTTCCAACCCTCTTCGGAGGGAACTGGCAGTAATGATCGTGGGGGAGGGTTACCCTCGCATCCCCAGAGAATGTGTGCCCGAGTGGCGAACACTCCATGGTCGCACTTAGTGCAGACGGGGTCATAATCCCCTCCAGTGATTAAATAAAGTCTAGAATGACTGAGTATTGAATCGGTCTGCAGTCTGCGAAGCATGGTGGCTTGCGCTCGTTCGAGGTCGGGGTGGGGAGGCGGGTACACGCGTCTCGTCTCCTTATAGAAGTTTGTAATTTCAGCGTAGGATTTGGGGGCCTCTGCGAGCGCATCTGGGTTCGAGGGGCCGACCTCCCGGTTAGTTAGCCCTCGGGCTAAACGGTCGACCCCTTCGTTCCCAGAGTTCCCCGCGTGAGCAGGTACCCACACTAAGCTTATAGTTCTGTCGAGAGTTCAACCGCGGAGGATGTGTGCGGCGGGGAGACAGAGTGAGTTTTTTGAGAAATTTTGGATGGCTTGTTTAGAGTCACTGAGAACCGTGCTTGTGCGGGGATCCGCGATGGCTAGCGCGATCGCAACCTCTTCGGCAGCGGTGGAGGAGTGTGTGCGCACTGTAGCGGCACTGATGAGAGTGGTGGTTGGCGTCGCTACGCAGGCTACGTATGTGTTACAGTCGCATTTCGCCGCGTCCACGTACATGGCATGTTCGTCGGCGGAGTAGGTGACGTCTAAGGCTTGTGCCTTCAGTTGGCGGCGCCTATCGTGACGGCCGGGTAGCATGTTCTTGGCCATGGGTCTGATGACTAGCCGACTGAAGACTCCAGTCGGGAGGGGAGCAGTGGAGTGGATGTCACCTGTAGGGTTGATATTAAGACGATTAAGAATGTAACGACCGTGTTCGGCGCGAGAAAGACGGTGTACCTGTGCAGTCTTGTGTGCCTCTATCAGCTCTGTGAGGGTGTTGTATACTCCAAGCTGAAGGAGACGCTGTGTGCTGGCGGACTGGGGCAGTCCCATTGCCGCCTTGTACGCCGAGCGGATGATGCTATTTACTGCCTCTTCGTCTTTGCGGCGGAGGTGGTAATAAGGGTATGTGTAGACAATCCTACTAATGAGGTAGGCTTGTGTGAGGCGGCAGAGGTCGGTCTCCCGCATTCCCCTGCGGCGAGTGGCAATGCGGCGGATTAGGCCGTTGATTTGGTGGGCTGTGGTTCGGAGGCGTTGGATGGCTTCCGAGTTCTGCGTGTTGTTCTGAACCAGCATGCCTAACACGCGGATGGTCTGTACGGGGTCTATGGGGTGGGTGGCAATGTGAAGCGTGATTGGCTCTTGAGGGTCGGGGACGGGTCGGCGAACACGTCTGTCTCGTATAACTAACAGTTCAGACTTGGTGGGCGAACAAACGAGACCGTTTGCCTGTACGTAAGTGTGGACGGTGTCGATTGCCTGTTGAAGTGAATCTTGTATCTCCCCGTCCGAGCCAGTGTTTGTCCAGAGGGTAATATCGTCGGCGTATATTGAGTGCTTAATGTGGGGTATGGTGTCGAGAAGTGTGGGAAGGCCCCGCATAGTAATGTTGAATAGGAACGGGGACAAAACAGCTCCCTGTGGTGTTCCCCGGGTGCCCATGGTGACTTTGTCACTGCAGAGGTCTCCAATGTGGAGTTCAGCAGTGCGGTTGTAAAGAAAGTTGGCAATGTAGTTGTAGGTGCGAGTGCCTACATTCATCTGTGAGAGGTTGGTCAGTATAGAAGCGTGCGACACGTTGTCGAACGCTTTACTGACGTCGAGGCCGAGAATGGTGCGTGTCGCCCGGATGGGACCCGGGTCGAGTATGTCGTGTTGTATCTGCCACATGATGTCTTGGGCAGAGAGTCCAGCCCGGAACCCAAACATCGTGGGGGGGAGGAGATTCTCCTTGTCTGCGTGAGTGTGGAGTCTGTTCAGAACTACGTGCTCCATAACCTTCCCCAGGTGAGCGAGATGGGCCGCAGGTTGCCCATATCGAGTCGTTTGCCTGGTTTGGGTATGAAGATTACCTTGGCATGCTTCCAGGAGTCTGGAAGGCGACCTTCATGCCAGTGGTGGTTGAAAAGGTCCGCAAGTGCGGCGACCGACTGGTCGTCCAGGTTGCGGAGCATTTTGTTGGTAATATGGTCATCGCCGGCGGCCGCGGTGGTCTTGATGCGGTTGAGAGCGGCGCGGACTTCCGACGCCATGATGTCTCTGTCCATGTCTGGGTTCTGGGAGCCTTTGTAATTTAAGGGGGTGGGAATGTCGGTGGAGGTGTTTCTGTATTTGTCTTTCAAGGTAGCGAGGAGTTCCTGGTTCGTGCCTGGAAACGCGTGTATGACGCGGTTGAGATTCTTTTGTGATGCTGACTTGGTGTGGGTCGGATCAAGCAAGTGCTTGAGCAGAAACCATGTGTTCTTGCATCCCAACTGCCCATCGAGTCGGTCGCAAGTCTAATACCACTGTTCCTGACTAAGTTTGGTGGAGTAGGCTTCGATCTCTCGTTCTAGGCGAGCGAGGCGAAGCTTGAGAGGGCGGTTGTGTTTGCGTCGGAGCCAGCGAGCGTGGAGGCTGCGCTGGGCCTCCCACATATGCATGAGTTTAGCATCTGGGGTGGGGCCACCCTCCTCCTGGGTGACTGTGGAGGTGGCGTTGGCTGCGTCGCGGAGCAGAGTATCTGTCCATGTGTTGAGGTCGTCTATGGGGCTTTGCGGACGCTGAGTTCGTACGTACCGGAAAGCGTCCCAGTTGGTGTGTTTGAATGTGCGGCGAGGGCCCTTGCTGTGTGTGGCTGTGAACGTAGTGCTGAGAACATAGTGATCGCTACCTATGTTCATACCGAGATTGTCCCAGCGCGCATCTGGGATGTTGCGGGCGAAAGTGAGGTCGGGGCAGCTGTCTTTCGTGATGCTGTTACCGCAACGGGTGGGCCGTTCGGGGTCGAGGAGGAGCGTCAGAGCCAGTGTCTGGGCAGTGTCCCAAACCTTGGCTCCTTTACGACCGCAGGCTCTGCTGGGGTAGCCCCACACGGCGTGTGGTGCGTTAAAGTCACCCACTATAAGTAGCATCTCGTTCCGCGTGATCGCACACGCCTTGCGGAGGAGAGTGGCTACATTAGTGCTCTTGTCACTTGGGGGGCTGTACACGTTTAAGATGTTGAGTGGGGATTCGGTTCGGCTGTTTGGAAGGACCTGCACGAAAGTGTGTGGGACTTCGGGGTAGTCAAGATCGAGTTGATTGGCGGTGAGGTTGCGGTGTACAAGGATGGCGGTGCTCGGGCGGAGATCCGGCGCCACCGATTGGTTGTAAGCCGTATAGCTGGCTAGTTTTGTGTCGGTGTATGTTTCCTGGAGGGCTATAATGTGGGGTGTAAATGGCTGGGCCTGCAGGGTATACTCCAAGGCTCTCCGCTTTGCCTTGAAGCCCCTGCAGTTCCACTGCCATACTGTGATGGGCGCGCTAGCCATCGCGTTTCCTGTAGGGTTCGGGACGCTGCGGAAACGCTACGTCGGTTTTGATAATACCGCCAGCAGACGCACGCGCGGCTGCACTCTCGGTAGAGGGAAGCGCACCAGGCGACTGAGTGGGCTTTGATGTCGTGAGGGCGTCAGTTTGCGGAGGGCCCGCGAGGTGGTCGAGGCGTGCGGTTAGGGTGTGAATATTGGTTGCCATTTTAGTGCAGCCTTCAATGAGCTGGTCGATAGTGGGGGTCAGCCGTTTTAGGACGTCCTCTATTTTAGATAAGCGGGCGTCAAAAGTTTCGAATTTTGCGTCAAGGTCAGAGGTAGAGGAGGGGGGAGGTGCCTTGCGCTTATTGCACTTGGGCTGGTCGGTGTCCATGTTGGGGTCATTGGTGGAGTCGGAGGTGGGAGCGCGAGCCACCTGCTGCGGCCGCGGTTGTGGGTGCGCCTGTGCAGGCTCAAGGCTATGAATTTTAGCATTTGCCTGTGCTAACTGTAGCTGTAGTTGCTTAACCATTTCTGCCAGTTCCCTTACCTGGGGGTCGGGCAGTTGGCTTGTGGCTGGCGGAGGGCTCTTCCACGCGACCTGTTTGGTGGACTTGGTATCCGGCCCGACCTGGGAGGTTGCCCGGGAGTCCCGAGAGCGCGATGGGGAGCGGCTAGGGCTGTTGTGACTGGAGCCGCTGCTTCGCAGTGGTGGGAAAGCGTCATTTCCTGGGGGTCGTTGTTGGCGGTCGCGGCTCCGAGAGCGAGACTGATGGCCACGTGACAAGGTGCCGGGGTCAGTTTCAGTGTCCGTGGAGGATTTGGAAGATTTAGCTCGGCTGGTTGGCACGAAACGGTATTTACAGCTTCTACTGCCGGTGGGATGCATACGATGCACGTGGCTTGACAAGTGGGTGGTTGGCCGACTGGTTGAGGTTCGTGGGCCACACCGCAGCGGCGGCAAATGGGTTGGCGCGGTTGTGGGCACACATCTGTTCTGTGACCTAGCTTGCGACAGTTGAAACAAGCCTCCGGGCGCCCCTTGTAAAGGAAGACCTCGAAAGTGAAGCCCAAATACCGCATGTATCGGGGCAGCTTGGTGTTGGCAAACGTGACGACAAAGTGTCGTGTCTGGCCCATACGCCGCGCAGCAACGATAGGGATGTCGGGATTGCGAGCCCGAAGCTCGGCGAAGATTTCGGCGTCGCTTTCATAGCTGTAAGCCCGGTACAGAATCCCTCGCACGGAGTTGTCTGGGGCTGGGGCGTAGGCGGCAACAGGGACTTCTGTGGTGTCGATGGTGATGGCGCGGACCTTGGCGTAAGACACTGCACGAGCACTGTCAGGCGTGCTCACTGTCACTGTGTTGTTAGTGGGGTGAATTCTAACCTGGTCGGCAGTAACTGCCAGGCGTTGGTCGACGTTGGCTGCTGCGTAAATGGCAACAGCCAGCCGGGCGGGGCGGACGGTGTGGAGGTTGAGTGTGCCCTGCGGGCGAAGGACTATCTTGAGGTCGTCCGAGGGCAGGCGGGGAAGCGGGCGCTTTCTGGTCGGCGGTGGAGGGCGGCCGCGTTGCCGCGCATTCGGGGCAGACAGCGTCGTGGCCGGCGTCTGGGCTCCGGCAGGTTGTTGTTCAGGCGGAGATGGGCGTCGGTAGCGGCGTTGCATCTCGAACGCCGTCCATGTGCCGTCGGATAACTCCGCGGCGGTGATATCGGAGCCTTCTACGGTGTAAGGCATCTTCCATGCGGCGTTGGGCGCGGCAGGGTGCGGCGTCACCACCGCAGCTTGGTATGGGAGAGTCCGCTTCAAAAAGGTGGTCGGTGGGAAACGGCGAGAAGGCCGCTTCCCATATGACTCCCGACGATAGCGACCCGGGCAAGGGCGGTCGGTGAAGGTCGCGTCGTCTCGGTGGTTACGGAGCGCGCTGACGACACGTCCGTTCACCTCGGCTGTCTCGGAGCGAGTCTCAAGGGAGACCACACCTGCTCCGACGCCAGCTGCTTCAGCAAGTCGCAGCCCCTCGGCTATGCCCTCTCCACCGACCTTGACAGTAGAGGCATTTCCCTCTTTTTCAGAAGAAAGCAGCGAACCTGCTGCGGCGCTGACCTCCCCTCCCCCCTCTCAGCAGGCATACGACAACAATGAGGCAGCACATGACAGCACGACGAGCAGCGCGGCCACCCCCGCTCCTGGTGCACCGCTGTGGCCTGCAGCCACCGAGAACGACGACGCCTCCCAGGAAATTGACCCAATCTCTCTTGCAGTCCCGATCGAGGATGACAGCGTGCTAGCCAAGCACGCCCAACAGCTGAGGCAGCTGCAGCGCGAGCCAATATCGGACGCTGGATGGGAGCAGTTTACCGGAATCCTGGACGACGCCATACAGGTAGTATGCGAAGCGGTAAAGCTTCCTGTAGCTTCCGCTAACAGGAAGCCGCGCCGCCCTCTGAATACTGAGAATGCTCAGCAGATTCGGACACTGTACCGACGCAATCGCCGACGTGTAGTGAGGCTGATCGTGGAGGGTGAGTCCCAACTCTGCCCGATCCCCCTTGACGAACTGGAGGAACACTTCAGCGAGGCTTGGGGGCCGCGTGAAGCCGACACCGCTCTACTTCTGAGCAAGGTGAAGCGAAGCGACATGGCTGAAGTCAGCCTTGCGCAGTTCACTGACGGCGAGGTGGTTTCTCGTCTTCGCAAGAGCGAGAACACCGCCCCCGGAAGTGACCGCCTCACCTACCAACACTGGCGCTCCACTGATCCCGAAGCTCTTTTTCTCACCGCAGTGTTCAACGTGTGCCAGAAATACCAGAGGGTATCTGCTGCCTGGAAAGAGTCGCGGACTGTACTCATCCACAAGAAGGGAGACCTCGGGGATGCTGCGAACTGGCGCCCCATTACCCTTGGGAGCACGATTTCGAAACTGTACGCGGGCTGCTTGGCGGCTCGCTTACAGGAGTGGATCGCCTCCCAAGAAGTGCTCTCCCGTTGTCAGAAGGGGTTCCTGCCGTATGATGGTGTGTACGAACACAACTTTGTACTGCAGGAGCGCCCGGATGCGGCGAGAGCTGGCCGTGGGGTCCTGTGCGCGGCATTCCTCGACTTCGCCAACGCGTTTGGATCTGTTCCCCACAATGCCCTCATTGATGCACTGCATGGCGCTGGTGCGGGTGATAACTTTTGTGCCATCATTGCTGATATTTACAGAGACAACAGGACCAGCGTCATCGCAGAAGCCGGGATCACCTCACCGATATAAATCTCTGCCGGCATACGTCAGGGTTGCCCACTGAGCGGCCTCCTGTTCAACCTGGTGCTCGACCCAGTAGTGCGTGCGCTTCAGGGAGGTGACAGGCAGCACAATGTGCTTGCCTACGCCGATGATCTAACGCCGCTAGCTGACGAGCCAGGTACGCTACAGAGCCGCATTAACGTAGTGGCAACCCTGTCGAGCCAGCTCGGGCTACGTCTGAACCCCGAGAAGTGCAAGTCACTGCACCTCTCCGGGAAGACAACCGTGGGGACAAGACCTACGACCTTCACGGTCTATGGCACCCCAATCCCATCAATCAGTGACTTCGAGGCACACACCTTCCTCGGGCGACCAGTCGGGTTCTCGGTACTACCGGACCGGGCAACCGTGGACGAAGCCATCAACGTGGGTCGCCGCCTGCTTACCTCGATGCTCGCCCCGTGGCAGAGATTGGACACCATTAAAACATTTGTATTTCCGGCGCTCAACTTTGCCAAGAGGTGTGGCTCCCTTGGTAAGGCAGAGTGGTCTCGCCTGGACACAACGCTTCGCCCACTCATCAAACGGACACTCTACCTGCCTGCCAACGCTGCTAACGACTACCTCTATGGTAGCTCCGCAGCGGGTGCCATTGACATTCCTGTGGCGGCAGAAGTCAGCGACATCTGCAGAATTGGACAATGCTTTCAAACTTCTTTCCTCTGCAGACACTGAAGTCCAGGACCTGGCACTGCAGGCGCTGATCGTCGTGACATGCAGGAGGTTGAGGCGCATTGCAGAACAGGGTGGCATGGACGCCTACCTGAGCGGCGAGACTGAGGATGACTTCCGGGCCATGGCGACGCAGCTCCAGTTCGTGTGGACGGAGGCCCGCGAGGCTTCTCGGCGTCTTGGTGTCACCTGGGAATTCGAAGAAGACGGCCCACGCATCTCCAGGGGTGACATAACACTTGGCCCGAGGAAACCTACCAAGGTAATGAGGACACTCAGGACGGCACTGGTAAACGCACAAAATCACGATCTCCACCTAAAACCCAGTCAGGGGAAAGTGATGGAGTGCGTTGCCGCCGACCGGAGCAGTTCCCACTTTGTACGTACCGACCAATTCACGAGGTTTGACGACTGGCGTTTCGTTCACCGGGCCTGACTCAACGTCGTTCCCCGGAACGCAGCGAGACTGTGGGCTACGGCCGTGGACCAACGGTGTAGGATTTGTGGCGGTCAACCAGAGACCCTGTCACATGTCCTGTGTCACTGCATGACTCACAGTCAAGCATACACCAACCGCCACAACCAAGTGAATGGCGTGAACCGAGTGAAAGCCGCTGCCTCCGCCAAGTTCACTGTCACCCACGAGAATCGACCAGTAGGTAATACTAATCTCCGTCCTGACCTTGTGCTTTGCAGGGGCGAGGAGGCGATCATCATTGATGTAACCTGCCCGTTCGAGAACCGGCCTGCAGCCCTGAACGCGGCCCGCCAGGGGAAGGAGGAGAAGTACCAGCCAGTCCGGGAGTACCTGCTGCGGAAATTCTAGAAAGTGACCGTGGAGGCCATCATCGTCGGGGCACTTGGATCATGGGATCCCAAAAACGACCGGGTTATGCACCGCTTCTGCAGCCGCAAATACCTGCGGCTGTTCAAGAAACTTGCCGTGAGCGAGACAATCGCTGCATCACGAGACATCTATGCAGCGCACATCGCAGCCAAGTGAAGAACAGCACTAGGTGGACAAACACTACACCAACACACACTTCTATGCCAGCACAAAAACTTCCAAAATACCCAACAAACACACACCTCCATGCCTGCCCAAAAACTAACACGAAACTCTAGTAGATTCACATCAATAAAACCCTCTTTCATGGGAAAAATGTAACAAAATTTTTTTTTTCAAAAAGCTCTATTCTTATCAGCTTAATATCTAATACGGCCCTGTAATGGGCCGTATTAGATATTAGACACCAGCCCTGCTTCCTGGTCCTGCCGCTGCCTGGCGCTGCCTGCTGCCTCTTGGAGACTCCTGCCCTGCTCGGCCTGACCACTGCTTGGTACCCGGTGCTGCCTGCCTGCGGGGTGCCTGTTGGCCCTGCCGCCTCGACTGGTACTGTGCTGGGGCACAACCGGCTGGCCCCTGCCCTCGCCATCGTCCACCATGGGCCTGGCCTTCTCGCTGCCAACCCTGGTGGCCCCCTAGCCTCCGGACCTGGCCTCCTTTAAGGAGAGCCGCTGGGTCCGGAAGGTAAGCCCATCCAAAAGATCCTGGGGGCCACGGCCGCAAGGCCCATGACTACAGCGAGGACGATGGCGACCCCAACACCCCTGGGAAGGAACGCCAGCCGACCGGTGAGGATGGCACCCTCATAGTGTTCTTCCCCGTGCCCCACACGGTCCGGTGCTGCGAGGAGGGCTGCCGAGCTGCCTACGCCGCGGCCAAATGGACAGCGCGGCGGCAGTCCCTCCAGCGGCACCTCGAACTCGAGCACGGTGCCAGAATCCGGCGCACCATCAACGTGTGCAGTATCTGCGGCGAGACACTGGGGCTAAGACCAGCCTCCCACGCCTGCCTGGCTGAACTCAACTCGGCCGCGCCCCCCCCTCCCCCCTCTGCCCTGCCCTGCCTCCCCTCTGCCCTGCCTGGGGGAGCTCCTGCATGGCCGCCGGCTCGTGAGCCTTGGAGGCTCGTCTCCTGGTCTGCCTCGGTTGGACAGCAGCGATGGCGTTGGAGAAGGAGTGGCCGAGGCCGTGGTCCGCCCTGATTAGACTGGCGTCCGCTGAGAGGGTGCCTCAGCCATCTCGCCATCGCCGCTTTGTCCGGGTGTTCCTCGAGGCGCCACAGGAGACGGCTCCTGGTCGCGCGGCCTGCTCGGTGGCCACTGCTGGTGGTTCGGGAGGATCCTCAGCGAGACCCTTGGTGCTGTCCTGCTCTGCTGGGGGGTGCCGTCGTTGTCCTGCTCCGACGCACCAGACGCAGCACCCGCGGCGAGATCACGCCTGGCCCAAGTGCCGCCTCCCTCCTGTGCCACTGTTCGTGGTTGCTCAAGCCCCTCCTTGTGGGGAAGGACATTGAGCAACTGCCACACTGGAGTGGCAAGGCAGCACGGGGGGAGGGGGGGGTGCGGTCGAGTTGAGTTCAGCCAGGCAGGCGTGGGAGGCTGGTCTTAGCCCCAGTGTCTCGCCGCAGATACTGCACACGTTGATGGTGCGCCGGATTCTGGCACCGTGCTCGAGTTCGAGGTGCCGCTGGAGGGACTGCCGCCGCGCTGTCCATTTGGCCGCGGCGTAGGCAGCTCGGCAGCCCTCCTCGCAGCACCGGACCGTGTGGGGCACGGGGAAGAACACTATGAGGGTGCCATCCTCACCGGTCGGCTGGCGTTCCTTCCCAGGGGTGTTGGGGTCGCCATCGTCCTCGCTGTAGTCATGGGCCTTGCGGCCGTGGCCCCCAGGATCTTTTGGATGGGCTTACCTTCCGGACCCAGCGGCTCTCCTTAAAGGAGGCCAGGTCCGGAGGCTAGGGGGCCACCAGGGTTGGCAGCGAGAAGGCCAGGCCCATGGTGGACGATGGCGAGGGCAGGGGCCAGCCGGTTGTGCCCCAGCACAGTACCAGTCGAGGCGGCAGGGCCAACAGGCACCCCGCAGGCAGGCAGCACCGGGTACCAAGCAGTGGTCAGGCCGAGCAGGGCAGGAGTCTCCAAGAGGCAGCAGGCAGCGCCAGGCAGCGGCAGGACCAGGAAGCAGGGCTGGTGTCTAATATCTAATACGGCCCATTACAGGGCCGTATTAGATATTAAGCTGATAAGAATAGAGCTTTTTGAAAAAAAAATTTTGTTACATTTTTCCCATGAAAGAGGGTTTTATTGATGTGAATCTACTAGAGTTTCGTGTTAGTTTTTGGGCAGGCATGGAGGTGTGTGTTTGTTGGGTATTTTGGAAGTTTTTGTGCTGGCATAGAAG